>NC_056034.1:12564883-12876952 GCF_004379255.2 Salvia splendens
TAATATAAACGGTCGGTAAGGCTTAAGAATTAGGTCCACCACTGAATACCCAAATATTATAAAAATTGGATTTCATATTAAGAAACATCTTGTCAAAATAGTACTACTATTCATATATAATTATCATTTTAAGGTACATAGCGATCGATCACCATAATTATTCATACTATACATAAGAGCATCCACAACGCGTGGCGTAACCGGCCCGTGTTCCGTGCCGGAGGAATGAAACCGCGGAGAAACGCGTTGCAGCCGGCCGTTCCGTCCCCAGCCCATCCCGAGACCCGCCACCACGGGACGCGGCACGAGACGTCTCGCCACGCGCCGAGGCGACGTGGCGAGCTCCCAGGCCATGCGTGACGCCCACTCGCCGGCCCGCGAGTGGGCGTCGTCACTATGACGCAATAAATATATATTTTTAAAAATTCAAATTTTGAAAAAAAAGATAAAATAAAAATTTGTAAACGGTAATGTTACCGTTTATAGCCGTTTTTCAATTTTTTTTTCTTTACTCTATAAAATACTCCTATTTCATACTCATTTCACTCACAAACACACATCTATTCCTCTCAAATCCTCTTTATTTCCACCCCAATTTTCATCTCAAATCAACTTTGTTTTTCTTCTCCCAAATTTAATCAAACTAATGGATCTTTTTGAACAAATGCTTCAAATAATTGAACAATCACTTGAAGAAGATCTCCGACGGGAGGCGGAGGAAGCCGCGCCACCCCAACGACGGTCCCCTACGTACATCCATCGTAACCGGGAGGAAGCCGCCGCAAGGTTAGTACGCGACTACTTCTGCGATAACCCGGTTTGGGAAGATACGTACTTCCGTCTCTGTTTCCGCATGGGGAAACCGCTATTTCTCCACATCGCGAATACTTTGGCAGTTTATTAGGAAATTATTAAATTATGTCTTTTAGGAAATTATTAAATTATGTTTTTTTTCGAATTTTATGTTGTAAGTTTATTTTATTTAATGAAGTGTGTTTGTTTTAATTGAATTGGGTTGGAAATAGAAATAAAAATAAAAATAAAAATAAAAAATGAAATTGAATGAACAGTAATTTAAGGAACGGTTAAGGGACGGATAAGGAACGGAGGGTTTTTTTTTTAAAAAATTAACTTCATATATTTATATCATATATATGAAGGAGGAAATTACAAATCAACTCCTATAACAAGGAGGAAAGACAAATTACGCCACCCAGGGTTTGAACTCGAGACCTCCAGGATGGACGCGGTATCCAGCACCCTTTACCGCTAGGCCAAGGGGCTTGGATGATAAGGAACGGAGGGTTGCAAGTTCCGTTCCTTAATTAAGAAATGGAGTTAAAAAGTACAGTGGAGCCTGCAGATAGTAGTTTAAGAAACAGTTAAGGAACGGTATAGCAACAGCGTCATGGATGGCCTAACATACCATCATCAAAATATCAAATAAAGTAGAAAATCAAAGATATTATCATCAAACAAATATGCATCAAACTCTAGATTCGATTAGGAGACATTAAAAATAAAAATATTATACATTGTGACATACAACTGATAATTCGGACATGCATGTATAGATATGGGGATTTGACAGCACGACAAGGAAACATTTCTCAAATTATTTTATACTAAAACATTATTTTGTACTGTGCTTTTTCGAATTCTAGATTATTAATATTTGAGATCGGACTTCATGTTTATGCACTTAACTAATTAAAGTAAACTAGTTCAACGAACTTAACTAAACTGGCCTCGATAAACCTGCCATTTTTTATTTAAAAAATAATCCTAATTAGACCACATAATGAAAACGGTGTGCTTAATTCGAATATTTCGAAAACGAGAGTGGAATCTAATCACTGTCTAAGTTAGTTAGGAGATACTTTAATTTTTATGATTATTATAATAGCAAAACAGATTTTATTAAACAATGAGAAAGAATGTCTCGTATCCAAAAACAGTTCATAAGTCTAGTAAAAGAAAGGGTGTTCCTTTAACTCGAAATTATATCAAAGAAAATTATTTGGTCCACAAGTTAGGAGAGTCTTTAATTAAATTTCAATATTCATTGATAAACTAATCACCATTTAGACACCAACAAAATTATTTTTTCAAAAAGTAATTAAATCATAAGGGGAACAAAATCGTGTAATGTTGAATCATCGATATAGAAATAATAATTATAGCTTTAAATAAGTTTAATTAATAGAGTTCAGAATAAATCAGCTTTTTGCCTTTTAACTTTGCTATGTGCTTTCTTTCAGTTTTCTATATATGTCAATTCCTTTTTGGAGTTAAAATGCAATTATTAAGCTTATAAAGTTATAATGTTGCCGAAATTTAAGTTTAGTGTTTGAACTTATTTGATCACTCATAAACTCAAAAGCTTAATCTAGCCAAACATAAATGGAGTCACAAATTAAGTTCAATTCGAAAACTAAATTTCATTAATTTAATCCAAAATCGTACTACGTTTTATATGCTGAGAGTAGATTGACAAGATTTCACAAATATCTCAATTGATTTCACAAAATCAGCCAGAAAATTAGTGATACGCTTGTGATTGATTAGAATCTCTTGCACTTAAAATAGACAATCACTTTATATATTACTATTAAGTTCTATCACATAACACATCTAATCTGTGAGATTAGTTTTGGTTGATTACAATTTTTTTTTAAAATATAGGTTCATAGAATCTGTTCCATATTAGAGTGTGTTACACAAAATTGTTACTCCTTTTTTGTTTAAATCTGTGTTCTATGTTCTTTGAATGTAGATCAATCTGATTCTCTGAACAATATGTAAATGAATAAAACTATTGCAGTGTAAATTAATTTTAATAATGGAAGTTTTAATTCGATTCATGCATCCACCAAATTACAAACAGCTCTAATCCAGCTGCGCGAAACAAATAAAGTAAATTAATAATTGACTTTGATCTTATCTAATAACGCAAAATATACGTGGTTGATTAATTCAATAGATGAGGATTTAGGTCTACTTAATTTAATTAAGATTCATCAATATATACAGACATTGACACGTTATCACTAATCACTAGTTTTTAACATGAATAAGTATTCCATTTTTGGAAATAAATCGTGTTATGGAATCATATTTCAAAATTCGACGATATAGTGATACCAATATATTCCAATTTGCTGTTGCTTCAATATGTTTGTTGGAAATGACCGAAAGAATGGTTGATGAAGAACACTTTCTCACAGGCAATCTGTCGAACACAAACTAGGCAGTAAAACAAAGTGAAAGAATTGGAGACACATGGGTTACGTGGTTCGGCTCAATCGAACCTACGTCCACGGGAGAATCACGAATCTCTTTTATTCCACACTACTGAATTACAATCACACAACGATCAATCAATCACTCAAAGATGAAAATACACTCAAGAATTAATATGCTCACCCTCTCGTGAACTTGGATCAAGAAACACATATAATCATCTCTAATTCCTCACTAAGATAGTGTACAATTCACTCAATGTATTGATTCAGTTTTTGAGCTCTCAATCTTCAGCTCAAACTACTTTTTTAAACGTAGCTCAATCGCCCTTCTCAACCGAAATAGCCGTTAGGAACTAGCCTTTAAATTTGTCCTCTCATTTTGCAATTCAGTTCCTGACCTCTTTGGAAATTCATTAAGTATCCACATCAACAAATCTCCACCTTGGATGTTGAATGAAATAACATTCTGTCATTTTCTCCAACCTTACAAACCTCAGTACCTAACCAACTTCACTAGCTCCAAGCAATACTTGAGTTTGGAACTAGGAATAGCCTTAGTCAACATGTCTGCAACATTTTCTTCCGTAGACACCTACTCAATTTTCACCTTCCCTTTGTTCACTTCATCCCTGATAAAGTGCAGCTTTACATCCACCTGTTTAGATCATTCATGGAAGGTCTGATGCTTGGACAAGCATACTGCGCTATTACTGTCACACATGATTGTTACAACATCATGATTTATTCCAAAATCTGAAAGTATTCCCTTCAACCAGAAGCTTTCTTTCATTGCCTCTGCCATGGCTATGTATTCAGCCTCTGTTGTGGAAAGGGCTACCACTGACTGCAAGTTTGATTTCCAACTCATAGCTGCTCCATAAAGACAAAATACATATCCTGACTGGGATTTCCTAGTGTCTTGACTCACTGCGAAATCCTAATCACAATATCCTATCACAACTTCATCACCAGATTTCTGACCACCATCAAATAGAATGATGTAATCAGTTGTGCCCCTGAGATACTTTAATATCCACTTTAGTCCATGCCAATGCTCTATCCCCGGGTCTGCCATAAACCTGCTAGTTACACTGATAGCATGACTAATATCCGGCCTTGAGCAAACCATTGTGTACATTATACTACCAACAATACTAGCATAGGGTATCTTGAGCATCTCCTCTCTTTGGTCTTCTGTCTTTGGACTCTAATCAACTGATAGCTTAAATTGTTGTGACAGAGGTATTGTCATAGATTTGCTGCTCTTCATCTGGAATCTCTCTAGAAGCTTATTGATGTATTCCTTCTGAGTGAGCCACAGTTTCTTTTCCTTTCTATTTCTGATGATGTCCATCCCCAGGATCCTCTTTGCATTCCCTAAATCCTTCATATCAAATTCTGATTCCAGCTCATTCTTGATATCTTGAATTTCTGACAATGTTGCTGCTGCAATTAGCATATCATCTACATAGAGTAACAAATAGGCAATAGCTGACCCCTTGCTCTTCTTAATGAAGACACAACTGTCATATAGAGATTTTCCAAAACCAATTCTTTGTATGAATTCATCAAACCTGATGCACCATTGTCTTAGCCCATACAAACTTCTTTTCAATAGACAAACTTTGTCTTATTCTCCCTTCTTCACAAAACCCTAAGGCTGCTCCATATATATTTTTCTTCCAACTCTCCATTTAAGAAAGCTGTTTTCACATCCATTTGTTGAAACTCCCTATCTTTGTGAGCAACAATGGCCAACAAAATCCTAATGGAACTGTGTTTCACCACGGGGGAGAAGATTTAATTATAATCAATCCCTTCTCTTTGAGTGAACCCTTTATCCACCAGCCTTGCTTTATATCTCACCTCATTGTTTCTGAATGCTTCTATCTTCTTCTTGTACACCCATTTACAACCTATGCATTTCTGATGCTTTGGTCTCAAAACCAAAATCCAGGTGTGATTCTTGTAGAGTGAGTCTGTTTCTTCTTGCATTGCTCTAACCCATCTATCTTTCTCATGACTTCTTACTGCTTCTTTATAGCTTGAAGGCTCATGATACTCAATCTCTTCTGCTACTTGAGAGCATAGTAAAGCATGTCATAGTCACTGTACCTGGATGGAAGCTTGATGTTCGTTCTTGGTTTATCCCTTGCTATAATGTGACTTTCCTGCTTCTCACTTGCTTCCCCTGTTTGAATCATTTCTAGAGCCTCATCACTGGATACTTCATCATTAGCATCTTTTTGTTCATGCCCAGTGAGCTCTACCTCAAACTCAGTACTATTTGACTTCTGTTGCAAGTATGGCATTTCATCTTCTCTAAATACCATATCTCTACTAATCACCACCTGTCCCATTCCCTTTTTCGTGCACCACAGCCTATAGCCTTTCTCCCCCTTCAGATATCCCAACATAACACACTTGAGGGCCCTATGATCTAGCTTGGTTCTTTTAGCATGCGCATACACTCTGCAGCTAAAATTTCTTAATTTTGTATAGTCACCAGCTAATCCATACCATCTCATTTCTGGTGTGTCATTATCAATTGAAGTAGATGGACATTTATTGATAAGCATTACAGCTGTTGAAGCAGCCTCAGCCCAGAAGTGCTTAGGCATACGTGATGAGATGAGCATACACCTGAGTCTTTCCAGAATTGTCATGTTGGCTCTCTTAGCCACTCCGTTCTATTGGGGGTTGTGAGGAACGGTTCTGTGCCTCTTTATCCCTTTACTTTTGCAGAAAGCATCAAACTTAGCTGAAAGAAATTCAAGGTCGTTATCTGTTCTAAGGCACTTTAAAACACTACCCTTCTTAGTCTCAACTTCAGTGCACCATTCTTGAAATTTAGTGAAAGCCTTAGATTTTTCTTTCATCACATAAAGCCAAATCTTCCTAGAAAAATCATCTATAATTGAAAGGAAATACCTGCCTCCACCCATGTTCTGAATTGGTGATGACCCCCAGATATCAGCATGTGAATACTCCAATGGCTTTGATGAAGTGTGTTTCCCAGCAGCATATGGTAATTTCTTGCTCTTTCCCAGTATACATTCTTCACAAGATCTGAGTTCATCTTCATCTGATTCTCCATCAAAAGCTATCAGGTTTTTTTTGGCAAGTTCTTTCAACCCAGCATGCCCCAGATGACCAAGCCTGTGATGCAAATCAATCAACTTCAATTTTGCTACTGCATTCACCTAATCTGCATCAATAGCTCTTGCTCTGAGATAATACAAATTATTCACTCTCTCAGCAAGCATAAGAATATATGTGCCCTTTATAACCTTTATAAAACCACCAGCTAAAATGGATGTGAAACCCTTTCTCTCAAGCATTCCAAGAGAGATCAGATTTCTCTTGATGGATGGAATATATCTGACTTCTGAAAGTATCTTTTGAGGGCCATCTTCCATGAGCATTCTTACACTTCATATGCCCTTTACTTGGCATACCTGGTTATTTCCAGCAGTACAGAACCAGTAGCATCTTGTAGATCCATGAGCCACGTTTTCTTAGAAGTCATATGAAAACTGCAACCGGAGTCCATCACCCAAACATCTGTTGCCTCATCTTCTGTCGCATTCATAACCTGAGCAACCTCTACCTCTTGAGTAACATCAGCAGTATCATGTGCTTTATCACCCTCGGCTTGCTTCCTCTTCCAAGCATATCAGTTCTTCTTTATGTGTCCAGGCTTTTTACAATGGTGACACGATCTGGTTTCCTTCTCATCTCCAGATTTTTCCTTCCAAGATTTCAGTTTCTTCTGGGATTTTTTCTTTCCATTCTTCTTTGAATCAAATCATACATTCAGACTTTCACTAGCTGGATCAATAGGCTTATCAGCTACTTTCTGGAATTATTTCATCTTGAGTGCAGAATGTACCTCCTCATAAGTGACTTTGGAATATCTCCCAAGCAGTATTGCATCCTTAAATTGCTCGAAGCTCTTAGGCAAAGAATTGAGGAGCATCAACGCCTTATCCTCATCCTTGATAGCCTCCTTAATATTCTCAAGATCATCCACACACTTGGCAAATTCCTCAAGTTGCTCTCCAATATTTCTTGACTCTGAAAGATTGAACGTGAACAGCTTCTGCTTGAGCAAGAGCCTGTTGGTGAAAGATTTAGTCATATATAATGACTCAAGCTTGGCCCAAACACCAGCCGCGGTCTCTTCTTTGAAACCTCTCTCAACACCATATCACTTAGGCTTAGGATCAGGGTGCTATAGGCTTTATCCTGGAGATCTTAAGCCTTGACTTCGCCCTTTTCTTCATCTGTATCGGCCCTGCTCTTCAACACATCCTATAAGCCCTGCTGCATCATAACGACGTTCATCTTGAACCGCCACAGCCCAAAGTTGCTCTTGCCCGTGACCTTCTCCATATCAAACTTCGTGGTCGTCATCTCGTGGGTTCTTTTCCCACAGACGACGCCAATTTGTTGGAAATGACCGAAAGAATGGTTGATGAAGAACACTTTGTCATAGGCAATCTGTCGAACACAAACTAGGCAGTAAAACAAAGTGAAAGAATTGGAGACACAGGGGTTACGTGGTTCGGCTCAATCGAACCTACGTCCACGGGAGAATCACGAATCTCTTTTATTCCACACTACTGAACTACAATCACACAACGATCAATCAATCACTCAAAGATGAAAATACACTCAAGAATTAATATGCTCATCCTCTTGTGAACTTGGATCAAGAAACACATATGATCCTCTCTAATTCCTCACTAAGATAGTGTGCAGTTCACTCAATGTATTGATTCAGTTTTTGAGCTCTCAATCTTCAACTCAAACTACTTTTTTAAACGTAGCTCAACCGCTCTTCTCAACTGAAATAGCCGTTAGGAACTAACCTTTAAAGTTGTGCTCTCATTTTGCAATTCAGTCCCTGATCTCTTTGAAAATTCATTAAGTATCCACACCAATAATGTTTTGACCTTTTTTTTTTTTTCCCATACAATAAAATAAGGGGATTTGTGTTATCTGTCTCTATCTATATACATAGTGTTTAAGCTTTTCAAATAGGGAAAAGCTATGCGCCACATTATGACTGACCATAATAGGGCATTATGGTCATTATACATAACAAACAGATCAGAAATGAAGTAACACTATTTAATGTTTATGTACTTTTACTAAATAACCTTTTACCAATATTAAAATTCTTTCAATATAGTTTTTGGAAATAGCGGGAAATACTGAAACGGCAAAATGGAGATATAAAGTTAGTTATAGTTAAAGTTTTAATTTATCATAATTTATTTATTTTAGATACGTTCATACTAACATTTAAAATCAAAGATAACTTAAAATTAACTTATTTATATATTGCAGATATATTTGTGTGTATAGTGATTAGTATTATGAAAATTGTAATATCTTTACAATATACAATATTTAATTCACACAATACAAAATAAATTACTAAAAGACAAAAAACATAAACGCATTATTCCAATCTCTATTGCCATATTAACTAAAACAAAAATGAAACTTCAAGAAAACCACACTTTCCTCTTATTAATCTCTCTTGGCATAAGTAGTTTTGTTTTAAGCAAAAATATATGTCAAAATATTAGAGGGTACAATGTACTTCATTATTTGATGCTTTTATTCTGTGATTTCACAACCTTATTTAAAAAACTTATTTTAAATTTAACATTAAGTTTTTATCTACTTCAGATGTTTTTAAATTATATGTATGTGGAATATGATATAGTGATAGTACATTGTTTCGTGATAATATTTTTTTAAATGTTGTACTGTAATATTTAGTTTTTTAAATGAATTAAATGAATTTGTTGAGTCAATATAAGATTAATTGAAACATTCAATTTTTTCTAAACATTAATTAAAATGTGTAATTCCAAAATTTTCAGTTAAATATAATATTGAATAATAAAATTAATAATCCCAAATTTATTCAATGAAAGATCAATCGAAAACAACAATGAGAATGCAATTATTTTTGTAAGAAGGAGAGATAACATTACTATGCTAGTAGTATACTATCTTATGTAAGTATGAACACCATTCTCATTTAGTCCATCTTAAAATTAGTCGTTCTTTCATTTTTATTCTTTAAAATCATTATTAATTCATTAATTTTACAAGTTAATTAAAGATCAAAATATAATTCTCTATTATTTTTAAAATTAAGTAGTAATAAAAGAAATTCATTTTTTAAATTGTAGCATTACATTTCCTTATTAGTAAGCATATTGTGATACAATACCAAGAATAAATGGAGTATATATTAAAACTGAATTATCTTGACAAATTATTAATTATTACTACTTTATTTTTTTAAATGAGTGAACTACGGAAATGATCTCTAAACTATGCGTTTTGCATGCAAACAGTCCATGAACTAAGGTGTAATCACATTTTGGTACTTTTTCACTATTTATCATAATTTTGTACCAAAAATGCCCCCAAGGCGCGAAGAACATTTTTAGACTTTCATATCTCTTTCTTGAGCATTAGATATAATATTTTTTTTATAGTTTGAATAACTGAAATGATATTTTTCACTTCACTTTTTCAATCACTGTATGCCAGATCATCTTTCTCTAAAACTTTTAGAAAGTAAAAAATTGAATAAAAAGTACTATGAAATTCTTAAATATATTAATTGTAAAAATTAAAATTATAAATTTAATTATCAAAATAATTTGTAGCTAACTTTAATTTTGATTGTGATTTGATTATTTGACGTGAATGAATAATAGGCTCAGTTTGATGTGCCACGGGTTTAAAAAAATGTAATGGAAAGTGAATGAAAAAAAGATAGTGGAATGTGAATGCAAATTAGTTTTATAGTAATACTTATGATTTTTGAGGTTATAAAATTAGGGGAGCGTTATTCTCCTATTCATCCCTTAGATCCTTTATTCTTCTTAATATGGGCCGTTAGATCTCATTCATCAACGGTCCAGATGATCTGCATTATTACACTATAATGGTGCATTATTAGTCGGTGTGCATTATTCAACTGAAAATCTGCATTATTACACTATAATGGGGCATTATTAGTCGGTGTGCATTATTCAACTGAAAATCTGCATTATTACACTATAATGGTGCATTATTAGTCGGTGTGCATTATTCAACTGAAAATCTGCATTATTAAACGACACGTGGCACCAATCTAACCGTCGGATGACAAAATCGTGAGGCTGAGATTAAAAAGAACAAAGAACAAAAGATACAAAAAGGAAATGAATACATCCCTATAAAATTATAACTTATGTTTATTATGGTTTTTTACTTTAGACCATCTCCAATCATACACCAAATCTCATTTTTTATGTAAAAAATTTCTCGAAGCATACTGCAATTAAACTCAACTCATTTTTGTGGTTTTCCACGGAACAACATTAAATATATATGGAGCTACTGCAAAAAATTTGTGAGACATATACTCAAAAATGGTGTAAATGATTAGAGTAAATATCACCTTTTGGTGTGACATATACTCAAAAATGATGTTGAAGTTTGGAGATGCCTTTATAGATTTTAATTTTCAAGTTATGTAATTTTTGCTTAATAAATGATAGTACTATGTATAGGGTCATGATAATCTACAAACCCTCTATAATACAAACTATACAAACTTTAGGCGTTGACATTGTTGACATTCCCCCAGTGACAGAATTTGTATTAGGCGTTGACATTGACATTCCCCCCAGTGACAGAATTTGTATTAGGCGTTGACATTGACATATGAATCTCATTGCAAACCGTTGATTACTTACAAGGAGTATGTAGGATTAAAGTTTGTAGTTTGTATTATAGATAGATGTTTGTATTTGATCACACCTCACTATCTATATATATTAATAAGTAAGTTTCATTATATTATTTAATTTTATATAAATTATTGATAAAGTCTTGTGAAATCAAGGATTTTAATACTCCTATATTTTAGAAATAATTATTAATTTTATGTACCAGAACATGTTATGGTATATCATATTCAGGAATAAAGAGGGAGAAATTAGTGAGAAGGCTATGTGGCATTACATTTCCTTATTAGTGAGTAGGTTGTGATATAGTAACACCAAGATTAAATATATATTATATTTAAAATTAGTTATAAAATTTTAAATATACTCCGGTAAATAATTAAATTTGAATTGTTTTGACAAATTATTATTATTACTATTATTATATTATAGTATCAATTTCACTATAATTAAACAATAAATTAATCTGTAGTTTAACTATTTGAATTGTTTTTTATATCAATATACTGTTATATTCGCACGTATTTTATTCACCAGTTACTTTAATAATAGGATAAGTTATAGTATAAATTAAATTAGTTTAAATTAAATAAGTGAAGCTAAACATAAGTAACCTCTAATAATAGAATTGAAATATCATGAGCATATTTTATTATGACTTCAAAATTAATTATACAATACATATTAAATAATCCGAATAACTTTTATTACCTCATTTTGAATAATTAAAATATGTGCGTGCTTGCTTACAAATAAGTGCATATTGATTACTAAATAATTTCATAATAATTAAAGATTAGTATAGTTAAAATTGATAAAAAATAATTAAATTATGTAACTAAAGCCTATGGTTCAATGTTTTTTAAATATAGGCCGTGGGAAATAACTAGGAAAAAGTATTTTTTTTCATTAGAGTTGGATTTATTGATTTTAAAGTGCCTTAGGGTTGGATTTATTAATTCTCCAATAAGTCAAGAATGAAGAATGGAATTTGAAGTCCAACTTGTCATATTATTGGTTGGATACAAATATACAATTACTATTTATTTAAGATACATTCTACTACATAAGTAAATATATTATACTACAAAGTAGTAGTATTTAATATCTAAGGATATATTAGTCTTTAAAAAATTGTTACTCTCTAAATACATAAATTTCAACAGAGCATTAATTACACATAATTTTAATAATATTTTAAGATTATGGCTTCATCACTCTTCAAATAATCCACTGAATAATACATTTGACAATATTTAGTCAATAAATGTCAAGTTTAAGTGGATTAATTGTTTGGTATTCATTTGTCGGTTTGGTTGACAATTCAAATGAAATTCTAAAATTGTACCATCCTGTCCCACCTTAGTTAATTAGGTATTTAATTCTTTTTCTACAGAGAAATTAAGAAATGGTTGATTGGAGGTTAAGTGAAAAGGATAAATATGAATCAGAATAAAGTACGTATGAGAAATAAAGAAAATAATTTTTTTACTAAAAAATGAAACAATTCAATTTTTTGGGCGGTCTAAAAAGAATATTCCATAATTCAACTATCATGAGAGGAAGAGAATACTACGTACTATTAGTTAATATTTTAAAAAATAGCCGATGGTTAGAGCATCTACAACGGTGAGCCCAAGCTCTCCGTCCGTCCTTGCCGCTGGCAAGGACACGCTTGTCCGCAGCTGCGCTCTTGCCGCTGGCAAGGACGTGCTCTTAGCTAAAGAGCATGCCCGTGCCAGCGAGCAGGGCGACGTGGCGTGTTTCTATTGGGCGTTGTCATTTTCTTTTTTTCTTTTTTTTTTAAAATCGAAAATAATACCAAAAATTAAAAAAAATGGATTCCCAAAAATATAGCCGTTTTATTACCGTTTTTTTGAATTTTTTTTTAAAAAAAATTAATCCCAAAACTATCTATAAATACACACATTCATCATCCATTTGGACGAAATTCGGTCACTTATGAATTTAATTATGTAATTTTTAATTTTTAGAATTTTAATTACGTACTTTTTAAATTTTTGGATTTTAATTATGCAATTTTTATTTTTTAGGATTTTAATTATGTACTTTTTATTTTATTTGTAATTTGTAATATTATTCCGGATATTTTTAATGCATTTTAATTTTGCGGAAATGTTTTTATTCAAATTGAATAATAGAATGGTGGGGCCCTTGTGCTCGTCCTTGCGGAAGAGCACGGCTGTGGGTGTTGTGCTCTTGCCTAAGGGCAGACAGAAAAAGTGGGGTCGGGCCCACAACCGTGCTCGTTGGCAAGAGCACGGTTGTGGATGCTATTATTGATAAGATATTTTCCCAATAGAATCGAACCTAACTTCAAATAATTTTAATATGATTTCGAGTTTCGGTTCAACTTTCGACTAACCAAAAAAATTATAATAAAATCCATATAATTCAAGATCGATTATAGAAATATATTTTGATTGATAAAGCAGTGCTACACATACTAGTTCTAGATAGAATACTTGTTTCTTCGCAATTTTTTGTTGATTTGCTTTGCTTATAAATCATTTTTTTGCTAGAACATTTTTTTCCATATGAAAACGTTGGTTTTTATCCACAGCTAACAAAATAAGTTTCGATTTCTCTAAATAAAAATCGAATTGCGAAAATTTTCACAATTCGATTCGATTATTTGATTTTGGTTATTCTCAATGATTTTATGACACACGTTTAAACTTGGTTTTCATTTTACCCAACCTAAAATTAAGATACATTCAAACCTACACACTATCAAAAGAGGGGAAATAATTTTTGAAAGTCCATCGACATAAAGTCAAGTGTCAGATTAGAATCTAGCATGGTTTTCATCAAAGTTTAAATATATAATCATTTATAAATATTAATAGTAGTATGCTTTAAATTAAACAACAACAGCTCCAATCCTATAAAACTAAGTAACTAACTGCTTAGAGCACCTGCAACACGTCCCGCGGGTGTCTCTTATTTCATCCCTCCAAGATGAGACGGACGCGAGACGCGTTGCAGCGTTCCTGTCTCGTCCCTGTCTAGCCGAGACGTCCGTCTCACCGAGACGGCTGGCGCGCCAGCTCGCCACGCGCCCGCGCGACGTGGCGCGCGCTGGAGCCACGCGTGACGCCCACTCGCCCGCCGGCTAGTGGGCTTCGTCACGCTGACGCAATAAATCATTTTTTTAAAAAAATCGAATTTAATAAAAAAAATTAAAAATTAAAAAACGGTGATATGACCGTTCAACGGTCATTTTATAAAAAAATTAATTTTTTTTCTTTCTTTATTCTATAAGTACTCATCTTTCACACACACAAATACACATCTATTCTTCTCAAATCATCTCTCTTTCCTCTCCAATTTTCATCTTAAATCATCTCTTTTATTCTTCTCCCAAATTTAATCCATTCATGGATCCATTTGAGCAAATGCGTCGAATAATGGAAAAATCGCTTGAAGAAGATCGATGTAGGGAGGCGGAGGAAGCCGTGCCGCCCCAACGACGATCCCGGACTTACATCCATCGTAACCGGGAGGAAGCCGCCGCAAGGTTAGTACGCGACTACTTTTGTGATAACCCGGTATGGGGAGAGACCTACTTCCGTCGCTGTTTCCGCATGCGGAAACCACTATTTCTGCACATCGCAAATACATTGGCAGCCCGGGAAGAGTTCTTCCAAGAAGGGTTCGACTCTGTTGGCCGTCCCAGCCACACGACGCTGCAGAAATGTACTGCAACAATCCGTCAGCTTGCTACTGAAAAAACGGCGGATTTGTTCGACGAATACCTCCACATTGGAGAAAGCACTGGGAAAATGTGCTTGATGAACTTCTGCAAAGGCGTCCGGGCAGCCTTCACCGACGAATTTCTCCGGAAGCCAAGCACGGCAGATTGTCAGTTTCTGCTCCACCTTCACGAAGAAGGACATGTGATTCTACCGCCCACGCCCAACTCCAAGATGATCTAATGGAGCACATTTGGGCAAACTTTGGCAACTAGTAGAGTGCACAGAAGAAATTAAATTATGTATTTTTAATATTTTTTTAGGATTTTAATTGTGTTTTTTAAATTTTTTTAGAATTTGAAGTTGTAATTTTATTTTATTTTATTTAATGAAGTGTGTTTTTATTAATTGAATTTGTTGGAAATAAAAAAAATGAAATTGAATGAATAGTTAAGGGATGAGATGGTTAAGAGACGGATAAGAGATGGAGGGTTGCAGGTACTGTATCTTAGTTAAGAGATGAAAGTGAAAAGTATAGTGGGACCCATGAATAGTTACGAGATGAGACGGTTAAGAGAGAAATAAGAGACATTGTCGCGGATGGCCTTAAATTCAGCATATTAAGCAATCACCCTTACATGCCAATTCAATAGTGCAATCTTCAACAAAAAAACATACAATCAGTTCTTCAAATACCTCAAGTCTCTATAATGAATTGAAATCGCATTTAAAATTAAACTTACTAATTCATAACTGATAGTGATTAATTAAAGTGGTGAAAAGACATTTTTATCCTTCTCAACTAAGTGAAGCACAAATTAAATCTAATCCACTTTGGAAAGTCCCTTGAGAAGATCCTTTGCATGAAGCCCAACACCATTTGCTTCTACCTTTTTCATCACCCTCAGCCTCTTGCATGATTCTGCAAACACCCTACATAAATCAACAAAAATTAATTTTATAAATATTTTATTATAAAATCAACAATGACACGACATTAGTACAAATGAAAATAATTGATTAGTCCTTGAATGACTCTGCAGCAAAGACAGGCGATGATTATTTATTAGAAAAAGGTAAAATAATAAATTTTCGACGGATTCTAAATGTTAGAGAAAGTGGTGGTCCAAACAGTCCTACAATAATCATAAGCAATGATGTTTCTATTGACTTGGAATTGTCATTGCACAAATTTGATCTCTCAATTTAAAAAACATACGTACTACTCCACTAAATTTATAAATTTGTCACTCATATTTTATTGGCAATTTATATAAATAATTGTACTCCCCTACTATATGTTATAGTCATATACCCAAAGTTTAATAGCAAAATTTTTTTTTATCCATGACAGCTAATTAAGATAGAAACAAAATAAAAATTGAGAATAGTGAAATAAATAGGTGAGAAGGACATACTCCCATGGAACATCTCCAAGAAGCATCCAGTCCCCATCTTTGTCCTCATAGATGGGAACAAATTCATAATTTTCTTCATCCTCCTTCAATGCTTCCCCTGTTCACATTTCTAATCAAATTCAAATATTTAGTTTCTAAAAATTTTAATCTATTTTCCAGACAATATGAAATTATCCGTTGTCTATTGTGTTTTAAACGCGCACGCCACATAAACCCTAAATGTACGTGTGGGACCGCACGTGTCACGGATCAATTAACTTGTCCCGAAATTGTCCGGGTTGAATTGATCCAGGACATTTAAGTATCAGACTCTATTTAATTTTTTAAACAAGATTTATAATACTCCGATTGAATTGGTTCGAGTCAATTAAATACCAGACTTTATCTATTTTATCGAACAAGATTTATAAGACTCGGTCTCATCTAAATCATCAAATGAAAGGAGGATGCTAGCAATGCCTATCACACGACTATAGTAGTCATAAATTAGTGCATGTACTTTCTCCGACAATAGCAAGACATAATTGAATGATATTAATTTATTTCTCTTCCTTCTATATTCATCTTCATATTTGTTTTCATCTTCGTGTCACAAGTTTATTCTTTTGACTCTAAATTCATGATTTTTCTTCTCAAATATGTTTCTACTTTTCTATTAACACTCACACTCTCTTTTATGTTTCTAATACTCTCATAGTCTACAACCAAACATACATTTTAATATAAAATGGGCATAGTGGAAAAAATAATGAAAATTACAATAGTTCAAGTTGAATAGTAGGCAAGAGAGAGAGTAAAAAAGAGTAGAAGAGAAAGAAAGTGGTATGCCATATTACTATAAATAGAAAGAATTTTATTTAGAGAAAATTATAGATAATTCAAATTTACTTTTATAATTACTCAAGAAATGTAAAAATAAGAGCAGTCCAAAATAAAGGAAAAAAGGGGATCTATTAGTTCTCAAAATTCCTAAAACATACTGTATAAAATCTTAAACTATCCGATCTATCCATACTAATTATCTTTATATATATACTTAGATTTTAGCCCATAATGATCTCATACTTTATTTATTATAGTCAGAGTATAATATATTTCAATAGCAACGATTAGTCTATCAACAAAATAAATCTAAGATGGAATAAATATATACTTCCGTGAATTAAGCATAAAATGTCCAATTTCGACATGTTATTACTGTTTATATTATGCTAAATTTAAATCAGTGCAATCATGACCATTCATAATATTAGGCCCACATATTGTGTAGTCACAATCTATGGCTATGATGAAATATTTACAATTTAATAATACATACTTTACTAATAAATCAATGTTTGAACCAAATTCATCAAAAATGCATTTTCGCATAAGAAAAAGAAAAAAACCTATATAAATTTAATATATAGGTTGTAACCATTTCACAAAATCAAGACAAAATCAACAATATATGGAAAAAAGATTAAATATGATCACGAAGCAATTCCCAACTGCATGAAGCATGATCAAAAACTACCAACACAATTAACATAAAAAAAACCACGTAAAAAAAAGCATAATCTTGAAAATCATAAATAAAAAGTTTAAATAAGAGAAATGAAATGAAACTCACCAATTCCAAAACAGCCAAACAAATCCTCAAGAGCCCTAACAAGCTCAGAATAGCCTTTGTGCATGGTCAAATCAACCTTCCTAAGAAAGGGAGCTCCATCCATGCTAACCTTCACATACATTTTCCCCTCATTGAAGCTGTTCTTGCGCCGGAACACCGCCACCGGGGGCCACCCAACCACCTGATTCTTGCACACCGCCGCCCTATCCTCACACTCCTTTCTCATTCTTCATCTCCACTTCCCCTCCGGGCAGCCCCAGCCGCAGCTCCGTCTCCAGTCCTCCACCGCTTTTCTCCATTTTCCGATTAATTAAGGTAAAGGGTTGATTGAAAAATATGTTAGTTCTTATACATGCAAGAAGAAACGACAGTGCCAGGTCAAAGGAGGATTAGTGGTCGGTCACATGAGAAATAATGGTGGGGAATTGATTGTTTCCAAAATTACCAAAATGGGCCGGCAAGATTAAAGTCTGGAGTTCGACAGATCGGACGGCTCATGATGCAACATTGCTTGGGAGGGCTTGATCGTGGCCGTTGATTGCGGGTCATGGGAAACATTGCATGTGATGGGCTTATTTGTGGTGGGTTGACAAAATAAATGGAAAATAGGGAATTGTATGGTTTACTTATTACTATGTGTAATGGAGTAGTCTGTTCATACTAATGTTATGTTATCCATCAAAAGATGGAATTAAAATACTTATTTATAAAATACTCGATAAACAATAATAGATGGTTTAATTAGCTTTTCTTCATGAGCATATATATGTGCTTGTACACTGAGATGTAATTTGAGAAGTATTTGGATGTTATTTCTCAGATAAATTTCTCTATATTTTAAAATGTCTTTATTGTTGTGTGGTGATTGGTAGTGCTAAGTTATGCCATTTTTGCTATTTTTCAAATAGAGGGAGGAGTAATTGAAATTCATACCAAATTAGGTCACTCGCCTTTATAAAGAGGTGAATAATAAGTGGTTAACCAAACTACTGAAATTTTTACACTATTTTAAGTCGTGCATTTAATAATTTGTAAGTTGTTTAAAGGGATTGGGGAAGGAATCAATTTAACAATTGAAGCATAAAACGTGAAAATGAGATGATGACATGAACAAATTAACACAACGTTTTAAGACAGATACTCCCTCCGTCCGCCATTATGAGTCTCATTTATGGGAGACACGAGTTTTAAGAAATGTTAAGAAAAGTGAGTGGAGAAAAGTTAGTGGAATAGGGGTCCCAGTTACATATATTAATTTTAAATGAAATGTGAGTGGAATGAGTTAGTGAAAGATGAGACATGCTACTATTTATGGTAAAGGTGAACCAGGACTTCTATTCGCGGACGGACTAAAATGGAAAAACGAGACTACTATTCGTGGACAAAGGGAGTAGTTTTTACTATAGAAAATGTAGATATACTAGTATAATTCTTTCAAGTAAAAACTCCTCTCCATTAGTCCATAACCAATAGTCATATTTTTCAATTCATCCATAAAATGTAGCCACTTTTTTTTATTTTGGTAAGTTTCTCCAAACGAAGTAGATCATATATTATATCTGGAGCTTTGAGATGTTGATAGTCCTGTCTGTTGATATAACGCGGTTTCACGTTATTAATCAATTGTAACTTCAGTCGTTCACGTTGAGTTGTAAAAGACGTGTTCCTACACAACTACGCCTTTATTTTTTGTCTGCTCTTTTGCTTCCAACCCCACTACTACTCTACTCCCACCACTAATATTGATTATTAGTAGTAATTTTGTGTTTTTGGATGATTTAATTAGTTGGTTGTGTGAGTATGTTTTTATTGAAAGATCATTAATCAAATCAATGGCAGATCTAGGTGAGGGTTGAGAAAACCCCATTAAATTCGATCTTTATAACTGACGCTAACCGTATTGGGATTAAATTTCGTTTCTTTGTCCATCATCCAATTGTCACTCACTGCTGCATTGCCTCTGCTTTCTGACGCTTGCGATGACTTTCTTCACTGTATCTGACTCCATGAGTTTTGTTTTTGGTGAATCATATTTAATTTTTTATAGAGTGATGCTAAATGGCCATAATGTGGCCGGCCATAAAAAGTTAATTTAGTCCATTTACATGTATAAAAAAATTAGAATTACCGATATAAACTTATATGTGTGTGAATAGACTTGCGAGTTGATACTTATCTTTGAATTCCATTACGTAAAACACATTAATATCACGAATTACTGTATACGTTGAGCAACAATCAAGAAATGACAGTAGTAATAAGTTGAGCAAAAACTACGAAAGAACAACACTAACATGTTGAGCAACATATAATGAAGATGATATAAAAGTAAAATCAAATAGTATTAAACCAAAAATTTGAAAAAAAATCAATTTTTTTTGTTATTTACTTAATTTATGGCTGGCCATAATGTGGCCGCATAGCATTATTCTTTTTTATATATTTTGTTAGATGATAATTTGTTCAAGGATAAAAAGGAAGCATGCGCATATCTCGAAACAACATTTGTAGACAGACAGCATATAGGTGCATTATTAAATCTTTTATATATTTGTGAACTCCAAGATAATGATATTATTAACTAGCAAATTACATAGTCAAGAAAGCTGGGTGAGATCGGATCCAAGATTATGTGTTTGTACACACGATCACTTTACCTTTGGCCATTAACTTTTACCCCTTTTGGCTTTTCTTCCATATCTAGGCCATTTATTTTATATTTTCCATATGGAGTATATGATAAATATGATTTAATTTTCTACACTACTAGTGTAGGGTGTTATATATCATGTAAAGTGTTATGCTAATTCGCATCTTTGGTTGTTTTTGTTGGAAAATGCATCCGATATATGACAAATTAAATGACAACATTGAATGAATTGGAGTCGATGATCAACTCGATGTAGATATAGAGGAAAAACCTAGCTATAGATAATGAAACAATTCAATAACAAAAATTAAAAGTGTCAAATAAAATGTAAAATAATTAATTGGTAATTATAAGTAATTAAAAACACATTTACAAAGTGTTTGTAGCAACAAAATTTGTGGTCTTGTTCCCTTCTTTGTCTGCCCTTGTTTTGCACATAGTGCAGACATGATGGGAAGCTATATCATGCTTGGTTGTTAACATTTAGACATCCATACTTTCTTTCAAAAGATATGCCCCAAGAATCTAATTATTTCTATTACCAAACCATAAAATCATTTTGAATATCTAAATAAATCAAGTCTTATTGTTTGGTCATATGGTTTTAAAGATTCTTGTGCAAGACTCTCCAAAATATGCACACGATCATGGCCACTGTGCACACTAGTTTAGTTTGTTGAATTTGAATCATTATTAAAATATAGTCATAATTATTGTTCTTCTTTACAGTTTACTAGCTAGTACTATATGTGAATATTATTCATTTATTTTTTACAATCATCGATACTCTTTCCCTTTGGTCAATTTGATACTCATGAATTGAGAAAATATATATGATCTACTTTTCATTAAACTTGTATTTATTAAATTCATTGAATTTTCATGTCTGATCATATCCATAAACCATCTAGAAAAATGAAGTCCACTCATAGACATATATGTCCCCTCATTAATCCCCATGAAATTTAGAACTCAGAAGTCTCTATCATTGACAAAAGAATGCATATGCACCACATTTTGGGGTGATACATGTGAAGATTTGTGATTCTTCAAGAATATATGAATCTGATTTCAAAACCTACATTGGAGCACATGACCATGCAAATGCAAGCAATGGAATCCAAGTAAGCTATGTGGATAAAAATAGTCCATAAATTTTATATCATGGGCCCCTCATTTAAGTTTTGTGTCAACACAAATGGAGGAAAAGCGGCAAAAATTCACACAAGCTCACAGATTTAGGGGATATTTTGACATATAATCAAATTTTTAGGTGTCCCATGTAAAATTCTGTGTGACAAAATATTAATTTATTTGTTGACTAACATCAATAAATTGTTGTGAAAATGAGATATACAAATCTTGCCGGGCGAAATTAGAATGGAAAATAAAACAAGGAAATTACACGGAAAATAACTGAACAAAATTACACGGAAAAACTTGTGGAAAGTGGTAAGCCGAGTCGAGGAGTCCTCTTTCCGCAAGACGAGATACGCCCCGATAGTGCTCACGGTTTGGCGTGTCGTCCCCAAAGATAAAACGGTTTCGTCTCTGAAGTAGCAGCACCGCTAGCAACAGAGCTCCGGCGAACGGGAGTAAGGCGGGGGCAGAGCTTCGACGGGGAAGATTATGCAGAGAGGGAGATAGCGCGTGTATGCAAGATGCTTGTGTATGTTCTGTCTAGAATGCAATGGATGCATGCCTATTTATAGGCCAAGTCCACGTGCAGGGCATTGATGGAGTCAACAGCCATTATGTGTGTCATGATGGCTTGACTGTAACCGCCGGGGGTTATTGACTGGTGTACTAGCCAGTGGGAGCTGAAGAGACACGATGCACATGGACATGCTACACGACGGGATACACCATGGACCGTCGGGGTCCATCGGGGACCTTTTGTCTCCCGTTATGCGTCGGGGTCCAGCGGGGACCTTTTGACTCCCGTCGTGAGTCGGGGTCCAGCGGGGACCTTTTGTCTCCCGTTGTACGTCGGGGTCCAGCGGGAACCTTTTGTCTCCCGTCATGCGCCGGGGTCCGGCGGGACCATGAAGTGGATTAGGACCCGTCGGGGATAGCGTGGAGTTTGGGGTGGTCTAAAAAGAACAAGCGAGGCTCGAACCACCCTCCAACGACCAGCTCAAAGACCACCCAAAGACCAATTGTCAAGGCACAAGGCACCCGGTGCACGGGTCGCGGGCGGGCGGCGGCGGCGCGCGCGTGTCGGCTCTGTCACCCGTCTTATTCCACGATAATTATTACACATGATAATTCATATGATTAAATACTTCATCAAAGAAGTTTATCATCCTCGATGTGGGATAATTAACACCTAGTTAATTAATCTCTTAGTCTTTTCACATAGCTCATTTTTAGCTTTATTGTGACAAAATTTAATGTATTATTTCTCACTCACCGGGAATCGGATTTGAGAAAATGAATATACTACGGTCATCTACTCAGAGCGTAGATCGACGTTATTGCATTTAATTTCACAAAATTAAATGTCTTGTAACATTTATTATTAGTCAAAAATCATTTAACCAAGCAAGATTCCAACATAAATTACTGTTGCGTTGAGTCTATTGACCCACCACAATATCAACAATAAACAATTCTGACAAATAGAAGATTGTATACAATTTTTGAAACTTCACCAATTGAAAGTTTGAAACCAATATTTGCAGCTGCCTTGTTGACTAGTTGTTGTCCATTATTTTGAGTCAATTGAAAATTTGAATTCAGGACTGAAGAAAAAGATTTTCAATATAACAACGTAACGGTTTGTTAAGAGAATTCTTCCCTCAACGTGTGATTCGACTGAGATAGAGATCTCCGGCGAAAGAATTACGGTAGTCGCGGGCTCTCCCCGACGATCACACCAAAACTAGGGTTTATGCAGAGAAACGAAAATACGATGAATAGAGAAAATAGGTTATTTCATTGATGATTAATAAAATAACTATATCTCTTTTTTATACCAAGGACCCTAAGGTCAGGGACGGAACGAGGATTTTAAGGAAGCCGGTGCTGAATTTAAAAATAATATTAAAATATTTAATTTTATTTTTATTTGTAATATTTTATAGTTTTTAGGAGTAGTAATTGTATTACACGGATCAGCATGACTTTAAACTATAAATAATAATCTTATTATAAATTTTTTTTAAAAAAAATATTTCACTTATATTTGGATCACTTGAATACTCTATATACTCTTCTACTATAGTATATGAGAGAGAGATGTCTTTAACTTTACCATCAATATTTTTATAGTAAAAAGGAAGTAATTGTCTCAAAACTTACACTAACATATTATAATACGTATAAAAAGTAGTAGTATATAAATATTCATAATATTGAAAAAATAGATGAATATAAAAAGAGACTAAAGAAATATCCTAAATAAAGTATACACTATAATATTAAGAAGAAGATCACTAAAATATTAAACTAAAAATGGTGCGTGGAAACTTGGAAAGTGAGAGAATATTTATTATCGCATCTTCTTAATAGTGTGAAACTGTATAAATAAGATTTAATATACTAATTAATTAGATACTTAGAAATTTGGGCTTCCATTCCAATCACTAATCTCTAATGACCCAAGCCCAACATAAAATATAACTAATAGCCCAGTAAGACTATCTTCTTCCCTAAATCAAATTTCTCACACGCACAGTTGCAGAACGACGATGGCGGTCAGGGCGGGATACTGGGTCCGGCACCAGCCAAGCCCCCGCTGGAGCGGTGGCTTGGCCAGTGCTATCTACGTCCCTGTCTAAGGTTGATTCGACCTACGATTCGGGAAATAATCAACAAAGGAAACCCGAAAAGGAGCTTATAGATTGCTCGACCCAGTAGTTTCTAAATAAGCTCTCTGCTATTTAGAAACATAATCGCCATATTTGACTGGCCTCTTTGACACTCTCGTCGACACCCTCCTTGCCGGTACGCCTGACTTCTGCTCTTCCCGGCTGGTCGTGTAGAAGTCCCTTACGTCGGGATCCTGGGGCTGCTGCACTTGTGCGGTTGGAGGCACCTGCTGCTCCGTTGGTAGGGGGGTTCTGGACACTCCCCTAACACGGTTGAGTATTAAAAATGTCTGCCAACGATAAATAAAATTAAATATACTAGGAAAAAAACATTTCATGAAAATTCAATATCGTCCTCACAAGAAATACTAATGCAGGTATAAAAACAAATCAGTTACAAAAATACACAAAATAAAGCATGAATCATGTCCGTTAATATGCATAAATGTAATGTTAAGATTAGTTCTTAGTTGATTTTCACAGCAATTTTTTTATTTGAACTCTTTCTGTATATATTTACAAATATGAGGATTGAGGTCAATTAAATTCAGGGCTCAAATATTTTGCTTGACATAATAAAGTCAAATCACAATTAGTTAGCTACTATTATTGGATTGAAACGTAGTGCTATTTTTTTATTAAAAAAAAGTAACGCTTTGCGAAGTAAAATCAGCCTCCGGCCTTTTTCGCATTTTAAAACGAGAACATGGCAATTAATACAATAAATCAAAATTAAGAAAAATAATCTACAAATATTAAAAGAGTTGACGCTTTTAAATACGATAGCCGTTCACAGCCCCATATATATATGTCCATATTGTAATCAAAATCCAAGAAATTATCAAAAAATATGAAATCTTAAAGAATTGGATATGCAATTGGAATAGTGATTACTACTATAATGTTTGTTTTTAGTGCAGTTTTTGCTGAACAACGGCGGCTGCATTGCTACCAAGATTGTGTTAAAGAGACATGTCCCCAAAATCCATCAAGCTGCGATCCTTATTGCTGTCGCTTATGCGGTGAGGCTGCTACTCGTGGCTCCGGGAGCAGCAAGATTGGAGGCGGGAACCTACCGACGAAAGATTGACCGCGATATGATAGAATAGGTGGATGATTCATGTAAGGAAACATGAGATGTTTTGAAACAAATATTGTCAAACCCTAATTAGAAAAAAACTTGGCATTTCATCCTTTTTTATGTTTCTCTTAATTTCTTTGCTCACTTGTTGGATGCGATTTAATTGGGTATTTGATCTGCGGGATTGTGACATAGCATAAGTAATGGATCATAATATTATAACATTTCCAGTCACACATTAAACCTAACAATATTCAAGAAAATTCATAAAGGAAAAGTGTGTATCATGTATGGGACTATGTCTATTTACTATAGTAGTGAAACGGCTTGATTTAAATTTACTTAAGAAAAAAAGCCTAATATTTGTAAACATTATTATGGCCCAAAATCCTATACTATTCTAATTTATAATTTGGGAAAAAGAAGTAATGGAAATTAAATCAAAATTAACTCATAATCCAAATTGCAAAGAGTTTAGTCAAGCATAAAGATATTTAAGTAGTTAAGACAGAGCAAATGCATGTTAAATTTTTATTTATATATTAATTCATGTTGATACTAGTAAGAGCATCCACATCTGTGCTCTTGCCAACGAGCACGGATGTGGGCCCGGCCCCACTTTTATTCTCTGCTCTTAGGTAAGAGCACAACACCCACATTCGTGCTCTTCCGCGAGGACAAACACAAGGGTCCCACTATTCTATTATTCAATTTAAATAAAAATGTTTCCACAAAATTAAAATACATGAAAATTACCCGAAATATTATTACAAATTATAAAAAAATAAAAATTACATAATTAAAATCATAAAAATTAAAAATTACATAATTAAAATCCTAAAAATTAAAACTTACATAATTAAACTCCTAAAAAATAAAAATTACATAATTAAGCCTAAAAATACCCCCGTGGAAGACTATTCATCCGGCTCTACCCCCAATGTTCTTTGGAGACCCCGTATCATTGCCACATGCGATCGAAGTTGCTCGGGTGTCATATTTGACCTATCGGCCAAATTGAGTTGGGCCAAAATCCCCCACAACGAGTTGGTGGGGGGTTGAGGTGGCACATAGGGAGCGGGGGCAGATGGAGTCGCGGCGCGACGGCGGTTGGCCGCCGCCTTCTTCCTTCCTTGCGGCCGGCATTAGGAACCGCTCGGGCCGGCGTCGGGGCTACCCAAGTTAGCTCGGGCAAGTTGGCTAACCACATCTTCGGAGCCGGTGTCGGATAGAGATACCGACCTCGACCGTTTGGAGGAGGAGCTAGAGGAGGATGATACGCCTCCCCTATACTTCGGGTGCGACCGCGTCTCCTGCCAAATATTGAGGTACTTTTTTTTAAACGACCTTTGTGAGTGGGAGGTTTAGGCAGACCTCCAACCCGTAAATAATATCAAAATGTAATGTTCCAAAAACATGATCTTAGCCCAAAAGTGACTAAGATCTAAACAAGAACACGAGGATGCAAAGTAGAGGTCCCACAAGACGAGATCCTCCGTGTTATCAAATGGAAACAGATAACTAAATACATAATAAGAAGAACCGAAAATTATCAAAACCAACCACCAAAAAGCTAGATCAACCCACATCTCTACGTCGGAAACGGAAGTTAGAATATCCCAGCTGGTCCATCCTAACCAGCGCCTTCAGATACCGAGGCGCAGAGATTGGATCATAGTAAGTAAGGGCAGGGGTCTGAACCCCCTACCTGCAAGGAAGTCAGCAGCCCGGTTCCTGATCGGGCTTGATCGGCTTGAGGTACTTGATCGGCTTATAGTTGATGGATTGGTAGGTCGCCAACGCGGGACTGATGATGTCGACCTCGCTTCGGCCGCTCCCTGCCGACCGCTCTTCCTGGAGGTTATACCACTGGAACTTTTGGATTTCTTCGTTGGCTCTGTATATGGCATTGCGCACCACACTCTCGTTGCGCTCGATTGTTCCAGCCAGCCGGTTTTGATTGTACCAGCGACAGATGTGCCACCAATAATGGTCACCAGATTGGTTCGTGTCAACCTCCGGATCTTCGGAGATTGACAAGAACGCTTTGAATAATTGCTCCATCTCCCCCGGAGTGTACGGGGTGCGGACACCGCGAGTAGGAATAGGAGGAGTTTGAGAGGGGCCGCTCTCTCCTGCTCTAGGCACGGATGGCTCGGGTGTCCACCCGTATTGCCCTTCGGGGGCATCTTGATCGTCGATCGGGTAAGGTCGGTAGCCACCTGGAACTTGCGAACCTTGGATTTGAGGAGGGGCCGAATATTCCGTTTCCGGACTAGAAAATGGTTGTAAACCTAACCAATCGGGATTCCAACCGTGGGAGCCGAAAGGGTGATCGCCGGAACCGAAACATGGGGCATAATCTTGATCAGCTGAATAACTGACAAAAATAATTAGCATCATCAACATAGCAACAAAAAACCCAATTCTTTGAGGTATTCATGTTTGTAATTATCTGAAGAAGAGTTAAGATATAATAGAATGATGATTATATAAGGGACGATATAGTGTTCTTTATTATTAATGAGCATGTAGTACTACTAATATTCCTCACTTGATTAAGAATATACTATCTCCGTCCAAAGATACTTGAGTCGTATTCCTTTTAGGATATCCCAGGGTAGTTGAGTTATTTTCTTATTTGGCAAAACCTTTACTCTCTTTTTTATTCACTCTCGTTTTTTTATTCTCTCTTTTTTATAGCTATATGAATTTTGATTTTTGATTTTAATTCTAACAGTTAAATGGTTTATTTAAAAAATTCCTTCTTATTAATTTTTTAGTTTGCTTTTGAGTAATTATATTGAGTGGTTCATTTAACCTCCAAATTTAAACTCTTGTCACTCTTAAAATAAATGAAATAAAAATAGCAAGAATTAATAAAAAAAATAATAATAAAAATCTAAATGTTACAACGACTTCTTAATTATCCTTATTTTCAAAGTCTATTAATTATCTTTATTTTCTCAATTAACTCGATTAGTAATTAACTCGATTAGTAAATGGACCCTTCTAAAATGTAATATGAAAACAATTAATGAAATCTCCGATAATCCAATTTTGCAAATGACGAAAACAATAATTCATCACAAAAACAATAACTTAGCCAAACATCCACTTTTACATTATTAGTTATATTGAGAAGATGTATGCTAAACATTAGAACATTACTTCTATGGCAGTGAATGAGCAACGTCTGAGGACGACGACGGCCGAGACTCGGCAACGGCGGCGGCGGGTTTGCTATCTCAGTCATCTTTAATTACACAAATATTGACGCAATCGGCTCCTGCAATTCCACAATCATCAATGCAACGTCTATAGCATTGCTCTTTAGTTTCGATTCTTTCGACGATACCATGAATTGAAACAATCATCATGGCAATCATAAATACAACAAAAACAGATTTCATTTTTTATTTTCTTCTTTTGAAAAAACTATATATATAAATTAAAATGTTTAGGTGTTGGCACTGGCGGATCTGGGGGGCCTCCCGGCCGTTCGGAGAGCCTAAACTTTCCTTTGAATCAAGCCGAAAATAGCATATCCCCCCGGAGTGTAGAAATGTATTTATTTTCAATAGATGTTGTATAAGATGTAGTAGCCTAAAGGTTTTGTTGTTGGGTTTTTAACTAAGATGTCTAGGGTTCAATTGTCAAAAAGAACATATGTTTTGCATTCTTTACTTTTTTATTTTACCAATTCATATTTCTTCTTATTATCAAAATAAAACCTTTAAATACTTTATGAAATCTAAACTTTTACTAATTTGCATATATTATGTTGGAGTCCCATTATTCACAAATCCATTTCTTAATGCCGAACTAGAGACCAAATTAGAGCCCTTAGATCTAGTTTTTAATGGATGAAATGAGATGATGTAGTGAAAATTTTCGCTCTTCATTAGGTAGCCAAATTACTTCAACCGAGGGTATTTTTGTCAAATTACATTTATATTTTATTACTTCATCCAGTATATTTATTACTTCATTCCAATAGTTATTTACTTCATTCCAGGTTGAATGAGGTAATAATCTAGGTGAATGAAGTAATAATGTAACTGATTGAAATAATAGTCCAGTTGACTGGAGTAATATAGAAATCTAAATAACGATGATTTTTATACTTTTTCTTCTCCAAATTCATAGCCAATAACAGTACAAGTTGAATAAAATAAAAGCAGGCACGTTGTGATTCCACCACGTATTTCCCCACTTGCTGATTTAACTACTCACACTTTCAGCAATTCACCTAATAAACGCACAACACCCATTCAAAATTGCTCATCCTCTGCTCCAACATATGTCCAATTCTTGTTTTCATTGCTCCACGGTTTGAATTGCAGCTGTCAAAGTTTCCGCCATGGATGCGGCTGCACAACTCGCCCACTGTGTAACCAATCATCTCCATCGAGCCTGGTCGTATTCTTCCGCTACCGGCTGAAATTACAGTCCACGAATCACCATTTTTCCCCGAGGATTAGGCAGAATTACGTGGTGAGAGCCGTCGCCACCGAGCCTAAGCCATCGGATACCAAGCCTCCCACTCAGGGGCGGAGGGAGGGTGGGGCCAGGGGGCCCATGGTCCCCCCACTAATTCTTAAAAAACTTAGGGGTATTTTAGTAATTTCACAATAATTATAATTTATAATAAATATAATATTAGAGATAGGTTTCAGCAAAATATATATGAATCGTTCCTCTTAATTTAGCGTATTCATTCTGCCGTTTCAATCCAAGTCTGAATTTAGCGTATTCATTCTGTCATTCCAACTCTGAAATCTGGTAAACTAGAACTAGGTATATTCAAAACTCAAATATAATTCAATTAATTTTTCTACATATGTTGTTTTTTTGTGTGGCTGCAATAATAATTCAAAGGGGGAGAAAGAAGATAGCTTATGTAATTCAATGGCTACGGACTACGGTGGTTCTGTAGTTGGAATTTTATAACTCCAATTCTTTATTTGATGTGTGTGTTAATAGTTTTGCATACAGAAAATATCAAATATTTTGAACTTAATTAGTGTTGACTATTTTTGTAGGTATATGGATCGTTATTTCAAGAAACTTTCTTCCGTTGATTCTTCATCAGTTGAACCTTCACTTCTTCAACCTCAAGAATTATCGAATGAAGATAAAAGTAAGGTTGATTTAGAGAATCTTCCAAGTGATCCAGGAGAACGACCTGATATAATGAGTTATCCACCAAATTTAATAGAACAAGTTCGCAGAGCTTACTTACTTAAAGGTCCGTGTCAACCACGTAATCATGATTTTCGTCCTACAGTAGATGGAAATCGAAAACGTAAATTTGTCTCACATTGGTTTGATGAATTTAAGGATTGGTTGGAATATAGTGTTACAAAGGAAGCAACTTTTTGTTTATATTGCTATCTTTTTTCAAGACTCCACGGAAATGGACAAGATGCTTTTGTATCAGGGGGATTTACGGTCTGGCGCAAGAAAGAAAGATTAAGAGATCATGTTGGAAACCATAAAAGTGCTCATAACAGGTGTAGATTAGTATGTGAGGATTTGATGAATCAAGCCCAACACATTGAGGTCTCTTTGGCAAAACAGTCAACACAGTCTAAGCTTGACTACCGCCTGCGATTAAATACAACGATTATTTCTCTTCGTTATCTTATAATGCAAGGATTGCCTTTCCGCGGTCATGATGAGTCAGAAGAATCATTAAATCAAGGTAATTTTCTTGAGTTCTTGAAAGTTATTTCTTCTTGCAATGAAGAGATAGCTAGTGTTGTGCTAAAAAATGCTCCAGACAATCTCAAACTTACATCACCAGATATTCAGAGAGATATTATAAATGCATTTGCTGTTGAGACAACGAAAGCTATTGTACATGATATGAGAAGTGAATTTTTCTCCATATTAGTTGATGAGTGTCGAGATGTATCTGTCAAAGAGCAAATGGGTGTTGTGGTGCGATATGTGGACAAGAATGGATATGTTATAGAACGTTTTCTTGGTGTTGTTCATGTTAGTGATACAATTGCAACCTCACTTGAGAAAGCACTTGATTATTTGTTATCTACTTATGATTTAAGTATATCTAGTTTGAGAGGTCAAGGATATGATGGCGCAAGCAACATGAGAGGAGAATTCAATGGGTTGAAGAGTTTGATATTCAAGAGAAATTCCAGTGCTTATTATGTACATTGCTTTGCTCATCAGCTTCAGCTCACGATTGTTGCTGTTGCTAAAAAACATAAAATTGTCGGATCTTTTTATAATTCTATCTCTCGTTTGTGTAATATTGTTGGAGGTTCTTGTAAGCGCAGAGATATACTTCGGGAGAAACAGAGATAGAATATTATTAAAGAGATTGCAAGTGATGAAATAAGCACAGGAAGAGGACTAAATCAAGAAATGTCATTGAAGCGACCTGGAGATACTCGTTGGAGTTCACATTACGGTACTCTTGTCAACTTGATACATTTATATTCTTCTATTGTTGATGTTCTTGAGTATGTTGGGGAGAATGGTCATGACGATTCAATAAGGGCTGAAGCTGATGATGTGCTATAAATTATAAATAGTTTTGAGTTTGTCTTTGTGTTACATCTTATGAAGCAAATCTTGGGAATCACACATGAACTCTCCCAAGTGCTACAAAAGAAAGATCAAGACATTGTTAATGCGATGAATCTTGTCAAGGTAGCAAAATCACGTCTGCAAATAATGAGGGAAAAAGATTGGGATGTATTGCTTGCTGATGTTTTTAAGTTTTGTAGCAAATATGAACTGGATGTGCTTGACATGGAAGATGAGTTTGTAGCTCGAAAAAAAGGAAGACGTAGAGCTGAGAAAATGAAGAATCTCCACTATTATCGAGTTGAGCTCTTTTGTTCTGTTATTGACTTGCAAGCTCAAGAGTTGAATCAACGTTTTGATGAAGTCAACACAGACTTAGTTTTATGCATGTCATGTTTTGATCCTAGGGATTTATTTTCTGCATTTGATTTGGAGAAGCTGCTTCGTCTTGCACGGTATTATCCTTCTGAACTTTCTGAAGTTGCTTTGTCCGAGCTTAAAAGTCAACTTGAGAACTTTATTTTCGATGTGCGCATAGATGAAAAGTTTTCACAAATATCAGGAATCAGTGGTCTTGCTCAAAAGATGGTTTCTACAAGGAAACATGAAGTTTTTCCAATGGTTATTCATTAGTTAAGTTGTCATTGATCTTACCAGTTGTCACTGCATCAGTAGAAAGAGCCTTTTCAGCAATGAAGATCATCAAGACTTCTCTACGTAATAGCATGGGAGACCAACTATTGAATGATTGCTTAGTTCCTTACATCGAAAAGGATGTGTTTGTTAAAGTTACCAATGAAACTATTATGCAGCGGTTTCAGAAGATGAAGAATAGAAGACAAATGTTATGATGTGATTGCATTTGACTTTTACATTTTGAACCTTATAATTTAATTTATGTAATTTTTTTTTAAGTTTAATTTTGGACCCCCATTATGAAATCTCTGGCTCCGCCACTGCTCCCACTACAGTTAATCGGAGAGCTTCTCCATCTCCACCAGATCGGAGATCCACTCTGCATAGTGTTGCTTCTTCCTCGACTCCGATGCGGTGGGATGAGGGAGACCGCGCGCAGGAGGTAGTTGGCGTGGGGGATGAGTGAGAATTGTAGAGAGAGAGAGAGAAGTGGGTTGGGTTTGGGAAGATAGGAAGAGGTGCATATACAGTAACGGCATAATATTAGATATTCCAAAATTACCATTTTGTTAATAAAAATATCAGATAGTTTGTAATTATTAATATCCATTAGATGTGATTAATGGGTGGATAAGTTTTGGTCTCTAGTTCGGTCTTTAAAATTGGTTCGACATTGATCACAACTCTATTATGTTGTTATATTTATTCTTTAGTTAAAATCATTCTTAATCTTATGTTAAAGTTTTTTTGTCCTAAAGTACTTATAATTTGTGATCCATGTATCTTATTCTTTATGTAACAAAATAAAAATTTTAAATATTTTTGAAATCTAAATATTTATTACTCTACTTATATCACTTTTGTATATATATAATATTTACGATAATTTTGAATGTATATAATAATTACAATAATTTTATATTTTAATATGAATATATTTGCAAGCTAATGGAGTACATCTTTATATTTTATTAATGAAGCTAGTGCTACTTAAATGTTAATATAATATTATTGATTTTATTATTAAAAATAATATTAAATTTAATATTTAATGTTTAATATTTAAATATTAAATTTATTAATATTTAAAATATTAAATTCCACTGCCGTCACTTCCGGGATCTGGATCCGCCGTGTTGGATATTAGGTTGTGTGAGGCGAGATATATATAGTTGAAAAATATACTACCTTTAGATTTCTTTGAGAAGACAAGCATAATCTTTTAACCGTCTTTTTTGGAATCGGCAAATAGCAATTATTCTGAAAATTTCATTTTTTCATTATTGCAAAAAAAAGAAATATGGCAATAATTTTCTTATTTAACGAATAGTGAAATTTTTATATATTTTGTAAAGTGATCCTATATATGGCAATAATTTTTTTAGCATTATCGAGGTTTCTTATATAGTTGATTTTATGATTTTATAGATTCGATTATAAATTTTTACTAACTTCCCATCAACCCACATTATATGTTAACTAATATTTTTAATACATTATAATTTCCATTAAAAGTACTTTGACCTATTTTAGCCATTTGTTATGTAAATTAAAATAACATACTTATAAATAAACATTTATTTAAAAAAAGGAAAATTATTGCGGATAATCTCAAATTAAAAATACTTTTGTAGTTTCTTTCTTAGGCATTAAATATAATTTTCCTTTCTTTTCGAAAGAGGACATGAAATATACTAGTTGAAAAGTGTTTGATAGATAAAAAAGAATATTATCGCAGATGGGATCACGCTGAAATAGGAGATAAAAATTAAAAAGGAATATTATTGCAGATGGGATCACGCTGAAAATTTGTAGGATTGGAATGCCATATCTACTTTTTTTTTTCTTGTAGTACTATAACAAAGAGAAATTATTTAAACATAGGATAATGGCCATGCGGATCACCTACTCCAAAACCCTACTCCATTTTCTATTCCACACTCACAACAAAATAAAATAATGGTAATTTTAGAATTCAACAAATTAAATGTTTTTAAGGATGAAGCTGCTAATTTAGGGGCATTTCTTTTGGCATATGTGATGAATAAGAATAAGAGTATAATACAGTAGCGTGGTAAGTACTAGGTATTGGGTTGATTGAGTCTTGCGTTGCTAATTAGGCGAATCCAGTTGCGCGGGGGCACCAGACCACGCCTTGCGCCTGGTTTGGCCTCCCATCCAAGGTGTCGCTTGCGGCTGCACACCTTCAGCAACGCCACTCTACGTCCGATTCCAAATCGCCTCTCCGTTAACAATGCTCTTATCTTATGAGTGGCACATGAACTTATTTTAACCATTGTAATTAATATTCGAATATATTAAATTGTTCTATTTTGATAATTTATTAATAGTTGAAATCTAAATTTTAAATTAAATTTTTTACAAATTTGGGATCGAAAAAAAAAACTAAAATATCTAAAATTTTAAATTTTATTTTAAATAGCGTGGGTGGCCATGTGGCTGTTTAACAATAGACCTGCAAGCCAATTTCTAACAAGACCACACACAATCACAACACAGAAGATTAGGGAAAATATGAACTTTTTAAAATAAAATAAATAATTATGTACAATATTAATTGAAATTACAAAATTCACTCACTTTTAATGATTAATTAAAACTCTAGATGGCATGATTAAGGATACAATATTATAGTCAGGATATTAATTCATCTAAGTTTGACAAAATTCTGCATACAATAGATGATGAGTAAACTCTATACAACACTACTATGTATCTACAATTCACAACGCCGCATGACAAGAGGTAAAATTAGCATAGAGAGACAGGGAGAGAGTGATTAAAACGAAACTAAACTAGGAAAAAAAAAGGAACTCCATAAGTCTACAGCAGTTTAATATGTAACAAAAATAATTGTGCTTATCTCAAGACACTCGGCCCCCTGATCGCCTCTTCCGGGCTGCCTATATAGATGCTGGGCATATGAGAATCGAATTTAGAGTCGAGCAAACAAAAATTTTACCAACAGAGATCCAGACAAACCATGCAGATCTCATAACATTTAAAAATTAACTCAATATTAAAAGAAGTTAAAAGAGTCTTACCACGAGAGAAACTGAATAACGCTGGAACCGTCTGTCTTCTCTGGCCTTAGTGACGAGGCGTAAGCACTGGATATAACCAAAAGGGGAGAAGAAAATAAGGACCGGCCATTGAAAGAACTGCTTCGTAAGATGGTAGCATGACTAGTAAACCCACTAGAAACAAGACTTCATACAAGTTTTGACAAGGCTAAGGCGTCATGTACAAATTGAAGCAGCATGTGAGGATGCTTTGAAGTCAACGTAAATATGCGAATTGATTTGAAATTTCATATTTTTTCTAAAAAATAGGGCAAAGGTCTAATCCAAGCAAACTTAGGAGGAGAAAACTTGGATAATAATAACTGCTTCAAAATGTGGATCAACACATTATAGAAATCTATGCATAGAAAGAAAAGATGCACCAAAAGCACATAGTGAATTATGTAGAGCTAAATAGAGGGACTACAAAAACTGGGCAACACAGCAACTAGAAGAAATCAATTAATCACCAGCAACAAAATTAGGAATATCACACCGGCCCAACCAATTGCTTTTAGGCTGACAGTTTTCCTTCATTATTCGTACCCCACTCTTCCTCGGCCTCATCTCCGTTAACAAGTACAGCACCATCAGTTGAGTCAGCATCCACCACAACAGGCTCTTCCTGGCCATCGTCATGCCCTTCTACTTGTTCGTCATGTTGTGGTTCTTGTGCTTCATGTCCATTCTGCTCAGCATACTTAATAAAATTAATTGAAAATATGAAAGAGAAATGTTCATAGCATGATAACACAGACATAAGTTCCAGAATGATAACACCATTAGATAGGCTTACTAGGACAATAATTAATCAATACCTCATAATCCAAGTCTCTGTCTTCCATTTGCATGCTTCTAAAAGTTTCTACAAGACTTACGGTTGATCTATCAACATTCTGCACATATTCAGATGCTGGAGGATATTTGCCCCTACAAAGAAATGGAAACAGATATCTTAGTGCCATAGCTAACTAATTTGAAATGTACATTAATATTTAATACGATTCTGCAATATTCAATGTGGAAAGCAGGCTGGACAAAGGACAAACCTACAACTGATGGGTAATTTACATACATAAATATGCTTGGTCAAATAATAATGATGCACAAATTATCCAAATAGAAGACCTTGTCTCTGCAGCTTTGGCTTCAACAGCAAAAGCAATTTGCCAATCATCAAACATATTAGGATACTCTTCTGGATCAGCAAGTGACTCGGCAGCTTTCTGATTAATCTGCCAATAGCAATGGAACAAAAATTTAATAACAAAAAGAATACCGTAAAAGGCATTCAACCTTGGTTTTCTTTTGTTTCAATAGAATACATCTGTACAGTATCCTTAAGCATGACTCCTACAATTAAGAAAGTAGACATAAATAGTAGCAAGATAAGGACCTTGCTGAGGTCCTTTCTCCAAAGAGAAACAATCTCTGACACTTTACTTGGGAGGTATGACCGTGCCATCAATGCAGCCTCAGGTATCCGATTGCTGCAAAGGACTCACAAGTTATAACTTATACAGTAAGAGACTAAGAGTTATTATAACTATACAGTAGACCAACTATATGAAGTAACGAGAATACCTATCAATCAACAACTGAAGGCAGTCCTCCAATTTACCCAACATAAATAAACAAAGGAATGAAACATTATTTTTCCCATGTTCTTTGGCAAGAGAAGCAAGTGCAGAAATTCCCTCAGCATTGCCTAAGGAAGAGTAGAGTAGCAACAAACCACTCATGTCATTTGCTTGCTTCAAGCACTCCTCTGCCATCTCCAACTGAACCACAATAAATAAGCATAAACTATTAGAAAGGAAGCCACGTCTGGACCAATCTAAGTATCCATACAAATCAGTTATCTGAAGCATGTATGAGGATAAATGTGCTATTTAGCACCCAAATTAAAATAATCTAGAAAGAATTGGCTAAAGGATTTAGCAGTTAAACATTAAAGTCTTGTAACAAAAGCCATCATTTTAGCTTATAGACTTATAGTCAGAAGGCTACCATTCCAGTAGACAAGGCTAATTCACCCAACTGCTTCCACTTAGACTCGCTCTGTGCTACTGTTGCAATTTCCTGCAGTGAAAACCATAAATGAAGCAATAAGAACTACATATTCAATACAAAGACAAGAATTCAGAGTATAACACAAAAGATATTCTTTCAGAGTAAGCAGCCACAACAAATTAAAAGTGTTAGAACAAAGAATTTTGAATAGAGAGCTCCAGAAAAAAAAAAAATTCACCATTTACCTTAGCAATTGCTAGTTTTCCTAGCTGTATGGCCAACTCAAATCTATAATCAGGATCTGTAGCAACTTCAAGTGCGTCTTCTATCATACCTCGTGATTCCAAGAAACGAGCGACACTACATGGAGTATGATTTTTCATATTAATCAAATTAATAATGGATGCAGGAATTTATGTGTCAGAATCAGATTGAATGTGTATATGTAGTGATAGTGAGAGTGCGCAAGTGAGCCAACCAGAGAGAGAGAGAGAGAAGGGGGTTAGAACTCAGAACAGGGTATTAAGAAAATTTTCTCTTGCACTCAGAATCTTCACTATTTAACTTTAGTAAGGAACTAAAATCAGTCATTCAGCAGTCAAGAAAAGCCAATCTGAGAATGTTAAATCTGACGTATATACGTTAACAGCTATAGACTTCATGTTTAGAAAGATAAAGAAATCCAAGGTGTTTTTTTTTTGTGTACAAATGAGTGCTTGTATCATAAATGGAAGGACTTCAGAGCAAGCAAGAACAAAAGAAAACCAAATTGATGTGCACAATTAGTTTGTTAAATAAGTTGATATTTGACTCCTCAAAATTTGAGATAAAGCAGGATTATTTTCATTGATGCTACACATGAAAATTAATTTCAATAGCAAGTTGACTTAGTTTATCATGCATATTTATTTTGGAGAACTTTAAGTAACTAACTAAGATGTTTCTATATTAACAAACCTGTTCAGATGTTCCTTTGGAATTGATGGTAAGACCTCATTTGCCCTTTCCAAGTCACCACGCATTACAAGAGTCTTGTATTCAATCAAGCTGAGTAGCAATGTGTATCCAATAACACTGCAAGATACATATAAAGGTCATCTTTGGAGTAACTAAAATTAAACAAGAAGAGCCCCTTCCCCTCACATCAAGAAGAAAGAAGTGACAAAATAATTTCTTTACTGGGTAAAGATTGTACAAACTATTCAATTCTAGTAGTCAAATAAACTACACAGGCTATGTTTCCAAGAGAAATCATGAATAACTCACTTAAATTCTTTGTCAAGGAGATAAACACGACTTTGATTAGCAAGATACCCAAGCAGGTACATTGGTCGGTCTAAATGAAACATTGTTGTCACCTAAAACATCACATAACACAACATTTCTATCATACATTCTGGAAATAACATTTTACAAAAAATAAGATTTATGATAAAAGTACATATGGTTATGTAAGTCCTACCTCACCACCCACGCAGTAATTGAGTCTCCAGGAAGAGTTATTGTAAATAAAACAATCCCCAACCCAAAGTCCAGTTCGTAATCTTTCATTAATTTCGTAAAGAAGCTCAAAAGCATCTTCCACACCTTGTTCATCTACTGATCTTCCACTATCTAGATGAGCCGAAACAACATCACGCTGCAACATATAAAGGCCGATTCAATTACAAACACTCCATCAAATGGAACCCTGGTGTACATTCATGAGATATATTATGAATACACGCCTTACATTGTATTTAAGTATGTAGAATGATGTATCACTGGCTATGGTCACCAAATCACCGCTGTCAGCCCAGTAGAGATTCTGGAATATATCACCAAGAAACAGATTAAAAAACATAACCTATATGGCTGACACAGTAAGATTCGTAACAAATATCTTAATCTGCAATTTTCTTACTTTAACAGTGACATCAATTCTCCGTATCAACCTGCAATCAGCCCAATCATAGAAACAAATAAAATCATTTGAACACATTGCCAATAAATTGCCCCCATATATATGCTCGGCAGAAAAAGTGGGCCGGATGCTTTTCTTCTCCTGAAACAAAACCACTGCATTGTCATTCTAATAGAGTAATAGTCAAATGATGAACTAAAAACTCAATATAGATTGCTGACAAGTTTTATTTATGAACACTACACAAATGTAATCTATTTCATTATCAAGAACAACCATACATAAGTAACTGTACAGCATATCTGTGTAAATGCAATGTAGCAAAACTAGAACCAGAACTAGAATAAACTGAATGCAGAACTTAAGAAAGAGCATTGACAAAGCAAGATAGTAAGACTGTAGTCTAGTTTAAATTAATATCCTACTTGAACAGAAATGATAATACAAAAAGGATTTTAAAAAAGCGACCTGGAAATTTTTGGAGAAAATCTTAATCGTAGATGTGCTTTCTCTAACAGCATATTCTCCTTCAGTTGACCAAACAAATTCCAATGCCGAGCCAAATGATCTGTTTCGCCATGCCAAAGCTGTGTATATTATGTATTCACCATCTCCACATACAACAACAAACCTACCATTGGGATTGTGCTTTAAGCTCTGTCAGATAAGAACGATGAGAGAGGAAAGTTAATAATATGACAACCTGGAAAGTAAACAGTTGAGCTCGCTTATTTCAGCTTAATGCAACAAAAGTCTAATACTAAAGAATCAAAATATTCTCAGTTTTAATACACTAAATGTCCTCTAAAAATATGCAATGAGAATTATATTCAGTATTTTAATTGTGCATGAGGTGTTATTTTTTTAAAAATAAGGAAAAAAGAAGATGGAAAAAGTGGAGGCAGAAAAGATAACCATCCATATTCTTATACACAATAAGACTTAGGATACTTAAAGCAACATGTTCAAATAAGTAGAAAAATACCTGTGGATACAGATCACAATTTCCCAGTTCCTTTACTGCCATGGGTAGTCTCTCTCCATCAGCAACCTGAGATGAGTTAATCACAGAACAGCATGTGGCTTTTAATTCTGGAGTTAATTTGAAGAAAACTCCATACCTCATTATCTGCCCCAACAGCCTTGATGTTGACAGTCAGAATTTCATTATGCTTGGCCCAAATTATTTTCCCCCCATTGTCCATACTAGCAACAGGTACCTCACGACCAAGCTTTACCATGATCGTGCCCTCATCATAACCGATTACGACCCTGAGCATTGAGTGATTCAGATGTGCTATCCAAATAAAAGAGGCGCACACATGCAAACAATTTAGTTCTTTGGAGGATTCTCTATAGTTCAAAACCAAGTAAGCTAACTTAGTCAGATTCCTCGGGTAAAACTAATGCACTTCATGTCATAAGCTTCTTCAGCAATAAGGTTCAAAAATAAAGTATACAGTTACTAATATTACTTTCCTAGAAACAACTTTTAAATTTAAAGTCAATATAGTGAAACAATATGAAAGTTAGGACTTTCAGAAATAAAACCATCATAGATAGGTGATGGGAGCTACCTTCTCGAACCTTTAATGTGGCCAACTGCCCAAACTCTTTCAAGGCCATAATTCAATGTGTTTTCAAGTCTGCAAATTGATAAAAAGGTGAGACATCTCATCCACAGAACATGGAAAGAGAAAAATGGGACACTGCACCCACAATGGTTACTGAATATATACAACAAAGAGGGATGTGTAACATATTCTAAAGGAACAATTGAACAAATACGGCAAGTGTAAGTATATACTATATACTACTAACACACTTTGGCATATAGGTTACCTGTAAGTGGTTGCATGCCAAATGCGGACAGTACCATCCTCAGAACCAGTTATGATAATTGGAAGTTCAGGATGGAAGCAAACTGCAGACACATTGTGTGTGTGGCCTTCTAATGTCTGCACACAGCTCTTTGTCTGGTAATCCCACACCTATTTGCAAGTTTTACAGAAATTTTAAATTATTGTATCTGAGCGTCACTCTCCATAAGGCTAAAGGCAGAACAAGAGACAAACCTTAGCAGTGTGATCATCAGAACCAGTAATGAGATATGGTTTATCACCACCCGTGAAATAATCAACACAATTGACTCCTTTCAGGTGAGCATCCAAGGTAAAGTTTGGATCAGGAGAGCCAAGATTCCAGATCTATGCAAGCAATGTTGCAAGCTTATGCAATGTCAAGTGAACAGGAAAAAAAAAATCAGTGGGTGATTCCATCCATACCTTAATAGTGCGGTCAAGTGAAGCACTGGCAAAAGTATTGGTATCTTTCGGATTAAAAGTCACTTGCATAATATAGTGAGAATGACCCTCAAAAATTTGAGTGCACAGCCATCCCTTCTCCCAGTCCCAAAGCTTTATTAGCATATCATCAGAGGATGACAGCACGTAGGGAAGAGTGGGATGAACAGCCACACACCTGATATAATCTGTATGTGCCTCAAACACTGTTACCTTATCCATTGTATTGTAATTGTACACGCGAATGAACATATCATCAGCACCAGCAACAACCCACTGCTTTCGTGCGATAAATTTTGCCGATCTAACTGCAAGATGATGTGGTAGGAACTAATATAAACATATTTCTCATCATGTTAAATATTCTAGTCTCCAAGGAATTCAAAATTTGATTTTAATCATGTACCTGGTAAATCTGTAGCCTCAAAAGATTTAACCATTATCTGTAGCAGTAGAATTTAAGTTTCAGAATATTAGCTTAGACTGTGAATAAGAGATTATTTCAAAGCTAGTTACAGAAGTGTCAAGGAACTTAACATCCCTTTTCAAATAATTCTTCCTGATAATGCACGTCTTTGCTATCATATTATAATGTAAGCATGTTGATGTCGATTAAGTTCACTGTTCTTAGAGAAACTAACCTAAAGTCAAATTTTATATCTTTGGTAAGGCAAGCTGTGGACAAAATCTACCTCGCATGCAAACACATACACCAGGAAAGCATATGCCCGGGAGTTAGGTTTCATATGATACAACAATAAGGAGCAGCATTTTTTAACAATTTGAAAATTTTAGACAACAGAAATAGAGTCACCCCATTATTAGCAGATGTCTATAAAACTAATTCTTCGAATGGGTTGGAGATCCCATGCAATCTGACAAGTAGTTTAAACTCTACAACCTTATATTATTCTGGAGTAGACAGAGAAGACCAATCATTGAATGGTATATCATTACATCATTTGTGCATTCACATACCTGAGTCTGGTAATTCCAAATGCAAACAGTCCCAGAATACAAACTTGCCAATATCCTGTAAAAACACAAGAAACATGAATGCTTACAATTTAGGGGTGATCAATGTGGAGAGCTGAAGAAATAGATCAGTATACTTCATCCCTTATATAAGCAAGTCAATGTATAATCTATCTCAGAAACACAAACAGCACAAACATTGCTAGGATGCAGTAAACTGACAAGTATAACAATACCTCGAAGTTGATTAACAAAGTAACAGCAGGGAACATGATTTGTATGTGTTGATATCTTAAATTTATTAGAAAAAAGCTTTTGAAGCGCTTAACTGAACCAAAAGTCCAAAACTAACAATTCCTCTTCCATAAAAAACTAACCTTTCATAAGGAATTATATCCATATTGCAAATTAAGATGCAAACGCAACTACTATAACGCTTTAGTTGATTCCGCAGGAACATACCATGGCTCTGTTGGATGCAGATCCACTGATTTTACTCTTTCTGATCGTTGTACGAGTTTCCTCTGATGAATTAATTAGAAGGAAATATATAAAAAAAAAAAAAGTCAGCCAAACACTCTTATCCGATGCAGAAAATTAAAATCACTCGCACAATTATAATTTAAACGGCATTGGTACCTTGATTTCCAATCTGAGCGGCTGCACCAAATTCCAGAGGAAGAGGAAGAAAACAACAAAAAATGAGTCAGTAAACAATAACATTACCTCAGATCTTTACCAAACCGATAATAAATCCCCACAAATTGCCATGTGGAGTCTCATTCCCGGAATTACAAGCACGATCAATTGGAAAACAAGTTAACTAGCACCAATTCGAAAAGGATGGCAGATCTGGCAGACAAGTGGCTAATGCGAATAAACAATAGAATTCAGATAGTAGCAGAGAAAATCACCATTTTCACAGAATCTGTTGACAATTGGGAAAGCCTTGGGATCGGAGTGTAAGATCTGCGAAGATTGAGTGAGTCGAGAAACAAGCAGTTGGATACTGAGATCAAGAGAGAGAAAATGCGCGGATCCCAAGAGAGCTAGTTGAGGTCTTCCACTGTGAAAAAAAGTCAATAAGCGAAGAAAGTTTTTTTTTTATGAAATTCTTATTTCTCCTTTATTGTTTACTACTATTACGAAGTATTTTAGTGCTAATATACAATATGAAATTATTATTTGTTCCAATTTAATTCCATAGACATGTAAAATCTTTTGTTTTAACTTTTAAGTACTCTTGATCAGAGTTTGATTATTTATTCACTCTGTGTTATAGCATCATTAACACACAAAAAAATGCTATCTCGATTCAACATAAGCCAAAGATAGCAATCTATGTGTCACATTTAATGATTTAATATCTCAAATTACTATTTTACCGATATTTATTAGAAAAATAACTTTATTAACATGGAACGGAGGGAATACTATTTTCATACTCTCTTCATTCCATTCAAAATGATCATATTTTCCTTCTTTTTGTCTCAATCAAGGTGTTTATTTTCTACTTTTAGATCTCTCTCAACTAACGGATAATAACAAAAAAAAATATTTTTTTTGCATTTAGCATATGAGTAGAAACGATTCATTCATAAGCTAAATGAGATTCCAAATTTAGAAAAAATGGTCAACAAATTGAAATAATTAAGAATTTGTAAACACAAATTTTTTTCCAGATGCAAATTTAGAGATCATTAGGTGACTCTAATATTAAAATATCAAGGCCCAATTTGTGCCTAGAAAACACATCACTGGACCACGGTAAGCCCTACTCACATATTTGTACTTGGCCCAAAGTTTGTTTCATATATTTGCAAATGGTGAGTTTATTTTTTATTTTTTTTTATAAAACAAGCAGGCTTAGCCTGAGATGAAAATAAACTATCGACGATATGAAATGTCTAATCTATCATGAAAAGGCACAATATTAAGTGGTTTGTTTTTATTTTTTTTATATTTTCATTTATTTATTTAGTGGTGTTCATTGGGGAAATCCACTCTGTTTCTCGATAAGCCGATTCAATTTCAAGCTAATTTCAATTCGGAGCAATTGAGTTTTTTTCATTTTGACTAAAATTTTCTGAATCTAATCTTAACCCAACGGATTTTTGGTGGCCGGTTGGGTCGTCAGCATTTTACATTGATCGCATAAAATTAGATACCATTTGATTTTATGGATATTAGTCATGCTTGACAATTTCATGAAATTTCACTATTTAAATTATTTGTTATTAAAAATAATAATTTCATGAGTTATAATACCATTTATATTTTATGTCTAATTGGCTAACTTAGAGTAACCACAATAGGAAGGACACGGCGGCCGCCGACTCCGCGGCAGCGCCGCGCCTCCCTATAGTGGAGGCCACTTGAAAATCGGTGGGGGTCGGTGGACAAGAGACGGACGACTAGTCGGCCTAGACGCGGCAGGCTATTGCAGAGGCGGTGGGCCGCGGCGCCCGCCCACTTCGGATTTTTTTTCGTTTGTTTTGTATAAATACTCCCTCCCACTTCATTTTCACCCTCAATTTCACATTCTATTCATTTTTCACTCTCTATATTTCACTCTAATTTTCAGTTAATATGCACGGTGGAGATAGTGATTCCCCCGGCACCGGAGACTCGGGCTACGGCAGCGGGCAGCGAGGAAGATGGAGAACAAGCAGCGGATTCCGATGACGCCACCCCCTAGACGGTGGCGGTGTTTTTATATTATTTTTTTTATAAAATGTTCGTTGTATAATTTTCTTGACTCTATAATACAATGAATATTTGGGCCCAAATTTGTATTTTTTTAAAATTCATTTTCCAATTTATTTTATTTCCAATAACATTTATTCACATTGAATTAAAATATACAATGAAATTGAAAAATAAAAAGTGTTCAAATAAAAAGTGTCCACTATTGTTGTGGACACTTTTTTTTATTACTGTGGACAAATAAAAGTGACTTGTCCACCAAGGTGTCCTTATTATGGATACTCTTAGGCTTAGCTTCATGCACAACCTCCACCCAATAATTTAAGTTTTTTAGGCTGTTTGATAGAAAATAGAATACGGAATAAATAATCTTGTACTCCTTTATTACTCGATTATCTATGATGGATCTAATTTGATTTCATCAATTCCTAAATAAGCTCTAGCATTTGATTATTTCATTCAATTACATGTATCCTCTTCATTCCAAATTTCCAACACTCCCCATAAGTATAGTATCAAATTTTTTATACTTAACTTACTACTATCTTTAGTTTGATAAATAATTTATAATCATGTTCAAGAGTTCTTTAATTTTCGTTGATAGTTTATTCTTGCATGGAGGTTCTTATTCTTTCTTGAAAGTTTTGGCTCATTTCAAGGAGCTTTTACAAATCCATTAATAGTTTAGGGTTATATAAGGAGGTTGTTAGCTTTCAGTGATATTGATGATGGAATACGTACTAAACAAGCCCAATAGCAGTGACGGCCCATCAGCCCAAAGCCCAAGGAAGAGTACCAGTTCGGCATTACCAAAGAGTTCGGCCCCAGCCTACAGCTCGGTAAAAGCCGACCAATCAAGCTCTACTCTCAGATCGGCAAAAGCTGCTCGGCAATAGTTCAGCAGTTCGGTCTCAGTATTCGACCGAACTGGGAGATAGTCAACTCATGCAGGATAGTGGACCAAACAGAGAGATAGTGGACTCATGCAGGATCTCATGCAGGATAGTGGACCAAACAAAGAGATAGTGGACCCATGCAGGATCTCCATGACCTCCACGACATCCACAACCATCATTAGTGGTGATGCAAGCCACGATCTTAGTTCAATGTATAAATAGAACTTAGATCAGATAGACAGGGGTCAAGTTCTCTAGAGATCAAATATCAGATAGCAAGTCTGTATTGTAAGCTGGAAAACCAGATCAAGCAATACAATCTTGCCCTCCTTTCTTCCCGTGGACGTAGATTTACCTCAGTAAATCGAACCACGTAATTCCTCGTGTCGTGATCTATATTTACCAGCATTCATCACCATCAAAAACTCGCCCGATCCATCACTGGCGCCGTCTGTGGGAAACAGAGAACCAAAACTGTGATAAAAGCGAGTTTTTGATCCTCTTCCACCAAAAAAAAATGCATACCAGATCGCGTAATACCCATACTTCCGTCCGTGAGGAATGTGAGGAAGCTAGTCCAGCAGCCCGTAGGCCTGGAAAGCAGCCTCGTGAGAAATCTGTCTCCAGTCCTCACGGTGAAGGAACAAGCCACTCCAGAAGCCGTCGCACCGAGTCTTCCCAGCAGCCCGATTTGAACGAGGCTGTCAAGTTGTTTTTGGCCGAGAAGCAGGATGAATTCTTAACATTCCTGCAAACAGGCCAAAAGCCGGAGACGAAAACAGTGGATTCTCCCTCCTCATCCAGACATGAAAGTCACTACCGCAGTAGTGCCGTGTCTTCCAGGAAGAAGAATCCTCAACCCCGACATGTTCCTGTTCCTCCTCGGTACCGGAATCACAGGAGAACTCCATCTCCTCCATACCGAAGAGATGTCGGGTTCGCCATGTACGGAGCATTGAAGACTCCGTTCTCGGACGATATCACCCGAACTCCCTTGCCACAGAACTACCGAACTCCGTCGATGACTTATGACGGGTTAGAGAATCCTCATGACTTCCTGGGACGCTATCAGTATAACATGGCGAACCAGGGTCTCAATGAGGTCCATATGTGCAAGCTGTTTCCCGAGCTGCTTATCGGGAACGCAAGAAGGTGGTTCGATAGCCTCCCCCAAGGCAGCATTAGATCTTACCGAGATCTAATGGATGCTTTCCACAGGAGGTTCTTTCAGAAAGCGGAAGCCCGAATCACTTCGGCTCAGCTGCTTTCTATACGTCAGGGTCGCGACGAAAAGATCAGCGACTTTATGACGAGATTCCACAAGGAATGCCTACAAGTAGATGATCTCAATGATATACTTGTCATTTCGGCATTCCAAAATGGAATCCTGCCCGGAGCTCTCTACAGAAAGCTCGTGGAATGCAGTCCGCAAACAGCTCAAGAGATGTGGGACATTGCGGACCAGTTCTCCCGTGCCGATGAGGCAGACCGTCGCAAACGGTCTTTAGACAGCTCATCCCGAGGAGACAGGAGGAAGCCCGATCATAGCGATCAGGGACATCCTCGCCGAACTCCTTTTTGCGATCAGGGACATCCTCGCCGAACTCCTTTTGAAAGGATTCAAAGGACTCCGGTGCAAGACCGATTGGGGCCACGTCTCAATCCTGAGAAGCCGCCCGCTCAGTTCGTACCATTGAACAAGTCGAGAGCGGAAATTTTCGAACTGCATTCCGATATGTTCGAAAAACCAAAGCGGATGACGAAATCGGCCGCGCGTCGACCTCAGGATCAATATTGCTCCTTCCATCAAGACCACGGTCACGATACCGAGGAGTGCCGACATTTGGCTGCAGGTATTGATGTTCTTGTGAAAGCAGGGACGTTAAAAAAATACCAAAGCAAGCAGCCGAAAAAGAACAAGAAACAGAGAGGTGCGAACTGCGCTCCTCAGGATCCGAAAAGGCAACAGGATCCCGAAGACGATGACGAGCCGCAATATGATGGAGTAATCCTGACTATTGACGCTCTCCCAGCCGGGAAGACTAAATCGTCCCTGAAGTCAGAGCGCAGAGGCTTCAATCGAGAGGAGCCAACGCATAAAAGACTAAAGCAGGACGAAGTGATTACATTTTCAGATGCAGATCCCGTCCCGGTCATCTCTCCTCATCAAGACGCTATTGTCATCCAAGCCGGAGTGGCAAACAAACTGATCCACAGAGTGTTTGTGGATACAGGAGCGTCAGTCAGCATTCTTTTTAAAGAATGTTTCGATAAACTAGAAGTGGATCCCGCTCGGCTCAGTCCGGCTCCACTTCCTCTGAAAAGTTTCGCCCAGGAGGATACCCACCCTGAAGGTATTATCAGCCTTCCGATCACGGTGGGAAAAGCGCCTACAAGCTCCAGTACGATGATCGAATTCTTTGTGGTAAAAGCTCGGTCCCCGTACAACATCATCCTGGGAAGAGACTGGCTCAACGCAGTTCGGGCCGTTTGCTCTACTTATCACCTCACCATCAAGATCCCCACTAAAGGGGGGATAGCGGTCATCCGAGGTGATCAAAAGAGAGCAAAAGAGTGTCTGCAGATTGCGCTTAAAAGTGCCGAGCAATCAGATCGGCATCATCAAGCATAGCAATCACAGCAGCCGGAGTCAGAGGCAAGCGAAATGACCGAAGTCACACCAGAGCCGAACTCAATGACCGTTCAGTTATACGAAGATGATCCATCCAGAACGGTCAAGATCGGTTTCGCGGGAACGCCTCTACTCCGGGAAAAGACCATCCAGCTCCTCAAGGAGTACAAAGATGTCTTTGCATGGTCTCCGTTGGATATGACCGGAGTGCCCCCTGAGGTAATCACTCATCGGTTAAATATTGATCCTTCAGTCCGGCCTATAAAACAGAAGCAAAGACTCTTTGCGGCAGAAAGAAATCAAGTCATCCATGACGAAGTCCGCCAATTACTGAAAGCGGATGTATTATTCGAGGTGAAATATCCCTCTTGGGTGGCCAATCCTGTGATGATCAAGAAAAAAGAAGGAGGATGGCGGATGTGCATAGATTTTACCGATCTAAACAAGCACTGTCCTAAAGATTGCTATCCCCTTCCGAACATAGATAAAAAAGTAGAAGCTTTGATCGGCTTCGAAATTTTCTGTTTTCTTGATTTATACAAAGGCTACCACCAAGTCTTAATGGATGAGAATGATGCTCCAAAAAACGGCTTTCATTACTGACTTCGGCATCTTTGCTTATAAAAAGATGCCGTTCGGTTTAAAGAATGCCGGAGCCACATATCAAAGGATGGTAGATAAGCTTTTTCGGCATTTGATCGGAAAAGAGGTTGAAGTGTATGTTGACGACATAGTCGTTAAAAGCAGAAGCACTTCGGAGTACGAAGACAATCTCAAGTCCACTCTCGACGTGCTCCGAAAAGCCAACCTCAAACTCAACCCCCAAAAATGTACCTTTTTGGTAGATTCGGGAAAGTTTCTAGGTTGTTGGGTTTCAAAGGAAGGACTCAGGGCAAATCCGCTAAAAGTTCAAGTTGTTCAGAACATGGCAATACCGAAGTCCATACATGATGTGCAAAGGCTAACTGGATGTCTAGCCGCACTGAATAGATTCCTTTCCCAAGCAGCCGAAAAGCAAATGCCATTCTTCAATGTGTTGAAAAAGGCACCAAAGTTTGAGTGGGGAGTCGAGCAGAAAAAGGCTTTTGACGAGCTCAAAAGTTATTTAGCCGAGCTTCCTATTCTCTCTGCTCCAACAGATGCCGAAGTGATATTCTTATACTTATCGGCATCGGATCAGACCATTAGCGCGGTGCTTGTACGAGAAGAAGGCCTAAAGCAGCTTCCCATCTACTTTACAAGCCGAGCATTAAGAGGTCCAGAAACAAGGTATCAACCTCTGGAAAAAATTGCTCTGGCATTAGTAAATGCAGCAAGGAGACTGCGGCCATATTTCTATGCTCACAAGGTATGCGTCTTAACCGATCTTCCACTTCGGCAAGTTTTGACCAAGCCAGAAGCATCAGGCAGAATCGCCAAATGGGCCATAGAGTTGGGAGAACACTCAATCGAATACCTACCTCGGAAAGCCATCAAGGGACAAGCCTTGGCAGATTTTCTTGCAGAGGCAAAGTTCGATCAAGCAATCCCTGTCATTGCCGAACAGAAAAATTCTGCCAATGCCGAACTAGCACAGCCCCTGGAATCCGAAGTAGAGCCACCAGATTGCTGGAGCGGATTCGTAGATGGAGCTTCGAATAAAACGGGAAGTGGAGCTGGTATTCTACTTATCGCTCCCGACGGACACGAGGTAACTTATTCACTTCGGTTCTTATTCCCAACCACTAATAACGAAGCCGAATACGAAGCTCTCCTTGCCGGACTCCAGCTAGCGCAAAGTCTATTTATCAAGTCTCTCAAAATCCATTGTGATTCACAAGTCATAGTGAATCACATGTTGGGTACAAGTGAAGCCCGTGATGAGAGGATGAGGAAATACTTGGACAAAGCGCAAAGCATTAGCCGAAGTTTCTCTTATTTTCGGATAATCCGCATTCCCAGAGCGGAAAACAGCCGAGCAGATACTTTAAGTAAGTTAGCCTCATATCCAAGTTCAAAGGTGGAGGAATTGATGCACCGAAGCATTGATGAAGCTGAGGTACATTCAGTAGCCAGCTCGCCGAACTGGATGACGCCGATCTTACAGTATCTAGATCAAGGACAACTGCCCGAGGATAAGAGAGAAGCTCGGAAAATCACATGCCGAGCACTTCGGTACGAACTTCATGGAGGAGTCCTATACAGAAAGTCCTACCTTCAGCCGTTATTGCGATGTGTAGGGCCAGAAGAGACGGACTACATCCTTAGAGAAGTTCATGAAGGATCTTGCGGTAGCCACATCGGAGCTAGAGCTTTAGCTACAAAAGTTCTGAGATGGGGGTATTATTGGCCAACTTTGGTACAAGAAGCAGTGCAGCTCGTCAAAACATGTACGAAGTGCCAAATTCATGCAAATATCCCAAGGATGCCGCAGACCGATCTATACGCTATGCAAAGCCCTTGGCCTTTTATGCAATGGGGCATAGACATAGTAGGGCCACTACCACAAGCTCCTCGGCAAATGAAATTCCTTATCGTTGCCGTGGATTACTTTACAAAGTGGGTAGAGGCTGAACCATTAGCTACGATAACGAGCTCGAAGGCATTGGATTTCGTCTGGAAGAACATAGTGTGCCGATTTGGCATACCCCACATCCTCATTTCGGATAATGGGACTCAGTTCACCGACAAGACATTCAAGAATTGGTGCCAAGAGCTGAATATTCAACAGCGGTTCACTTCGGTCTCCCATCCACAAGCAAACGGACAAACGGAGGTAACAAACCGTATCTTGATGAAAGGGTTAAAAGCTCGGTTAGAACAAGCCAAAGGACAATGGGTAGAAAATCTCCCTCAAGTCCTATGGTCCTACCGAACTACACCCAAAGCCTCCAACGGTGAAACTCCGTACAGTCTAGTGTACGGCACTGAAGCCGTGATTCCGGTTGAGATCGGCGTACCCAGTCCCCGAACTCTAAATTTCTCCTCAGAAATGAATGATGACGGACTGAGAGCCGAACTAGATCTGGCCGAAGAAAGAAGAGAATTTGCCTGCATAAAAGCAGCCAAGTACAAGGAGCAAGTAGCCCGGTATTATAACCAAAGGGTGAAAAAGCTGCAATTTCAAGTGGGAGATCTCGTCTTGAGAAACAACGAAGTAAGCCGAGCAGAAAAGCTGGGCAAACTCGAACCCACATGGGAAGGTCCATATCGGGTGTCAGAAGTCCTCGGCAAAGGGTCTTACAAATTGACTCACATGTCAGGAGAACAAGTACCCCGAACATGGCACATTTCCAACCTCAAGAAGTTCCATTTGTAAGAGACAGTCCGGTCAGTCAGTCTTGTGTCTAGTTCGGTCCTAGAGGTATGTGCTTTCTTTGTGCTTGGGATACGTACTAAACAAGCCCAATAGCAGTGACGGCCCATCAATTGACTAGTGTCAATGAGTATTGCAATTTTCATTTGAGAGTTTTGACCCGTGGGCAACTAATCAAATAGTTTTGCTCGTATCCACAAGTTAGTCACTTCAATTTGAAGTGTACTGGATCATAACTTAGGTATTATAATCAACGAACTAACGATTATTCATAGATTGTTAATTGCTCTTGTACCATAATACTTCATCCGTCTCATGTTACTCGCACTTTTCATTTTAGGCCGTAAATTTGGGATTTATTTTTTAGTATAATTAAATTAGAATTTTAAGTGTAATGAGACATCACTTAATAAATGAGCTCTAAAATTAATCTAACATATTAATTAAATGCATTAATTCTAACTTAAACTATAAATAGTGTAAGGAGTTTGTGACGAGCCGAAAAGCAACAGTGCAAGTAACATGAGATGGAGGGAGTAGAAAATAGAAAACTAAAGCAGAAAATAAAAGAATGAGATAATTGTAAAGACTACATTGTTGTATTATGTTTCTTGTTAATCAACTCTAATACATCCAACTCTTTATATAGAGTATTCTAACATACAGGCGTGAGAATTTGAATATCCATGAGTACTCGACACAAAAATCTCACGATTGGAGTGAGCAAAAATATTAACAACGAGAAAGTCTATTATGCTATTAATAGATCCTGATTTTAATATTGCTTCAACTTCCTTCGATGCTTAAATTATGCTCAAATTCAAGAAGCAACCATTAGTTAGGGCATATAATAATATTTTTTTTCCGTGAGCTAGTATATTGTAATGATAAAATATCTGCAATTATCATTGTCGTGATATTAACAATATTTAGTACCTAAATCAGGTGCAATATTGGATGCCAATCTAGAGACATTAGTAAAAATGTCTCTAATTAATAAAAAAAACTACTATGTGCCTAATTTTTTAATCTATAATTTTATGTATTTGATCCTATACGCATCAAGAAATTTAAGGATTGAGCTACGACTGCATACATTGATGAACATCTACGAAACACAAAAACCATCCTCATTAAAAATAATAGGAAAATAATTTCATTTTTTCCTCTTCCATAACCAGACTTCAATCGACTTCCATAAAAAGTGAATGTCATTGACATTAGCATATGAGTAGTTGTTCATTTAAATGTTTTGATTTTTTTTACTTTTGATTTTCACTATTTATCTTTATCTTCCCATATATACTTTTTCCAATTCACAATATTTCAAACATAAACTAAAGTTTTCTTTTCCACAATTCTTTGGCACTGTTATTTATTTAAAATATAAAAAATTATAATTTTGCAAATATTTTTAAATATATTAATTTATTTATAGTATTAGATTTATACACTTTAACTTTGTGAATATAAGAAATTGTAAATTTGTAGTACATATTTTGTGAAAATATAAATATTTAATTAGACTTATAAACTTTAACTTATACTGTAATAAAATAGAGATATCTGATACAAGTATATAAAATTTATGTATATTTGATTTGATATGTCTGTATTTATTTCATCGTATCAATATTATATTACTCATACTACTGTTAACCCCAATTTAGTTTCCCATATATTCCATCCGTCCCATGTTACTCGCACTTTTTCATTTTAGACTGTAAATTTGAGATTAATTTTTAATGTAATTAAATTAGAATTTTAAGTGTAATGAGATATCACTTAATAAAGGAACTCTTAACTTAATCTAATATATTAATTAAATATATTAATTTAACTTAAACTATAAATAGTGTAAGTAGTTTGTGACGAGTCGAAATGGAAGAGTGCAAGTAACATGAGACGGATGGATATATTATTGAAGATAGTTCGACTTGTAGTGATCAAATGCATCGTCAGTGAGTAGACGTCAGCTGGAATCAACCAACCCATTTTATTGAATTGAGTATGACACGGAAATTACTCCCTTCATCTCATAAAAATATGGGCAATGAGTATGACACGGAAATTAATACAAAATTTGTAAAGTAAGAGAGAGAAAGAGAATGGTATAGTAAAGTAAGAGAGATGATGATAATGGTAGTTAAAGTAGTGTTAGTGGATAGTGTGACCTACATTATTAAATTGATATAACTTTCCAAAAATGGAATGCACAAACTTTTGTGAGACGGACGAAAATGGAAAGTGCACATATATTTATGGGACGGGGAGAGTATAAATTCTTTTCTTTTTAGTCCGTCTTTGAAAAATATGAAGTTTCTAGTTTTGAAAATTCAATTTTCTCTAATGATGTGAGATCCATTCTTCACTAACACTAATTAAAAAAAATTCTTTCTATCTCTCTTTTACTTTACCAATTATGCATTAAAACACGTGTTAAAACTAATATTCATACTTTTCGGGGATGAAGGGAGTAACATTAATTGATAAGAGCATCTCCAATGGCGGACGTCCGGTCGGACATCCGCGACGGGCGACCGGGACGTCCGCCATTGTGGCGTTTCAACTCGGATACGGACGCCCCGTAAGGACGTCGGATGTCCTCGGACGTGCGGGCGATGGGCGGGCGGACGTCCGCCATTGTGGCGTGGGTCGGACGTCCAGTATATTAAATTTTTTTTTAAAACTCTATATATACGGCTCGTTGAACTGCATTTGCCGACATGCGGCAAACAGATGCCCATGTTCGACTTCAGAATGATATTATCGAAGAGGTTTGGACGCGGAAGGGTTGACGTTGATGTTTGTACTTTTTTTTGTTTTATTACTATGTAATTTTTTTTTTCAAATCATGTATGTTTTTTTTAAATGAAGTTGTTAATTTTTCCCGTTCATATTCGTGTTGAAATTTTATTTCCGTAAACGTAAATTGCTTTATTTGTGAATTTGTGATTTTTTTAATTGCGGGAAGTCCTAGTGGGAAGGGCGATGGGAAGGGCGGATTGTGAATGGGATGTCCTAGTGACGTGGCAGTGGGATGGGAAGTCCTAGTGACGTGGCAGAAGGTATTTTTGGAAAGTCCTAGTGGATGTCCCTGGATCCAGACTTAATGTTTTGGACCACCTCAGTTTTTGGCAGCAGCCTGATCAACTCGACATGCTGCGCCTTGATCAGCACCCTGATCAACTCAGCCTGCTACGCCTTGAACGATGCCTTGATCAGTGTCTTGATCAAGTCGCTTCACGAAGTCCACATGTGACGGTTGAACTAGGGCGTGTACAACGTCTAGATTCAACGTCGACCACTCCAGCTTTCAAACTCGTAACGGCCGGCGGTTACAAGCCCGCCATGATGACAGCCATCAAGGCTGAGTTGACCCCTGCAGTGGACTAGGCCTATAAATAGGCTAGTCATTCCATGCATCTATGTGAGATCATTCACAAAGCATATAGCATCATAAGCTCTCTTCCTCTCCTGCATTGTTTTTCTGTCGAAAGCTATGCTCTCTCATCTTCCAGTTCGTCGGAGCTCTGTTGATTGTGGTGCTGCTTCACCAGAGACATAACCGTTTTATCTTTGAGGACGACACGCCAAACCGAGAGCACTACCGGGGCGTATCTCATCTTGCGGAAAGAGGCCTCCTCGACTCGGCTAAGTTTTATTTCCAGTTTACAGTTTCGATTTCATTGTAATTTTTCAGTTTTAGTTCTTCCTTCTTGGGTTGTATTACGCCCGGTATTGTTTATCTCTTGTAATTCCAGTAAGAAGGATCCCAACATAGGGGCGGCGCGCCGGCCGCCCCCTTCCCGCCGCCGCCGCGCCTTGCTATAGTGTGGAGGACGTCCGCCCCGAGGCGGACGGAATTTTGTACTATTATTACTGGAGGTATAGTGCTAAAAATAAAGTTAACAACATTATTTTTCCATATATTGATATTTAATTAAGAAAATAAGTAAAGCTAACTTTAATAATATAGCAGTATATAATTAAATTAAATATTAATGTGTAATTTAGTGGATTTAAAGAAATGCACGCAACTTTCAATATTTATATGTCAGTCCCCCTCTTATAACTCAATTTGTATTTCAAGATTGAAAAAATAATATACCACATCAGTGATCAGTCATCGGTGATAGGACTTGACCACAATATTTATAAATATTGTAGTTGCTCGTTTCATTAAGCACACCTCCAGCGGATTTGGGTACCAGCAACTGTGGGTTCAGATACCCATTTCATAATACATGTTGGGATTGACTAGTAGTATAATATTGTGTTTTTCGTGTCCGTGTCCGTGTACCCACAAAATCAGGTGTGGGTACCCGGATACCCTAATAGTATAATATTGTGTTTTTTGTGTTTGTGTACCCACAAAATCGGGTGTGGGTACCCGGATTCCTGCTTTGACACCCCTGATTAAATATATGATGCAAAAATACAAATTTATGTATTTTTGTTTTTGCTTATTGATAATAGTAATAAGATAATTTTGAGAGCAGAGATGTTTGGGAAATAATTACTACTACTATTTAAAATAGAATAAAATAACAGTTTGTTAACATACCAAAACGGTTGTGCAATGTACTCATTTATTGGTGATCCGCTCCGAGGATATAGTAGTTGTTGTTGTATTGCTACTACTACTATTTTAATTAATTTATTATTATTATTATTATTATTATTATTTTTGTATTACTAGTAGTATAAAATTAGGGACAATACTATTTTAACGTTATAATCGAGAGTCGGGCGTCCTTGATCATTTGTCGTTTATGAAACGGTCACGGCGTTGGCGGTCTGTGAATTCGGAGATAGGACGTTGGAACTGAAAAATGTGGGGCCGCCTCATTTTTACCAGCTACTCCTATTTCCCTATCTCCATTTTTCTTAGAGCCTAAAAACTAAAGCTGCCACTCATAATTTCTCACTTATTTCCCCCTAATTCCATTCCCTGCCCCTTCTCTCACTTCAATCCCCGGCGGAATTCTTCACCGGAGCACCTCACTCGATCCGCCGGAGCACCCCCTCTTCTCTCACAAGGTAACATTGTTTCGCATTTCTGATTCTATTCAATAGGAAGGGAAGAATGAGTCCTTAGTATCTGGTTTGCGTAAATCTTCTCTGTTGCTGTTCTAATCTCATGCCAGAGGTCTCAAAATTTCAGAGTCCTTTTTTTGTTCTCAAGTTTTCTAGTATCATAGTACTTGTTGTTGTACGAGCTACTAATAATTGATACTAGTACTTTTTTCCAGTTTCCTATCCTCCTAAACGTTTTACACTTGAGAAGACATGATCTACTATTTGTTTGGAATGCAGGATCAGAACCAGTTTATTTTAGTGCTGACTTTGTGAATCGTGTTTTGTTCTCACTTGGTTGTGTACGCTCGTCTCAGCAAATGTTAGGCCCGTCTCTTTCTACATACCCTTGACAATTGACATGATTGTTTGTGCTTAGTTATCTGAACAAGCGCTCCTAGGTTCAGCCTCTAAAGTCCATTCCAATGGTTCCTATTGATATTGCAAATTTTTTTACTTACTTCACCGACTACATTGGTCTGATTCCATTTTGTTTTATTAAATGACCAGCTCATCAACAAATTTTCATTGACCTGTACATTATAACACTGCAGCATGCAAGCTTGACAACTTACATTTTTTCCCCAAATACGTTGATAATTAATGCTGTTATTGCCCGCTTCTCAATATTTGGTGATCTTTTATGGTCTGGTTAACTTCTTCATCATTCTTTCAATATTTTTCGTGTTGTGTTCTTAGTGTTTATTGAATGTTAAATGATTGTCATTCAGATGGGAAGCAGCAGCTCAGATGAAGAGTCAGATTTCAGTGACTCAGAAATAAATGAATATAAGGAGAAGCCTTATGAGCTACTTAAGGCGGGTACTTACAAAGTAAAGGGCCCAAAAGGTTCTCTTAGATGTCCTTTCTGTGCTGGTAAAAAGAAACAAGATTATCAGTATAATCATCTTTTTCAACATGCTATTGGAGTGGCTAAAGGCGCTGCCAGCCGAAGTGCAAAACAGAAGGCTAACCATCTAGCTCTGGCAACTTTCCTAGAAAAAGACATGGCTGGTGAGGCCGAGCCAATGCCTCAACCTACCATTTCTATACCCGCTCCTAAACCTGAGAAGAGTGAGCTGTATTGTTGGCCATGGGTGGGGATAGTTTCCAATATACAAGATGAGCCAAAGAATAGTGGTTCTGTTGATCGTGGTGCTTACTGGTTAAAGAAATTCTCCAAATACAAGCCTATCCAAATTGAGATGTTCTGGGATGACCATCAGCACAATGCACAAGCCGTTCTAATATTTGATCATGATTGGTTTGGATTCAAGAATGCAATGGAATTTGAGAAGTCCTTTGAAGCTGATGGTCGAAGCAAGAAAGGATGGGATGAACGAAGAACTTCTCCAAGGCCTAATCTGTATGGCTGGTTTGCCCGTGAAGAAGATTATAATTCAGGAGGGAGTGTGGGAGACTATCTTCGGAGGAAAGGGGAGCTAAAGACGATCGCTGACCTTGTGCAAGAAGCGACCAAGGATAGGAACAAGATTGTTGGCAATTTGGTCAATGAAATTGATTTGAAGAATGAAAATTTGGATCAGTTGCAGATTAAATACAACGAGAAGACGTTGTCATTGAGTAGGATGCTTGAAGAGAAAGATGAACTTCACCGATCCTTCTATGAAGGTATGCTTTTTTGGATTGTCTCATTTTCCCACATGTTCGTGTCAGATTCTGATTGATAAATGAGTGTTTGTATGCATGTCTCCAATAAACAAATCTTATGTTCCCTATCATTGCTCCGAACATTTGCTTTCCTGAGTCCTGCAAAACCTTGCTCATACTCTAGATATCCAACTCCATAACATGATCTACCTTCACAACTTTAGTTGGCTGTTGCTGAGCTTAGTTCACAATATATTTTTGCAGTTTATAATCAAAGTTATAACTATATTCTAATGGTTCATTTAGCAAAATCTTTTGTTGTGACATAAGCATGGTTTTTCTGAGTCTGGTTTGTTTTCAGAAACTAAAAAACTTCAACGCATTGCTCGTGAACACATAAAGAGGGTTTTGGATGAACAAGAAATGCTGAACATAGAATTGGAGAGTAAAAAGAAGAGGCTTGATTCCTGGAGCAAAGAGCTGAAAAGCCGCGAGGCATTAACTGAGCGTGAGAGACAAAAACTTGAAGAAGAGAAGAAAAAGGCAAGTCTTTTCCATAGCATGTATCAGTCTATATGAATGTATATCCAAAAATGAAGTTGCACTTCTGCCTTGATTTCTTATATCTAAACATGAGCTTCACTAGTGTGCCAAAGCTATTCTCTTCCGATACTAATTAGAAAGAATTTTTTATCATTCTAAATGTTGACTCAGATTTACTGTTTTGGCATAATATTCTAGTAAGTAGTAGTATATAATTTCTATCAGGTTGGTATATGAATGTTATGATTTAGGCAAAAGTTCTTATGCCTTTCATGTTACAATAGAATTTTCAGCTTCAAATTATCTGGAGTGTGTGTGTACTCAAATTTATTATCTTCCTCCCAATCTTCTTATAGTAGTATTCATCTTTGGTTATTATAATGGAGCAAAACTAAATTGCTGGTAATGTGTACTGCTTTCATATTTTCTGTCAGAATGATATGAGAAACTATTTGGTGTAATTTATACTTCTCATCTTTGATTACATGTTACAATGAAACTAAATTGGTGGTGTACTACTTTAATATTTTACGGCAGAATGACATAAGAAACAGTGCACTTCAATTGGCTTCTGAGGAGCAAAGGAAAGCTGACGAGAATGTGCTGAGGCTGGTTGAAGAACAAAAAGTATGACCTGCAATTTAACAGCTCTTCCTCCATTTATAGCATGCACGTTATAACTCTACTCTCTACATATATAAAGTATCCAGTTAATTGTTTCTATTGCTTTTCATATCATAACATCTATTGCAATGCGCAGAGAGAGAAGGAAGAGGCGCTGAAGAAAGTTCTCGAGTTAGAAAGAAATTTGGACGAGAAGCAAAAGCTTGAAATGGAAATAGAAGAACTCAAAGGAAAGTTGGAGGTAATGAAACACATGGGAGGTGATGACGATGCAGCTGTTCAGAAGAAGATAAATCAGATGAACGAGCAGCTGCAGGAGAAGAAAGAGAATTTGGATGGTCTAGAAGATCTAAACCAGCAATTGCTAGCTAAAGAGCGCCAAAGCAATGATGAGCTGCAAGAGGCTCGCAAGGAACTAATGGGGGTATAAAATTTGTGGTTTCCACACATAGTAATTAATAATATGCTAAAAGCAGTAAAGAAAGATTGTCGTAGATACAGTTTCGTCTATTCATTTCTCTTTTTGGCTCTGTTTGAAGGAGCTCGCCTTTTATTCTTGTATTTAAAGCATTTTTGCTCTAATTTGTTTTCAGGGTTTAACTGATATGTTGAGCAGCAGCCGTGTTAATATAGGGATAAAGAGAATGGGCGAACTCGATGAGAAAAGCTTCAAAAATGCATGCAAGCAAAGATACCCACCCGAAGAAGCTGATATCAAGGCTCTTGAACTCTGCTCCCTGTGGCAAGAAAAGCTAAAGAATCCTGAATGGCACCCATTCCGAGTCGTTGAAGATAGCAAGGGGAATGCTCAGGTAACTTCAAATGACTTTAATCAGTTTTTGCCTATCATGGTTGACATTTTATTTCATACTATATCCGTACAACACTTGCCATCTTTAGAACTTCCCCTTAAATCTTATGCAGCACGTGTTGAAAGAGGACGACGAATTGCTAGTAGACCTCAAAGAAGAATGGGGAGAAGAAATCTATGACGCTGTTGCTACAGCCTTGAAGGAAATCCAAGAATACAACCCGAGTGGGTGCTATGTGGTTCCGGAGCTGTGGAACTTCAAAGAAAACAGGAAGGCCACTCTGAAGGAAGTCATTGCATACATTTTCAATCAACTGAAGACGCTCAAGCGCAAGAGAACCTAACAAGATCTCAATCACTGAGGATTTCAAACAGCCCATTTCAATCTGGGAAACAAACCCAAGATCTTCATTTTTCACTTCTTTTCTGAGGCTGTTTATTATCTGAGTTGTAGTTATTATGATCCTAAATCTAATTTGCATTGTTTCCTAATGCTGAAAGACCAAGAAACTGTTTCATCAGCTGTTGGGCATTGTCTGGAATTGCTCAAACAATGCGTTCGTGAAATAATTATGTTATTGCATTTGCCTAATTTTGATTGTTAGCTTCTTTACTAATGTGACTTTTTTAGTTGTTAGAAAAATAAAATTGTTTCTAAAATAAATTTATAGGAATGTGATGATACAATTTTATACTAGCATTTGACATTTGGCAAATATCAAAAAAACTGTCTAGATTTAAAATCCCATAAATAGTGAATGTAGGAATAACGTGGGTTCACATTTTCAAGCACTATAAACACACAGCTTCTTCAGCTTTACCAAATTCCTATTTCGCGAGCCAAAGCCCTAGAATTCGACCATGTCTGACAATCAAGGTGATCAATCATTTCTTAATTATCTTGAATTTTCTTCGCCATTGTTGAATTTAGCTCTCTTCACTAATCTCTTTTATGAATTTGAACAGGAGATAAAGCGAAGCTGCTGAATCAACCTAAGACCGAGAATAATGAATACGACGAGGTATTAGATTCCGCCTCTGCTTTTGCACTGTTTTGAGCTGAGAATTAAAGGAGCTTCTTTGATTTTTTGAATTGATTAATTGATTTTTATGCTTCTTTGAACATTAAAGTAGCGGAAAATACTGCTTCGCTGAATTTTACTAATTATGCATCTGCGTAAATTTATAAAAATTCATACGGTAGGTTTCCGATTGAGCAGCCTGAGTTGAATTTTTATGAATTTATATTTAGCTATGAATTATTCATTGTAATTCACAGAGATCACTGTATTTGATTTCCAAGGCTATCAAATTGTTGAGTTTCAATGCAATTCCTTGAGATTCTAGCTTGCCGATTAAAGTTAGCAAATTGTTGGAAACACATTGATGATTACTAAATTTGGGCTTTTTTTTGCTGAGATTACTGTTGGTTTTCTTCAGATGGAAATGGCTAGTAATCAAAAGAAGAAGGAAGTAGTAGAGAAGGTAAAACCAATTTTCTGTTCTTCCATTTTCTTCCAAATTCTCCTATTATTCTCAGTTTTTTTTTTCTTCCAAATTTCATTATATAGGGGCTTATACCATATGATCCAAGCACTCTACCATCATTTGAAATGCCTTCTCAACCGGCACAGTCCTCGTCTCCCTTCCAAGACTCGTCGTCTCCTCACGGTCTCGACAACACCCACCATTTCGGCGAAGTAGACATTCCCATGCGGGATGTACGAACTTCATACACTGCGGAGGAGACCCTGCGAATTTTCCAAGCCTACGTGGACATCACCGGAGATCCAATCATCGCCAACCGACTAAAAGCAAGGACTTTTTGGGAGAAAGTTGCGGAGAGGTATAACGAGGTGCGCCCGGGAGGTGCCCCGCAGCGCACATCTCGTATGCTTCGGGCCCATTTCGATAGGGCGAACCCAGAAATCAAAAAGTTCTGCATCATCTACAATAATCTGGAGTCGCAAGGGAGGAGCGAGGCAAATGAGGTGGATATTTTAACCGAGGCGATGACCACTTATCAGGAGGAGAATAAGAAGCCTTTCAAACACGTAAAGACTTGGGAGAAGGTTCGCCATTGCAAAAAATGGGCGGGCAATGGAGAAGCTTCACCGAAGAGAGCGAAGTACAGCTCCGGTGGGCAGTTCTTCAACAACGGCGAAGCCAACCCTGTTCCGAGCGACTTTGATGTGGAGCCGAGTAGCCCTGTGATTGGACAAAAGACGGGTAAACGCAAGACGAAGACGAAGGGGGAGGCGATAGCCACGAGCAGTGCGGCAGCGGACGATATGAAGGGTTTTCAGTCGGCACTTGAAAATTTTAGCGAGGCAATTTTGTTGAGTTTGTATTACAAAGCTTACAACAAAAATACGTCTCAAATGAATGAGGAGAAATTGCGAATGCACCTTCGCTTTCTGAAAAGTCTCGAGACTAAATTGGGATTCTCTTAATGTAAATGTAGTTGTTTTTAAGTATGTAATTATTTTAATTTTAATGAAATTTGTATCATCTGATTATTCACATGTGAGGATATATAAATATTAGACACTATTGCAAATTATAACTAAATAGTATAGGTTGGGATAATTGTTGTTGTCTACAAATCAAAGTTAGCATAATTATGTACTCCTACATGATGATACTCTTAAATATATAGGTTGGAATAGTTTTTTCAACTTAGACCTACAGCAATACAGCATCTTATTTTCAAATAAAACAAGGATGATTTTTCGAAGTATATATGATGATGTCTATTATATGTTCAAAAACACTGGTCTATTGTTCTTACCTACACGGCTACACCTAAATATTGAGTGGTAGACAACATTGAGGGATTTCGAATATTTGAATTGATTGAAAATTTGTAAAGAACTTCACTTTTTTTTTGCCAACCATAGATTTATTATGATTTGAATTGTTCATTTTTTTTATAGAGAGAAGGTTATACTCCTCATTGATTACTTATTTATAGTACTATTACTCATTATTCATGTTAGTTATTCATAAAAAAAATAAATGTATACATATAATTGACCGAATACTTATTCAAGGAAGATCAGAAGAGTATTATTAATGGTTTTTACACTACTATGTTGTTTTCTCAACAGTGTCGGTTCTTTCGACGTCCATACTACTTTTAACGATAGCTATCGTATGTATCTCTACTTTCTACTACTAATTCTTTGACGATTTTGTAGAAATCATGGTATTAAATATGCCCGGTCAATGGATTTTGACCAAATAATAAATATGACGAGACATTTAATTTTGTAAAATTAAATGACATAGCGTCGATCTACATTTTACGTAGATAAATGTAGTATATTCACTTTCTCAAATCCGATTTCCGGTGAGTGAGAAATAGTGGATTAAAGTTGGGCATAATTAGCTTTTAATTAAAGCTTAGAGTTGGAGCTTAGGGAATAATTAACTAGTGTTAATTATCCCACATTGGAGGATTAACGCATCTTTTAATGTGTATAAATTAAGTGACTTTATGTTACTTAATAATTATAGTGGACCAAGATGGGTGAAGAGCCCACACGCGCGCGCCGCCGCCGCCCGCCCGAGCCCGAGCCCGTGCACGGGCCGCGGGCCTCGGGCCTCGATCCCGATCTCGATCTTGGACTTGGACTTGGACTTGGACTTGGACTTGGCCCAAACTATTCTTTTTGGACCACCGCCGAGTCAGCAATCCAAGTGGCTTGACACGTTGTCAAGCGAGGCACAGTCACGGTTGCCACGTGAGAAATCCACACGCTCCACATACGGATGGCACACTCCTGCCACACGCTCGTAACCGTCCCGATCCCGATCCCGATCTCGATCTCGATCTTGATCTTGGACTTGGACTTGGATCTTGGCAATTGGTCTTTGGGTGGTCTTTGGGCTTGGGGCTTGGCCCAAACTATTCTTTTTGGACCACCGCCGAGTCAGCAATCCAAGTGGCTTGACACGTTGTCAAGCGAGGCACAGTCACGGCTGCCACGTGAGAAATCCACACGCTCCACACACGGATGGCACACTCCTGCCACACGCTCGTAACCGTCGGCGGTTACAAATCTGCCATGATGAGCCTTCATGTCTGTTGACCCACAGCAGTGGACTGAGCCTATAAATAGGCTAGCCACTCCATGCATTACACTACATCATTCACCAGTATTACAGCATAAGCTCTCTCCCTCTCTGCATTGTCTTTCTGTCGAAGCTCTGCCCTCTCCTACATCCAGTTCGCCGGAGCTCTACTGATTGCGGTGCTGCATCAATAGAGACGTAGCCGTTTTACCTTTGGGGACGACACGCCAAATCGAAGAGCACTACCGGGCGTATCTCATCTTGCGGGAAGAGGCCTCCTCGACTCGGCTCAAACATTATTCACGGTTACTGTTTCGTTTTTACATTTGTAATCTCCTTCTAGTTCAGTTTCCTCTTTTGTATTCCTTCTTTTGGGTTGTATTACGCCCGGCTTTTATCTCTTGTAATCCCCAGAAACCAACAGATTTCTCTCTCACTATCCATCTTCCCGCACACGTCCTGTATTGCCGATGTAATAGTTGCTTTCATTGACGTCGATACTAAAAAATCCACGGTTGTTTATAGTGGTTTAGGCTATATATCAACATCAAAATCTTGACTCCACAACTCAATAGATATATCTTCATTAGCGTAAGCATAACTGAAAAAAATGAAGAAACCAACGTCTCAAAAAATTCATGTTTATGTCCCAATATTTTTTGCTTTGCACTAAATTGGTATCTAGTGACAATTCTTAGAGCATATCCAATGCCGGCGTCAAAATCGCGACGCCGATTTTTCGCCGACGCCGGTTCTGACGCCGAACCATTGGAACCGGCGTCGGTGAAATCGGCGTCAAAATCGGCGTGGCCATGCCGATTCGCGCGATGACGCCGGTTCCGACGCCGATCCTCACGGCGCCATTGTGGGTCCCGGATCGGCGTCAAACCGGCGTCAGATTTTATTTATTTATTTTTTCTTTTGAAAACACTATATATACGCGCTTTGAACGTCATTTTCATTCGCACCACTTGTTTTAACGAGTACTCTCTCTACCTTACTTTCTGTTCAAGATCAATAACGAGCAATGGAGAACAACTACGAAGGTACTCCAGTGACTCCCGGGGGATGGTCTCAGACTCCCCCGCCTCCCGGTGTAGGGTCTCAGACGCCCCCGACTCCCGGGGTAGGGTCCCATACTTCCCCGGCTCCTGGGGGAGGTGGTTGGCCTCCGATGACCGGGTACTACAACATGTACCCGTTGCAGCAGATGATGCCGGGGTGGGCACCCGACATGTAGCCCCCTATGCAGATGATGCCGGGGTGGGCACCCGGGATGCAGCCACCGGCACAGCAGATGATTCCCCCGGCGCAGGGGACGCACGGGGGGGACAATGCCTATCGGCCGACTTTTGATTTTTCCATCGGTTCTTCACACACATCGACCCCAACGGATGCACAGTATACGGAGACCTTCTCCTTAGCGGACTTGGGTTTTGATATTAACGAGGTTTCGGAAACTCTCATTCAAAGCCAGGGAGTAGGGCGGGGTAAGAAGAAGGGCAAGGCGAAGAAGGTCGGCGAGTCGTCGCAGCCCCAAGCCGAAATCCGGGGCCGGAGGAAGTGGACGGACGCGGAGAACGTTGCGGTTGCCAAGGCGTGGGTGAGTGTCTGCGACGATCCTCTCGTTTCGAACAACCAGAGGATCGTCAACTTGTGGGCCAAGATAGCCGCAGCCTACAGGGCATTTTGCCCTGAAGGGAGACCGTGCACCGGGGAGGAGGTCCGGAAGTGCTGGGAAGACTGCAGGAGGATTGCGGAGAGAGCCTACCCCGATCCGCAGAAGAAGTACTATGAGTTCACCTACTGGAACTGCTACGTTGTGCTCAACGAGTCGGAGAAATTCCGGGCAGGCGTCGACGCTGGCTGGCCGAAGAGGCAGAAACTGAACTATACCGGAGATTATAGCGGCAGCAGCGGTGGTTCGACAGACCTCCCCGAGACGGCCCAGGAGGTCCCGACTCCTCGTTCGTTCGGTCGCCGACCTCGCCGGGTTGGCCAAAAGCGGGCGCAACAGGTTGCGAGGGGGGGCACCCCGAGTTCCCAGGGGGTCCATTCGACATCCCCCCTCGGCAGGTCTACCGAGGAGCTCAAATTCTTCGCGCGCCAACAAACGCGCGCTCAAATGGTGAAGACCTTAGCCGACTTCCAAGCGGCGGTGGACCCCGAGGTGAAGGATTTTCTTCGTGTATTGCTCCAGAGCCAGCGTGAAGAATTGGAGGCGATGAGGAGGGACACCGGCGGGAATAGCATCGGCGTAGGTGGCGACGGAGGCGGCGGCGACGACGGTGAAGAAGCACTGGGCGACGACGGAGACGAGGACGGCGGCGAGGAGTGATTTTGTTTTACTTTTTAAAATTAATGTACTTTTTAATTTTTGTACTTTTTTTTAAATTATTGTACTTTTTTTTAAAATTAATGTACTTTTTAAGTTTTAATATTATTATTCGAATTTTCCGTATTTGTCTCGTAAATTAAATTCCGTATGTTGATACGAGTGTAAATTAAATTATATAATTGTTATTAGTGATGTGGATAGGTAGTGTGAAGGCTATGTAAGAGCTATTTGATGTCCAGTTGATGTGGCAAGCTGATGTGGCAGGAGAATTGTAGTGCTGATGATGTGGCAGTGTGAAGGCTATGTGAGAGCTATTTGACGTCCAGTCTTACTGGAGATGCTCTTACATGTCCACAATAGAGGATGCAATCACCGCACTTCCAATGTCACTTGTGAATTTCGGCGTGTCACACCATGCCAATTTTAACCATATGGCTGCCATTGTCGACAACGTCCACAATACAGCTCCAACAATTGCACAACAATAAAATCGACAACTAACCAATAAATGGGAACACAAATTACAAAATTGAATTTGTGCTGCCGAGATCATATGATTTCGAAAATTGATAGTCTATGATTTTCATATGTTGAGCACATGGAAACGATGAGGTGTAAAATGATAATGTCCCAAAATAATACTATTGAATTATCATTATTAAATAAAATATTCTTATTGTTCAAAATCGATATATAAACCATGCATAATTATAGTCTAGGAACCAAAATTAAAAGAAAAAATATTGCACCGGGTTTATTTATGCACATCATTATATTTTCATACAACTAAAAGTTTAATCTCATGATATTAAAAACAAATTAAAGAAGAAAAAAAAAACTTATGCTCGCTGTCCCCTATACATATTATGATCACCTGTGTAATAATCTTCATTACAATTCCACAGACACTAATATTCTTCACTTTCAGTAAATTACTTAATAGTAACTATATTATTTCCCAAAATCGTTTTAAAATAAAATAAAAAATCCCAGAACTGTAGATCAGATGAACTAAACAATAATTGGCAAGGTAATCAAATTCAAAAATAAAAAGGAATCCAAAATTCTTAAAAAATACTACTACTCCTTCTCTAAAGTTAAAGGGGTTCAAACTTCACTACATCTTTAGCATCAAATCGACATCGGTTTGATTTTACATAAAAAATTGGGTCCATATTCATTTCAATTGAAACCACTATTTTCATCTGAATTTGACGCATGTGTCAAAAAAATCAAGATTGTTAGCTTAGCTAGCTATTTAGCCGCACCCCTACATTACTCCATGTGATTCCAAATGTAATGTGACTAGTTTTTTGCAAAACTCCAAAATGAAGTTCAAAGAAGTCAGATCCCAATGTTTTAAACTATTGTTTGATAGTAATATATAGTCCATTAATAATATGAAGAGGGAACATTTTTTTAGGTCCACGAACTTTGTCAAAGTATCATTTTAGGTCCGTGAACTTTGAAAATATCACTTTAGGTCCGTCAATTACAAGTTAATATCATTTGAGGTATTTTGAACTTTTTCTGGACGAAAATGCCCCTAAGGCCTTCAAATGACAATTTGGACAATTCTTTCGCCACTCATCTTGCGCCAGAAGCCTATAGTCCAACAATTTTTAACGGCAAATTTTTATAATTAAATTCAATTTGGATGATAATTGATCTTCATTCTGAAATTCATATAAATAATACTTCGAATGACCATCCAAATTAATAACTATCTAATTTCAAGACAAATAAACTAAATATAATTCACAAATCACCTATAGTAAGTTCTTAAATGCAGTTTAGATTGAAAAAATAAAATAAAGTACCAAGTCCCAATTCACTATCCCTATATAATTGGTCTTCTAATAATTGAAAAATTAACACATAGTACTATTTTTTACGGCAAATTTCAATTATATTTAAATTCAATTTGGATGGTAATTGAATTAAATAGTAGTAAAAAAAATGTTGGACTCTAGGTGTTTGACGCAAGATGAGTGGCGAAAGAATTGTTCAAATTGCCCTTTGAAGGACTTAAGGGCATTTTCGTCCGGAAAAAGTTCAAAATACTTCAAATTATATTAACTTGTAGTTAACGGACCTAAAATGATACTTTGACAAAGTTTGTCGACTTAAAAGGATTCCCTCTAAAATGAATGTATGCACCTTCTCTCTATCTCTCTCTCCATGCTCTGCTTTGTACCAGTGTAAGGAGGTGCAGACAATGGTTGACTCCATAATAGAGTCCAGATACAGACTGATTCACAATACAAAATTGTGACAGCATATCCCCAATGACTTATGTCCCAATCTCTCAAATGTTATTATATTCTTCATGTAAAAGGGAATCTGTCACACCATCCTCTCTCCTTCCCTCACTCCAATATCATCCACCAAATACTCATTTCTCCAACTTTTTCTTGGATCCATTGATTGGGATTCCCCAAGTCAACTTTATTGCACCTACTATAAAAATGGCCCAAGCCCACATTATTAAAACATAACCACATGCAATAACACACACACACACACACTCTTTTTTCACCTTCCTTGCTTCTCCACATCCAGCTTACTTCATCTAACATATGGAAGGCGAAGACGGGGCGTCCGCGCCTTCCACTCCCGTGACGCCTGGCACGCCAGGCGCCCCTCTCTTCGGCGGCTTCAGGAATGGGAATAGGAGACAACCTTCCCTCCTTAGGAGTAGTTGCAAATGCTTCAATGTTGAATCATGGTCATTGGAAGATGGGCCCTTGCCCTCTCTCTCATGCTCATTCCCTTCCCCTCCCATCTCCCTTGCAAGAAAGGTCTGTTCACCAAAGATCTCGCGTTCGAGTCCTTTTTTGTCCTTTTCCCCCTAATGAAACTATATGTTATAAAATAGGTGGGAGCAGAGTTTATAGGCACACTAATCCTAATATTTGCCGGGGCCGCGACGCCGATAGTCAACCAGAGGACCGGAGGGGCAGAGACGCTCCTCGGGCTGGCTGCGTCGTCAGGGCTGGCAGTCATGATAGTCATACTCTCCACGGGACACATCTCCGGGGCCCATCTCAATCCGTCAGTCACATTCGCCTTCGCGGCTCTCCGCCATTTCCCATGGAAACACGTGAGCTGATAATCTTCATATTATTATTATTATTATTTAATTAGCGAAATCCTAATAAATAATAGAGTGTTTAAATTGAAGGTGCCGGTGTACATAGGTGCACAAATTAGTGCATCACTATGTGCTTCATTTATGCTAAAGGCTATTTATGAGCCAATGATGGGAGGAGGGGTGACTGTGCCTGGTCCCACAGTGGGATATGCTCAAGCATTTGCATTGGAGTTCATCATCACCTTCAATCTTATGTTTGTTGTCACTGCAGTTGCTACTGATACAAGAGCTGTGAGAACACCATTTTTTGGGATGCATTTATTAGTTGCTACTACTACATTTCTAGTTAGAGCACCATTAATTGAAGAGACAAACAATATTAATTTCCTAGACAAAGAGCCCAGTGCTACTGGTGATGGTCACTTTCTATTCTGGCAACAATAAATGAAATTAGTATATGAAATCTAGTGGGATCTCAGATCCCATAAAACTAAGATGGGAGGTTAGTTAAATTATTACCAAAATGAGTTGAGTTTGGAGTATTTTTTATTTTGACTTATAACTCAAAGAGTTGGATTTATTGTGATAGTTTAAAAATAAATTTGGGACAAAACAGGTGGGAGAGCTTGCGGGGATTGCGGTTGGAGCTACTGTCATGCTCAATATACTCATAGCCGGGTAATATTATCAACTTTCTCTCACCAATAATTTCTTTTTTTATTTTTATTTTTATTTTTAACAAATTAAGTACTTACTGTACAACATTTCAATACTTTTTTACATGTGGTTTAAAACTAATAGGCTTTTCCCATGTGGTTAAGAGGCCATTTGATATTTGAACCGAGAAGTTACATTTCACATAAATTACATTGAAGAGAAAGAAAGGAGAATAAGTAAAAAAAATGGGCTTAAATATCCCTAAATATCCACATCCAAAGATTTGGTGGGAATTCATAGAAGAACACTTAAGTTTGTTTGTCTAATTACAGTTGAGATAGGAAAGGATGAAAGAGTTGCAGAACAAACATTTTTTCATTTATAAACAACCTTCATATTGTAAATACTCTTCCATTTCAAATAATGTGAAATATAATGGGGCAATAAGCATAGGTGTGTGGTTGGTCAAAGGCTCAGACCATAACCATTCAAAGTTTGGACACAATTTTGATCCAAAAGCAATAATGAATTTGACAACATAAATGTTATTGTGATGCAGGGAAAGTACGGGAGCATCGATGAATCCGGTTAGAACTCTAGGGCCGGCGATTGCTGCAAACAACTACAGAGCCATTTGGGTGTACCTAACTGCACCAATCTTGGGAGCTCTGGCTGGGGCCGGTGTTTATACGGCTGTGAAGCTGCCTGATGAAGGAGGCGACAAGCCGTTGGGAGAACATAGTTTCAGGAGATGAATTAAGACTACACACATATGTATGAGTTTACATGTAACAAGATGCTCAATGTGGCCTCTCTCTACTTACTCACCAATGTACATATGGATCAAATAAGATTTAAATTTACATCCAAACACCAAACATCAACAAACAAATCAATAATATTCAACTCTATTTTTAATACTTGTAGGAAGTGCCTGCCTGGCCAAATAATCACACACAATCAGCTACCCATTTTGATTCAGACCTCCTCAGCCCACATCACATTCTAAACAGTCGTAGGCATATTGCCTGTCAACACGTTGATAAAATATAAAAGAAAATTATTACAATATTTTTTTTTACTTTTCAAATTTGTAAAATAAAATTTAAATGTAAACTATTACTACTATTAAATAGAACAAGACAATAATAATTAACTTTTTACATGTGTTTATGATGGGAAGAATGCAAGAAAATAAATTGTTAGTTTTAATTCCTCTTTATAATTAATGAAAAATGGTAGTACTAGGATGCAAATATATCTGAACATTAATTAAAAAATAATAATTCATTAGTTTTTTTAAACATATATTAAAATAAAATAATATTATGTGGCAAATCATAATATAATTCACAGTTTCATTGTATTCATATTCACATCCTATCATATATAATGATCTAGTATAATTAAGTGTTCTTAGAGCATCCACAACCGTCCTCTTGCCAGCGGCACGGTTGTGAGCCCGGCCCCACTTTTTCTGTCTGCTCTCTAGCAAGAGTACAACACCCACAGCTGTGCTCTTCCGCAAGGACAAGCACAATTCAATTTAAAATTCAATTAAACAAAAACATTTCCATAATATGAAAATTCATTAAAAAACCGAAATAACATTACAAATTACAAATGAATTAAAAAAAATATAATTAAAAGCCTAAAAATTTAAAATTACATAATTAAAATCCTAAAAATTAAAAATTACATAATTAAAATCCTAAAATTAAAAAAACCACTACGCGTTGCCGAATTTCGCCCACATGTGTTTGATTAGGTCTTCTTGTAGCTCAATGTGGGTTCGGGTATCGCGCATTGTGTGCCTTGTCTCGATCCTCTGGCCCACCATCGTATGCACACCTCGGCGTGGGGGAGACCTCGCGGTTGAGCTTCCGGCTTCATCCTCGTCGTAGAAGCTAGCCACCTCGGTCCTTCGTCGGCTATGTAATCTGCCGGAAACCGCGGCTGGTCGGCAAAATAGTCGGCAACGAGCCTTTCGTGGGCTCCCTCCCGGTCACGATGGATGTAGCGGCGAATTGATCTAGTTCGTTGAGGAGGAGGAGCGGGGTATTCGCCGCGACATATGCGTCGTAAGTAGCACGATGTTGTTCGTAGTATTCTTGTTCTTCGCGTTCCGCTTCCGCCATAAGATGGGTGAAATCCATTTGAGGTTTTGAGTGAGAGATGAAAGTGTAGATAATTTGTATGAGAATTATGAATGAGAGATGAATGAGAGATGAATGAGAGATGATAAATGGATGATGAATGCGTGTATTTATAGATGATTTTGGGGGGGGAAAATAAAAAAAAATCAAAACAATTCAGAAAAACGGGCAAAAAAATGGCCATATTTTTGGGATTTGGAAAATATTTTTTTTATTTTTTATCATTTTTAAAAATTAAATACCGAATTTTTAATAAATTTTTTTTTAAAGGCAACGGCTATGTCGTTGCCCAATCGCGTGTCGCCACGTCGCCTACTCGCTGGCACGGACGTGCTCTTCGCAGCGAGCAGCGCCGTGCCAGCGGCGGTGGAGCTTGTCTGTGCCAGCGGCACGGACGGACGGACGCCGTCCATCCACCGCTGCGCATGCTCTTACTCTTAATTATTTCATCAATACCATTAAATGTTTGATACTAATTCATACTCAACTAACGCGGCTGGCACGGAGGGACGGACATCGTCCGTCCACCGCTGCGCATGCTCTTACTCTTAATTATTTCATCAATCTATCATTAAATGTATGAATTAGTCCATCCGTCCACCGCTGCGCATGCTCATACTCTTAATTATTTCATCAATCTACCATTAAATGTTTGATACTAATTCATACTCTACTAACGCATTCTATTCACATATTCCTCCAATGACATTCTTTTTTCATGTGTCGACTCCAAATAAGACAATTAATGGCATTAGTATACAATCAATCAAATTAGAATCTTTTCAATTTGTGCAAGAATATTTTTAATATAGGCTATTATATTATTCCATATGGCCCTTGCTAGTGAGTTTTGCCCATTTATTTAATATATGATCAGATAGCTAGCCTGTAAAGTTACTTTCCCATATGGCCCTTGCTAGTGAGTTTTACCCATTTTCACACTGTAGATAACAAGACAACATAATTACCATGAGTATTTCTCCAAAAAGGGTAAAACTCGCAGGACAAGACATGATAAAAATGACATGTCGTGACACTACAAAAGAAAATTAGTAGTGCAAACATTACAAAAAAAGGAGTCTATATAGCAATAAAAGAATATTTCCTTTTGTTCATGAGATTTAACTCTAAGAACTTTGGTTGGCATATATATACACACCACAACACCCTTTTTTACCCCATGTACATCTCATATTTCAACATCATTGATATACACAAAATATATTACTGATATTATATACCTGTCACACATATATAATATATTGAAATAATTAATATTGAAAATTCCAGATTTTTTCAAAATGAACAATTTCTTGAGCCCCTGGCTACTACACCAACTAATTACTAGTAGGCGCGAATAAAAAAAATGTTTTAGTAAAATAAAACATACTACTAACATTTTGTGAATAATTGACTGTTAATTGATTGACTCTTTATTAGTGTGTAAAAACTAAAATATGAAACAAAATACTAACATTTTTTGAATAATTGAATACATGTTTCATTCATTCTACTCAAAGTGATCTATATTTTTCTTTTCGAAATATCTAACTCAAAGTGAAACATTTTTAAGAATGAAAATACTGTATATTCTCCACTCTACTCTCTCATTACTCAACAAACTAAACAACATTATAAAAAATTTATTGCCGAAAAAGAAATGTTCCCTCATACCACAAAATAATGACTCGTTTTACTATTTGGAACGTCCACAACTTAAAGACTAATTTACATTCCATTTTTGATAACGCCTCACACTAAATCATTCATATTCTATTTTAAAACTAATATTATAAAAATGTAATCCATGCATGTTCTACTAATTTTTTTTCCTTCACAAATAATTGCAAAAATACCCATCCCATCATACCCTAGCTAGTGCCTATGTCTTTTCAATGATTTGGTCTTTGTAACTGTAAATCCTCGTTCCTTACATAGTACCACAGTATTTATATTACTACAAACTTTGTTGAGTCCAATGGCTATCTCAAAAACCCCACATTTCATCAACTATACTACTTTCAAAAAATCAACTTAAGTTAAAAACCCTCCATACACATGGAGTCACCAATTGATCCTCAAACCCTAACCCCCAATCCATCAAAAAACTCACCAAAAAATATGGAAAAACAAGAGAAGTTGAATCTGGTGTTGGATCTAAGCCTCTCAAGCAAAGATTTAGAGCCACAAAGCAATCGAGTCTTCTCATGCAACTACTGCACCAGGAAGTTCTACAGCTCGCAGGCCCTCGGCGGCCACCAGAACGCCCACAAACGCGAGCGCCGCCTCGGCCTCCACGACCGCTACTCCCCTCTCCCTCTCCATACCGTTGTGGCCCCACCGATTAGGTTCAAATTTGGGCGGAGGCCTCTCGCTGTCGCGGCCAAGGGCAGCGCTGCAGCTTGGCTCGGCCGCCGATGGGCGGCCGCGCCCCAGCTAAAGACCGGCAATCAAGAAGAGTTGAAATACTTGGATTTGTCTCTTAAACTTTAATTAATCGGTTTCTGTTCAATTTCTGTACATTGGTTATTGATTAACCAGTAATCGAACCGAAACCAGCTGGTTATCGATTATTCGATAAGTTAGTTTCCTAGTAAGGATGTTCAATTCTTTTCCATTACTGAATTTATTAGGATCATGTTTGAATTTGTTTTTTTGTCTTCTCCCTCACAATCTTCTTAATAACCAACATTTTGTCACTATGTTTAGAATTAAATTTGGTAAATGAGCATCAATTAATTGGCATTGCAAAATCGTTCCATAAATTGTTCCGAATATGTATATGATGCCATAAGAAATTGTGGATTAGGTTAGTGTAGGAATGAGAAGAAAATGATTAGTAATTGGAGAAGTAGGTTTAGGTATAAATGAAAATAAGTACAAGTTGTCAGGTAGATACTTGCTAGGGATGTGAAGATCTATTCAAATTATTTTATTTAATTTAGTATCTGCAAACATTTGTCACGTTTATCGTAACTCTGCAGTAAGTTTTCAACCAGTACATAGTACATATACAGACAATAGTAGGTGCATGTGTAATAAAATCATGTGTTATAGATCCTTGATAGATATGCATAACGTGGATGGTTAATTTGATCCCAAATATAATTAATGTGTAATACTTTCCCGTCCACGAAAAATAGTTTTATTTTGTCATTTTGGATATCCATAAAAATAGTCTTATTTCTATAAATGAAAAGTCTCTCTATCATACTTTATCCACTTTTTCTCTTCTCTGGCATACTTTACCTACTTTCTCTTCGTATCTCTCTTAATTTATCTACTTTTTTCTCTCTTACTTTACCAAATTTCTCATTAAAACCTGTGATGGTCACAAATGAGACTATATTTTGTGGACGGAGAGAGTATATACCAACAGATATTATTCTAAAATATTAACCCATGGGACAATTATCAAGGAATTCAAATCCTATATCTGAAATTGAGTACAAAATACCAAAAATGAAAGCATATTTTGGCTATTCTGAATCACTTTTTTGTGATTGAGAATTTTAGTGTATAAAATAAATTAAAATATACTACTAATTTTAAAGAAAAAATGAAAAAAATAAATTATATGAAATCTACCTACCTGAAATCATGAAGGATAAGAAAAAAAATATTTTTTAGAATCAATCTAGGTACTCCATTATTTAAATATGAATTCATAAATGCAAACAACAATCAATAGTAGTAGTAGGAGTACCATTTTTCAAGAAAACAACAGCCAAAATTTTAAGAAAAATGGTCCAATTCTTATAAAGATCAAACTTCATGTCTGGTGTTATTCACCACGTGTTGAACACTGATTTGATTTAGGGTTAGTATAAAAGGTGGAGAGATATGATTAGAGTAACAACGTCACTAATATATACTCCTAGAAATTGTGTACGTAGTTTGGGACAAGCCGAAATAGAAAAATGCAAGATGGAGTATGAAATTTAAATGAGCAAGTGCAGTGTAAGAAGAGTGGGGGCCTACTACTCAATAGCCGATCTAGGTGGAATCAAAAGGTCAACCTACCCAGAGTTGCGTTCCTTGGATCCGCGGGTCACACTAATAGGAGTAATATATTGTCACACTCACTTTAAAGATATATACTTACTCCTTTTAGATCATTTTCTGATAACCTATAATTGACCCGAAAAATGTAGGATGCGTTTTTAATAACATTATTAAAGGGTGCCATAAGTATTTAGCCATGGAGTAAATGAATATTAATATAGGTAAACCTACCTGAATGAAGACATTAAAAAAATGTTGTACAACCACCATAATAATGATGCATCAATGTTACTACAATTAAGAAAAATAATCATAAATATAAAACATGATACTTTGAAGCAAAAGTATCAATCTGTATTAGTCTTTCGACTTGGATAATAGCAATCACACTTTTGAACAATTAATCCAAATAAACATTGCAGCAGTTGAATTTAAACAACAAAAAACCTAGTTTTCAGAACCTCCTCGTTTCATTTTTAGGGGTAAATGAAAAACCATAATTGATCATCTTTAAAAAAAATGTTTCTTACTTAGCTTCATCTAACATTAAACGATGCCATTAATGAGTGATCAAACAATCTAAACTGGGGCCAAAAGATGTACTTATCTAACATTGATCAACAGAAAGCAAAGAGCTAGTATCCTAAACAATACTGTGCAAAAATCTCTCCATCAACTGTCAGTTTTACAACTTAGTAGTACAATCACAAGGCATCAGGGCATCGATATAAGACAGAGACTTTGTTGATACTGAAAAGAAACGACTCCTTTTTTTTATCTATTTCTTCTGAATATAAGTTTTCATGCTTTCCATCCAGCGTAAGTACTCATTTTTATCTTTGTACCTCATATAGGCATGCAAGAACTCAGCCAGCTTGTCGTCTATACCCCTTGCCTCCAAGAAATCGTAGAGTGAATCCTGAAGCTCATCGTCCAATTCCCTGCAAATCGAAACTAAAAGATCAGGAAACATTCTCACCGCTTTTTTGAAGGAATGTGATCAGTAAGTGAGGAGGAATGCACAACGTACTTGAATTTGGGGCCCATGTAAGGCTGATTTTTTATTCTATCGTGCCCACGGGTGAATACATTGCGTATCTCTATACCATCTGGCCATCCAGAGCAAACAAACTCCAATATGTTGCCATCTTTCCCCTTCGCGATATCAACTATCAAAGTAACATGAAGCTTCATGTCCTCCTTATCATCATGCATTTTCATGGGAACAGATCCATCAAACATAGTCACCTCTATTTTGATCTCCTCATCCTCACCGAATTTTCTGCTTAATCGAATCCACTGCTCCCCTGATCGTTCGTCAACCTTGAACGAATTGAATTCTGGTATAGGCTGTATGCATGAAGATTGTCAGGTTAATCATTGCTTTAGTATCTTTCTTTTTTATTTTGTTATTCCTATCATCCACATTCAAGAAAACAAATTAACTGTTCAACAAGACGAGACAAGAAGCTTCTTCATAAACCTAAACGAAATATAGGATCATCTTAAATACTATGATGGAGATGAGACTTTTGTGATTATTATTGACATCCAAGGTAATAATGCCACGAAGAAGCACTTCACCTACAAATTTTAGATAATTCGCACTATAATAATTGACATAAACAATGGAAATAAAATGCTGATCAGTTTACTCAAAATGCAATATTATCCTAAGTGGTAAGAACTGAAAGTAGTCAATACAATAGGAGAACAATTAGGAAGCCTAATGGCATAAACTATGTGTGTCTGGCTGGCTAGCAAAATAATTTTCCTACCTTATTACATTTATGCAAAAATGGCAGCGATTTATAGCTGTATGGTTGTCAGCTTAGGCTGAGGGACAAGATTTGCATCTTGTTTGAGATCATTCATGGCTTTTGTGGTTTGTTCAACTCTTTCAAATTATTAAAACTAGCTCTATCAGTATCAACCGACCCTGACCTATGGGTAAACAAATATTGTAGGCAAGTATTGGCGCCATAAAGGCAAACATAAGTGATGACAAACAAATAATAGTCAGCCATGGACAATTCAGCTGATTTCAAGGACCAAAAAATGAAACATTCTAGGATCCATGGCTCTGATGACATCGGAGGGCTTGCAAGGGTTATGCAGTTTATGCTATATAAGCCATATGAACATTCTAAAATATCAATATCCTTTACTACTACTATGACAGAATAGAGCTCCTCCTGGTCGGTTCATTGGATGACACAGCTAACAAAGAAATACAACTACGGAAGTCCTAGTAAAGCATCAAATGATAGTGGAGTAGTGAGGACATCCAAATGAGAGGATTAACAGGGCATGATCTTTCAAACTTCAAAGGTCAATTTTCTATATTTTCTAGTCTTGTCGACAACACTAGTTTCTGGTAGATCATGACGATAAAGATACAAAAGGAACCAAACCCGGGATAGTCAAATCAATCCAGAAGGCGCCTCCCTCCACGTCACAAGGGTGATAAGTACTCCCTCTGTTTCTTCATAGTTGAGACAAAACTTTTCGGCAGGGAATTTAAGAAATGGATGTTGAATGTGTTAAATAAATAGATAGAAAAGTAAGAGAGGGAAAAAAGTAGAGAGAATAAAGTAGAAAGTGAATAAAGTAGAGAAAATAAAGTAAGAGAGAATAAAGTAAGAGAGGGTAAAGTAAGAGAGAGAAAAAAGTTACTATATAGAGAAATGACTCAACTTTGAGGAAACTTCTCAAAATGGAAAAATGACCCAACTATGTAGAAACGGAGGGAGTAGTTATTTATATCTCTGTGATATTAGCTTAGGTTGGTGGAACCGTGGAAATGATTTGTATCTTAGTGGAGAGTTTACTTTGCAGCTCTTATCCAGCTCCTTCAAAATAACAATACAATCTTTCTTCTACTCTCTCTAGTCTCCTAACCCTACTAGTGTTGACATGAGTCACACGATACCACTACTTAACAAAGTTAAACACCAGTTGTAACAGAACATAAAAGTACAGACTTGTAAGAAGATGACAATCAATCAAGAAAATGCTCCTCAACTTGGAAATGATGATACATTTTCACTGTTAGTTTAATTAACAGACGAACCGTAAAGCAGGAAGGCATTTGTACGCACTCCAACTCTCAAGGTGCAATTCACAAAATACAGTGGAGTTCACACATAGAATCATGTAATTTGTCTTTTGTTTATGGCTAAACACAACCATCAATGTATGGGCAAACGCTATTACAAACAGATGGAATTGTATTCCGCTTCACGAATTCAGAGCAAAAAGGGGCATAAACCGAAATGAGCAGTCATTAACAGAACAAAAACTACTGCAACTCATCCCTGAATCCAAGGCAGGTTTATCCCAGAAAAATTAACAAGATTGCAAATTTACAGCTTAAAAAATGTAACACTCCCAATACTCTCGAATAGTAGTAATCAACTCATATATGTAAACAGTACTCGCCAATGAACATGAAACAGAGTAGAATTTCACCATACTACCTCAGAGGGCGGGGAGTGATCAAGCTCGTACTGGATTTCGTTCCGAATGAGGCGAACTATGTTGCCCTCGAACGCCGATTTTCGCATATCGGTGGCGTAATTTCTGGTTGAAGATGTGAGAAATTGGTTGAGGGGTTTTGGGAATTGGTGAAAGACAAGAGTTCTCACGGCCCCTCGCAATCCGCGAACAATGCGATGAGCCATTTTCGTATAGATTGATGCAGAAGATGCGAACTGCAAATTCCTCTAGGGCTTATGGAGGGTTTTGGTTTTCATCTCTTATTTTTCTCCCATATTTCTACTACATTTTTTTTATCAAAATTTGAAAAATCAAACTGTCCATCCCAAAATATGACTCTATCTAGGCATGCACAAACCGACCCAGCCCGGCGGTTAACCGGCGGTTCGGAATCGCCGGTTCATGAACCGGAACCGGGTCCGGAACCGGCGGGTTGAACCGGCAGAAGGGTCGCAGGGTCGGAAGGGCCGGTTCAGGTTCGGCAATATATTGAACCTGAACCGGCGGTTCAAAACCGGCGGTTCAAAACCGGCGGTTCGGCGGTTCGAACCGCCGGTTCAAAGGGTCGAACGGCATAGGGTTCGTAGGGGTTCGTAGGGGTTCAAAGTAGGGATTGGTATGAACCGGCGGTTCGCCGGTTTTTGGCGAAAACTGCCGGTTTGAACCGGCGGTTCCGACTGGTTTCCGCCGGTTCCGGAAGCTTTTCAGGCGTAGGGGCTAGGTGAGGTCAGAAACCGGCGGTTTGTGTCGGAAAACCGTGGACCAACCCGCCGGTTTTGTGGAAAAACCGCCGGTTTTGTGGTTGAAACCAAGTATAACACCACTCACCAAGTCAGAAGACCACCTCCTCCACAACATAACTATGGCTTTGCATTTCAAGCCGATTATGATGACCCCGACGCGCAATCCCAACTAGCCGACCTATACAACTACAGCACCGGCGGAAGGTCCTCAGGTATGGTCAGTGAATTAGATTTATATTTTGAATCACTCTTTTCCTTTGGTGATGAAGGTCCTACTCCTCCCGCCCAAATCGACGTCCTCGATTGGTGGGGAACCCACGACAAAGATTTTCCCATCCTTGCTTCAATGGCCAAGGAGATTTTTTCTGTTCCGGCTTCCACCGTCGCCGTCGAGTCCGCTTTTAGTGTTGGCTCGCGCGTTTTGGATGAATCACGAAGTAAGCTCTCGGCGAAAAATATGGAAGCCGTGATGTTACTTGATGATTGGGCCAAAGCTGACGTCCGAGAACAAGAAAATCATTGGAATGATCGTCAAGAGGGATCACAAGATGAATTCACCGGGGATGAAGATTAGGCCAACCGTCAACCGCCGCCGGCCAAGCCAAATAGGTAAGTAAGGTAAGAGAACTACGTGGACTTTGATTCCCTAATGCAAATGAGCAATTGGGATACGTAGGCACCTCAACTTAAATTTTTTTATTTAAGTTGAGCTCAAGTCCTTTTTCTTTTATTTCTTTTTTTTCCCATTAATTCCTACTTTAAAAATATGCAAATACAATTACATAATTGTATTTGTATATACTCTAGTCGATGAAGTATATTTCTCTATACGGCTAAATGAGGGAAACTTTTGACAATTCTACTATAATTGTTGATTGTTAGACGAAACTCAACATTTAAAGTTGAATTGCTAAAGGTGTCCTTAATTTAGTTATGTAGAAAGATCTTCTTCGCCGGTTAAGAGTATATATATAATACACTTATACGTTTAAGAACTTCAACGTCATTTCTTGTCATTTGTAATTAGTTCTTCACTAGTAGTCTCATTTGTATTTAAATTTTGTTTAAGACTTCAAGACCGCCATATGTTTTCAATTTGTAATTGTTGTAACTTGTCACGTGTAATTTGTAAACATGCAATTTCAATAAAATTGCAACTTTAGCCGTATTTTTTTCAATTTTATTTACTCACATTGCATACAAAAACAAACTTGAAAAGTGTAAATTAATTTGATTAAAATTGAAAAGTTGAAAAATGCAAAAAAAAAAATTAAAAAAAAAATTCGTCGAACCGCCGAACCGGCCCGGAACCGGCGGTTCAAGCCAAAAACCGGCGGTTTTGAACCGCCGCGTAACCCGCCGGTTTTTTTAACCTGAACCGGAACCGCCGGGAGCTAGGCGGGCCGGTTCAGGTTCGGCATTTTCTCGACCCTTGAACCGCCGGTTCGGGCCCGGAACCGGCGGTTTACGACCCTTGTGCATGCCTAACTCTATCCATCTCGCCAACAAAATCAAAGCAAACAAATACTCCCTCGGTCTCCGCGACCCATTTTTCCTTTTTCATCCGTCCGTCAATAAATGTTTCATTTCATTTTTATTATATTTAGTAGGTAGACTCTACATTCCACTAATTTATTACACTCACATTTTATTATAAAACTAATATATAAAAATAAGCTTCACATTTCACTAACTTTTCTACCTACATTACACAAAGTTAAACAATTTCTTAAAATCGGTGCCGATCAAATATGGGACATTTAATCACAGCGGAGGGAGTATTTTTATTAATTTACTTTGTTAAATATTTACTCTCTTAATAATTTCATATTCGTATAAACAAATTTGTATACTCGTATAAATAAGTGTGACTTTCAACTTGGATTTATTTAACACTCTCAAGCTCAAGACAGAAATGTAAAAAAAGTAATAATATTTAATACTGACTCACAGCTTCATCATTCACAGTTCCTTTTCCACCCAAACAAAACCTTTCAGCTTCAAAGAAGAGTTGATCACAACAATCGTTGCTAGCCCTCCCTAATTGGAGCACATATATCCTCACATAGAGCTTCGAAAGCTTCGTTTTGACACTCTTTTGTCACATTTCTATAACATTTGTCCTTCTCCACTCGAATTGAGAAATAATATTGCATTGACTACCACAAAAAAATATAATTTTAGAAAATCATGGTCTCTTGGATTTTGAAATCATACTTTTTTCTGGAATTGTTTGTTGAGATAGATACAACAAACTATTGGAAGTTTTATAGTACATAGATGAAGGTTACATGAGAATATTGCATTCAATATTATAAATTGAATTGAAACTTATGCATGCATTAAATATGATTTCTTACTAGAACAAACCATCTAAGAAATAAATGTTTTATGCGTATAATTCACCTCTAAAATCTAAATTTTTTGTCAAATTTGGATTTTCGCATACCAGCTTTAAAATCCGTCAATGCATTATGAAATTATTGCTTTATTCTGATTTTGCCACCAATCAAGATTTCAACACTAACGCAGAGGGATAACTTACTTACGTAGCACCATGGAGTACTAAATTATATAATTTTATTTGTTGAATTATGTTTATATTAAGCCATATTAGAGCTGCAGGTATGAAGAACCTGAACTTGACAAAAATTACTAAATATCCCATGCTTTATATGCATTGACTTACTCGTTTATTTAAAGATTAAGTTATTATCTTGTTATATACTCGTTAGTAATGATTCGTATAAAATCCATCGCATTAGCCATTAGCCATATGTTAGTGTTATATTTCATTTAATGCTTCCAAATCCATTTAAATCATATATTTCTTTGATAGTTTATCTTAATAACTCACCATATTTAATGCAGATATTGGTTTCAGCTGATAATATTGAAAGCAAAATTTTTATGTAACCTTTGTCTTTGCACTATAAAAGCTATTACTATAATAGTTTGAATCTATCCAATCAAACTACTCCAAAACGAAACATATAAAAAAAATTCAGCATTGTTTATAAATTGAAGACCACGGATGTAATGTAGAGTGAGAAGGGGCAATATGCCCAACTCAATTTTTTATTGATATATATATATATATATAGATGTATTCATTTCCTTTTCTCATATTTCCTCCTTTTTCCTTCTTAATCTTAACCGTTTATTTTCATCATCTAAAGGCCGAAAATATTGCACTTAAATATTACTTTTTAATCAAATTTAATTAGACGAAGGGCTTAATAGGGAATCAAGATGTTGGTGGTTATGGAAAGTTCCATGAAATCCTCCCATGAAATCTTCCATTTTTTTCATCTTCTTCACGCCTTCCAGACGCAATTTTTTGCAGTATTCCATCGTGCGATTTATTTGCTTTTCACAGATTGAACAGATTGCTCAATTCCTTCCCCGCCTCCGATTCTGATATCGCACCACACTCCCACAATTGATCCGAATACGCCACTGCGGGAATCACCATGGCTTTCATGGCTGCCCAATCGCGCTGCGCTGCTGCTGCCACTGCTACGCTCGCTGCCGCGGGCATTCCAAACAACCTGGGCAACGTATAATCTGCCACCAGATTCGGCGTGATCGCCGGATTGTAGTGGCCAATCGACGATGAGTAATTATGAACGAGTTTGTGGAGATCGTCAATCGCGTTGGAGTTTAATTCGTTGGAGTTTGTTTAACTGATATACATAATCCACATATTGTATAGTATAATGCTTATTTTTGTTTCTATAATGCATTATATGTGGTATGTAATGAACATTTATCTTAACCCGTTTAATTTAACTTATGCCCTGTTTCGATCACCCATTACCCCATGCCGATACACATAATGCACCAACTGTTAATATATAATGCATGTTACTGAATATATAATGCACAATATGTTAACTGCAATGTATTGATCTTCTTAGTCGTTTTTGTCTGGTTTTAATTATTTAAGGTTTATGGTTCATTCATTCTCCTAGGGTTGCCCAATTCCAGGGTCTAGGGTGTAGTATATTGTAAGCAACACAACCTCTACGAAAGACCGCGCGTATTAGTCCGTCGTTAAGGGCTTAGATTTTGGCGTGGCTAGGGTAGTAGTTTAAGCCGATACACATAATGTACCAATTATTAATAGATAATGCATGTTATTGAATATATAATGCATGATATGTTGACTGCAATGTATTGAAACATGATTGCCAGTTTTTGATAATGTGGGGTTTAGGGTTCATTCATTCCCCTAGGGTTGCCCAATTCCGGGGGCTAGGGTGTAGTATAGTGTAAGCAACACAACCTCTACGAAAGACCGCGAGTATTAGTCCGTCCTTAAGGGTTTATATTTTGGCGTGGCTAGGGTAGTAGTTTTAGCCGATACACGTAATGCACCAACTGTTAATGTATAATGCATGTTACTGAATATATAATGCATGATATGTTAACTGCAATGTATTGATCTTCTTAGTCGTTTTTGTCTGGTTTTGATTATTTGAGGTTTATGGTTCATTCATTTCCCTAGGGTGCCCAATTCCAGGGGCTAGGGTGTAGTATATTGTAAGCAACACAACCTCTACGAAAGACAGCGCGTATTAGTCCGTCGTTAAGGGCTTAGATTTTGGCGTAGCTGGGGTAGTAGTTTAAGCCGATACACATAATGTACCAATTATGAATAGATAATGCATGTTATTGAATATATAATGCATGATATGTTAACTGCAATGTATTGAAACATGATTGTCAGTTTTTGATAATGTGGGGTTTAGGGTTCATTCATTCCCGTAGGGTTGCCCAATTCCGGGGGCTAGGGTGTAGTATAGTGTAAGCAACACAACCTCTACGAAAGACCGCGAGTATTAGTCCGTCCTTAAGGGTTTAGATTTTGGCGTGGCTAGGGTAGTAGTTTTAGCCGATACACATAATGCACCAACAGTTACTAGATAATGCATGTTATTGAATATATAATGCATGATATGTTAACTGCAATGTATTGATCTTCTTAGTCGTTTTGTCTGGTTTTGATTATTTGAGGTTTATGGTTCATTCATTCCCCTAGGGTTGCCCAATTCCAGGGCTAGGGTGTAGTCTATTATCAGCAACACAAACTCTACGAAAGACAGCGCGTATTAGTCCGTCGTTAAGGGCTTAGATTTTGGCGTGGCTATGGTAGTAGTTTAAGCCGATACACATAATGCACCAATTATTAATAGATACTGCATGTTATTGAATATATAATGCATGATATGTTAACTTTAATGTATTGAAACATGATTGTAGTTTTTGATAATGTGGGGTTTAGGGTTCATTCATTCCCGTAGGGTTGCCCAATTCCGGGGGCTAGGGTGTAGTATAGTGTAAGCAACAATTTAAATAATGATAATTTTTCGGTATATAATGCAACGTTTTAGTCAAATAATGCACTTATCTGTCTACTGATGAATTTACATCCACTTTTAATATACCATGCATCCCTGAACATAAATAATGTACACGTTTGTTTGACTGATGCCCACAATGGTAGTTAACTACTTTAATATCCCAATTACCAAAAGTACTTAAGAAACAATACAAAAACACACGCATGATAATTAATATTAAACCAATTCACCCATATATACCATACTTCCTATAATGCATAATATATTGCAAATAATGACAATTTAATTACACATAATGCAGAGCTAAAAAAACGTAATGCACAATGTATATTGCTGAATAATGATAATTTCTCGAAGAATAATGAAAGGTTTAATTCAAATAATGCACATTTCCATATCCCTTAGCTACATCCAATTTTGACAAACAATGTATCACAGAACATAAATATTGCAAAGTCATGGCTAATCTCTGAAGTGCAAAAGTACCAAAACTATCCATAAACTACTCCGACGGGGTCCGTCGACAGTACCGTCGATCACCCTTTCGTCCTTTAGTCTGTGTCTGCTCACCATCATCTCCAGACGTACTAGGGCCTCCCACTGCCAACCTATACCTAAACTTTTTTGCCAGCGCAACGGGAATAACGTCGTCCACAGCATCGTATATGTATAATCTAAGCTGTTTCTCTGATATGGAACAAACAAAATAATACATCAGAAAATTATCAATTAATCAGAATACATAATGCTATTAGCTTTTTAAGGATTAATGCATATATCATATCAAATAATGCGTAAATCATACAAAATTATGAATTAAAAATGACTCATAATGCATCCGACAAGGCAAGTAATGCACATTTGATATATACACTACCTGCTTCACAATGTAATTACAGATACAAATTATCTTTGTTAATGTTTAATTTACTTTGTTAATGTAAATATCATGGTACATAATGCAATGTCTAAACCCAAAAATTCAAATGTATTACATACAAAGGTTATTAACCCATATAAAGAATATCACTCGAAATGTACAATATACTCCAACAAATGCATAATTACAGATCCATACCGCACTGCCCACACCAAATAATAAACATATTCAATCTTGACTGAGTTGCTTAACCAACACAGCCAGTACCCTTATTAATGCATAATATACTCAACATAATGCATAAATCATTGTATATAATGCACAGTCTAAACTAAGTAATGCACATATATAATCTTTCATGTGATTAGTCACTAAAACACACAATACCCTACATATTGCATAATTTACTGGACATAATGACAATTTTAATATATACATAATGCACTACTCAAACCAAATAATATATACATGTACTCTTGACTGAGTTACGTAAACAATACACACAATACCCCTAAAATGCATGATATACTGCAGATTATGACAAAAAACATGTTCATAATGCACTTCATAAACAAAATAATGCACTTACAAATCAAAATACTGCATATAAAATTCATTCAGGAACCACTTTTTCGCACAACAACAACAAATCCTTGTACATTAATCAAATTTTTTTCCAATAATGCACCCATTGCATCTGCAATGCGGTGTTAATATGGCCTAATGCGCACTAAACAGACATGCAATTACCCTTCCACACACTCAACACATATGATTTTGAATTGCACAAGTAGCGACACAAATATACCTGCAGCTTGTGAAGGTTGGGAGCGCGGACGACCTCGTTTACGCATTTTAAATCTGTCAAAACAAACAGATATAAGATAGCAGAATCCACGATTTTAAACAGAATACTCTACGGATACAGATAACACACGGATTTTTCAAGTTATTATTCTGAATTTCAAAAGCCGCGACATAGTGGAAGTTCAAATTTTTACTTTTCGTATCTACAAAATCTTGAATGCGAATTCCAAAAAGCCCTTTCTGAACATACCTGGGCGATTTGATGGATACAAAAGGAGAGTTCGTGGCGGTTTGGCTTCGACTTTAGCACCGGTGGAGGTGGGAGACGGGATCTTGGACGATTGATGTCAAGATTTTCGCGGTCTCACTATGAGAGCAAAACGGCGGCCTACACTAGGGTTTCGATAAGGTAGCGAGTGGAGAGAGTGGAGAGGAAATACAGAGTATTGAATGTGTGAGAATGAACCGTCTCCTGATTTGAAATCTCCAAATCTCCCAAATTTCGGAACTACCAAAATTATTGCGGTTCATTTTTTGGTCTTTGTCCATAATACCCTCATAATGCATTAAGATAACCACTATAATGCAACGCGGAGATTAAAATGAGGCGTCAATCTGGACCGTTTATTAAGATAATCTAACGACTCATATTAAGAAGAAGAAAGGATCTTAGGGATGAAAAGGAGAATAATGCACCCCTATATATATATATATAATATTATTATAATATATATTTTTACATTAATTTGCCCCCCTTTATTAAAAAAAGTCATTTGCCCCTTCTCCCAAAAAGTCACGCCACTTTCTTACTACAATAAAATATTTCTTTTCCATTTCCCTAAATTAAAATACACAAACATTTTACACAAAGCCTTATAAATTAGAAAAAGACCTAATTTGTCTTTATTTGAACTTTTTGAAGACAACGGATGCACTATTTATTAGCACTAAAAATACATGCAAGTTTACAGGGTAGATCTAGTATAGCTAAAGGTCAGTACCGGGATATCGAACACAGGGAATAAGATTGCAACTGGCTATCATATACTAAGCGTCATATACTATTTAAAGACACAGATATTTTTTTTTGTTTGATTTTATTAAACTAGACTGAAAAATAAATAAACAAATAAAAAGAAAGCATATAAACAATGATACAAAGCAGACATAGGAATGTAGAATATTATGATCCAAAACACAATCGACTTTCTTGAATTACGGTCTCTAGAGTTATTAAGTCGGTCACTTAACTGGATTAAACCCTCTCCCGGGGAGAGAAATCCGTAGATTAGGTGTTGAAATCAAAGTCCCATTTCAATCTCTAACATCTAACTCCTAAAAGATCGTTAAGACCAATGACCTCACGTGAAACCTCAACTCTCCCGAGTTCTATTGAATTAAAGTGTGAATTATCCATTTTCCAAGTCAACTATTTCGTCTCCCGAGTACTCTAATCAACTCAAACATGTATTCAAGAGGTAGCTAATCAATTGAATATAGAAAGCGCAAGGATAAATCAAATAACTACAAGAGCTAACAAGGAAAATCAATCGAATATCTTCACCAAAAATTCCACAATTGATGTTTAACTCATAGACAAGTAAAAACTACAAATAAAGTACGAGACATGAAAGAAATTGATAAAACCCAAGGTTGAATCTTCAATCTTCAGTCTTCTTTTGCCTGGATCTGCAGAACTCCGCTCCAATGGAAGATGGATGAATTTAAGGGTGGAATATGGAATGGAAGAAGGGTAGAGAGGGAGAAGGATTGAAGGCTCTGAGATAAAGATTATGAATTAGGTTCAGAGGTATTTATAGGCTGGAAAAATGTTTATTTTTGATAAATTTCGTGCCCTACTAGAAATATGAGAGATTTGGCTTCACACTATAATAATTTCTTTTCTTTCGTTAATTTCCGCATAAATTCCCGTCAGCTTTGACTGCACTACGCAATGTTCGTAGAATTGTCATAACTTTCTCCACAGAACTCCGATTGAAACATGCAAGATATCCACGCGAAGCTCTTTCGAAGATGAAGAGAATGGCATATAGTAAGCACTGACTGAACTTCAAAATCGCTGGCAGAATGGGCTCGAACAGAGGCTGCTGCACTTTGGCCTTTTTTCACCTTTTTCTATCTTTTTCTATCATTTATCAACAAACACGTCAAAAATACCAAATGTATAACATATGAAATTTAAGAACATAATTTGCATGATTGACATTTAAAACAAGTCAAATCTAGTCCTTAAAAACATGCAAAACCTGTGTTTGTCAACAGCCGCCATTGGTTGAAGGTAACTTTGGAGTTGGAGGATTACTGGAACTGGAACTTAAAAAAATAGAGAAAGAGTAGTCCAAACTGTAAAGGTAACTCTTATTACCAAAATTTGATGTATTTGGTAATTGGTATAATGGTATTAATTGTTCATTCTTGTTCAATTGTTCTTATATGGAATATGTTTGTTCGGTTGTTCTCTGTAACTCTGTTAATTCTTATAGACTATAGTTATAGTCTTATTTATTGCACTCATCTAAATTTTTTTATTTGTTTGATTGAATAACTGACTCACTAAATAAATTAAATATTTTGAATTGTTAGTAGAAGATGGAGAAATTTCTAAAAAGAAAATTAACGGTAGAAGGAACATCTTCAGTTGGAAATAGAGCAAGTGATGATCTTTCAAAAAGACAACATGTGGAAATCAATTTGGATGCTCTACCTTCTGATCCTGGGCTCAGAGGGAGAATTTTCAGTTATCATCCTAATGATCGTGATAGAATTAGAAGACACTATTTGCAACAAGGTCCATGTCAATAGAAGGGACATGATTTTCCTCAGAAAAAAATTAGCAACATATATCGATGATTTGTTCCAAAATGGTTTGAGGAGCATGGAAATTGGTTGGAGTGTAGCATTGAGAACGATGTTGCATTTTGTTTGTGTTGCTATCTTTATAGTCATGATATTGGAGCACAAGCGGGTGGTGATGTATTTGTATCAGAGGGTTATACTAATTGGAAGAAAAAAGAGAAGCTCAAAGAGCATGTTGGAGGTTCAGATAGTGCACATAACAAAGCATGGAGAAATTGTAAGGATTTGATGAATCAACAACAACATATCCGATCTATTTTTATGAAGCAATCAACACAAGCACGAAATGATTATCGCACTCGCTTGACTGCTTCACTTGATTGCATCCGATTTCTTTTATGTCAAGGTCTAGCATTCCGTGGCGATGATGAATCTGAAGAGTCTGAAAATCATGGAAACTTTCTTGAGCTTCTATACTTTCTTGGCGATCACAATGAGTATATAAAGAAGGTTATCTTGAGTAATGCACTGGGAAACCATAAAATGATAGCTCCTAGTATCCAGAAAGATCTTTGTTCGTGCTTGTGCTATGGAGACTACTAATGCTATTCTTCGTGAGGTAGGTGATGGATTCTTTGTGATATTGCTTGATGAATCTCAGGATATTTCAGTGAAGGAACAGATGGCAGTTGCTCTTAGATTTGTCAATTCCCAAGGATGCGTTGTAGAAAGATTTATTGGTATTGTTCATGTGAGAGACACCACGGCTTCCTTATTAAAAGTGGCTTTAGAAGGTTTATTCTTGAAGCATAATTTGAGTTTGTCTAAAGTACGAGGGCAAGGCTATGATGGGGCAAGTAACATGCGAGGTGAGTTTAATGGACTGAAGACACTAATATTGCAAGAGAACTCTTCTGCTTATTATGTTCATTGTTTTGCTCACCGGCTCCAATTAGCTCTCGTTGCCGTGGCTAAGAAAAAACCACAAGTTGCTGCTTTTTTTTAACATAGTGAATAATATTACTATTGTGGTTGGAGCTTCGTGCAAACGCAGAGATCTACTCCAAGAGAAACAACTTAACAAACTTCAAGAAGCACTTGAAAGTGGTGAACTCTTAGTTGGAAAGGGTTTCAATCAAGAGAAAAGTCTTCAAAGAGCAGGTGATACATGATGGGGTTCTCATTATAGGTCATTGACAAATTTGTCGATTATGTTCTCTTTGGTTATTGAGGTTCTCCAAATTATTCAAGAAGATGGTGTTAATCCTAGACAGAGAGGTGAAGCATTTTCCATATTAAGTGTTATACCTACTTATTAATTTGCATTCATTTTGCACTTGATGATGACTATCTTGGGAATCACTAATTAGTTATCTTTAGCATTGCAAAGGAAAGATCAAGATATTGTGAATGCCATGGATTTAGTTAGGGTGGCAAAACAACATTTACAAGATATGCAGGATGAAGGATGGGAGTCTCTCTTGAGCGAAGTATCTGCATTTTCCATGAAAAATGATATTGATATCATAAATATGGATGACATATATGTGACTCTGGTACGACCTCAAAGGAAAGGTGAAGTTTTGACAAATTTGAATTACTTCCGGTTTGAGCTTTTCAATAGCATTATCAATTGACAACTTCAAGAGCTCAACAATCGCTTCAACGAGGTAAATACACATTTGCTTCTATGTGTGGCTTGTTTAAGCCCAACAGATTCTTTTGCTGCTTTTGATAAGTCCAAATTGATAGAGCTTGCCCGTTGTTATCCATCGGAGTTCACAGAGATTGATCTTCGGTTGCTTGGTAAACAACTTGAGACTTACATTCGTGATTTAAGTTCACATAAAGAGTTCTCAAGTCTCAAAAGTATCGGAGAATTTTCTCAGAAGTTGGTTGCTACAAGAAAACATATTGTATATCCATTTGTTTATTTGCTCGTGAAGTTGGCGTTGGTATTACCGGTCGCAACGGCATCAGTGGAGAGAATTTTTTTAGCTATGAAATTGTGAAAACTCGCCTTCGCAATAAGATGGGAGACTCTTTGATGAATGATTGTTTGATTACCTACATTGAGAAAGACATATTTTGTAAGATTGATCATGAAAGAATTTTGAATAGTTTTCAGGTTATGAGACCCCGTCAAGAACAGTTGTAACTGTAACACCCCGAATTTTTCTACCTTTTTATTGAGTTCTTGAAATGACCGTCGTTTGTGCACTTGAAAAAAAATTTCGACCTTGTTTCTTTTATCGAGAGAAGTATTTTACTTTTGGGGCCAAACAATTATTCTTTCCTAGCCCAATTTGAAACCCAATTGTTACGAGCCCAAAATGATACTTACACGAAAGAATAGACCACGTATCAAATACACTTTCGACAACAAATCAAGACGAAAAGTTGGATAAGAACCGCGTCACATCAAGACGAAAAGTTGGATAAGAATCACGTCGCATCAGGCACGTTTTCCAACGACGGCCGCATTAATTACTCGTCGCATCAAAATGAAAAGACGTGAATTTTTGTCTTTAATGAAAATTTTTTCTATAAATACAACCTCCCTCCACTTCAAATCCTTTACTTCACTACCAAAGAATTGAGAAATCCGAGAGAGAGAAGAGAGAGGGGAAGGAGGAACGAATTTCCGACCACCTACCTGTCGGGAACGGCGTCGGCGGCTGGGGGAGATCCTCGGCGACGATGGCTGAGGCGGATCCGCGACGACGGCGGACCTGCAGCGGTGGCGGCGCTGCGTTTTGATCGAGGGAAGTGCAGCCTTACCTTCGACCGAGAGGAGCACGGCGTGAAGGCTTTAAACGAACGAGGTAGGGCTTTCTAACTAAGTTTTTCGTAGGCTTTCTGTTTAAGTTACAGTTTTTACGAAAAGTATTTCGTGGGCTTTCTGTTAAGGTTACAGTTTTTACGAAAAGTATTTTACGTGGGCTTTCTATCTATGTGATTTTTGTGGGCTTTCGAACTAAAGTGTTTTCAAGAGCTTACGATTTATTATATCCGGATTGAGCATCTCGTTAAGTGATGAATTGCTTTCTAAGTATGATTGCCAATTTTTGTTGCGGATGTTATGTGATATATGTGTTGATTTATCGAGTGATTTGTGATTTGCTCGACTTGTTGATGTGATATGAGATGATGCTCGATCTTGACGGAGAAAAATGATTTATGTTTCAAAAACGTTTTGAGGAAAATAAAGTTGAAAAGATTATGTCAAGCCATATTTTGTTTTAGAACTATGCCTATCTGACTGCAACGATGAATGGAATGGATTGATGGGAGACCGTGGGAGGTAACCACTTCCCCGGCACTTGAATGTTAAGATATGATGAATGATGAAAGGAATGATGAAAGGAACGATGAATGATGAATGGAATGATGAATGAACAAGAGATAGTGAAATCGGGTTTGTCAGATACGGCATATGTTCCAGGAAAATAGATCGAAAGATCGCTTTTGAAAAAGGAAAAGAAAAATGTTTAGTGTTCTCGGACTTTTCCTAAAATCCCAAGTTCATTCAATGAGTGGCTTGACAAAATCTGTTTTTATAAAATATATTTTGGCACGTGTCCACTGAGTACACCAAGTACTCAGCCCTGCATATGTTTTCTCTATGTGCAGGTTGAGCGGTGACCAGCGCGGTGGGTGTTGAGCATGAAAGTGAAGAAGATTGTAAATAAAACTTTCTGAATATATTATGTCTACATACATAATAGTATTCTACTCTCGAATGCTTCCGCCAAGTATTGTTGAGATAATTTTATCTCGAGTTGCTGATTGTTGAAAAGACACTCTGATTTTATTCGAGCTTTTCCCATTTGTTTGGAGCTAAAGTCGAGTTTGCACTCTGTGTATCATACACTCTGATATATATTATTCTTTTAAGCTAATTGAGCCTTTCTTATGAACTGTTATCCTTAAATGCTATTCTTAATGTTTGTCCCTTGGTCACGATCGCCTCGTTTGTAACACCCCTGGGGTGGGCGGGCGTGACAGTAACTGTTAGGTAACCTTAGTTAACGGTCGATAAACTTTTGTCCTTGTTATTATAATATACTATATTTTATTATATTTTTATATTTATTTATTTGTATATTAATATTTTTGCCCCTCCTACTATAATTTCCTGGATCCGTTCCTGAGACCACATGATCAAGATTATGTTTTTTATGATAGTCAATGGAGCGTTATATACTATATTTGACAACATATTATGATAGAATGAGATTAAATATCTCTAGCTTTAAAGATTTGTAAACAATATGCTTGAAAAATAACATTCGATTACTCAATAAAAACATGCATATGTATAAAAAAGCAAGCTTAGCAATATTTTTTTGCTAATTCTAGTGTAGCCTCGGGTTTAGTTAAATCACGTGTATTCACATCTTTCAAAAATTATTAAGCCATCCGCAACGCTATCTCTTATCCGTCTCTTAATCGTCTCATCTCTTAACTATTTATGGACTCCACTGTACTTTTTACTCCATCTCTTAACTAAGAGACAGCACTTGCAACCCTCCATCTTTTATCCGTCTCTTAACCATCTCATCCCTTAACTATTCATTCAATTTCATTTTTTATTTTTATTTCCAACAAATTCAATTAATAAAAACACACTTCATTAAATAAAATAAAATTACAACTTAAAATTCTAAAAAAATTAAAGACCTCATTAATAAAATCCTAAAAAAATAAAAATACATAATTTAAATAAATAACATATTTTTTATGGTGGATTAATTTGTGGGAATGATTTGATATTTATAGAAGTGATTGGAGGCTTAAAAAAATTAAAAATTTGCAAAAAAAAAGCCTATAAACGGCTAGTATATTTTTTGGGATTTTTCTTAAATTTTTGAATTTTTCCTGAATTTTTAAAAAAAACAAAAAAAAATAGTTTTTCGGATAAAAACGACGCCCACTCGCGGGCCGGCGAGTGGGCGTCTCGGACGAACCGGAGCTCGCCACGTCGCCAACGCACGTGGCGAGACGTCTCGCGAGCTGTCCCTCCGAGACGGGATGGAGACGGAAGGCTGCAACGCCGTCTCATATCCGTCTCGTCTCTCCTCTCCGGGACGAGATAAGAGACGGCTAAGGGATGCGTTGCGGATGGCCTTAGTACTGTACTTATTTTTGTCGCATTAGAATTTCTCATTAATTGTTTTAGTTTATTTAGTTTTATACTCTGCTTTTACTACATATATAGTTTAGGTACTATGCTATTTATTCAAATTTTATTCTTCTGAGTTCGATCTAAACTGCTATTTTTAACATTGTTTTCTGACAGTTAACAATAAAAATATGAATTTCCCATTAATTGTTTTAGTTTATTTAGTTTTATACTCTGCTTTTACTACATATAGTTTAGGTACTATACTATTTATTCAAATTTTCTTCTTCTGAGTTCGATCTAAACTGCTATTTTTAACATTGTTTTCTGACAGTTAACAATATTTTTATGATAACCTAAATACTTGTGTATTGATTTGTGTTCAACAACCACTTGAATATGGAATACTAAATATTGTTTCTATAATTAGTTATTAGGACAAGATAGCATGAATGTAAAAATGAAAGTTCGTGTTATTTTAAAATAAATCGATTAATTTATAAAATTTATAACATGAAAATTAATTTTAAAATATCAAAATTAAATTAAATAAATAAATAAAATTACTAATAATATTAGAATGATGCTTAATTACGAATCAAGTTTATTAGAAAATGTAAATTATTTGCATGTTAAAAATTTGTTATATTTCAATGAATTTTTTATTATAATAACTTCTCGGTTGAGGCCCACTTCATAAATTCTCGTGGGCCAGCATAAATTCTCGTGGGCCAGATAATTAAGAAAAGGGTAATAGTTACTCTTTCCTTCAAAACCAAAACAAATACTTATGATTAAGAAAACTATGTCACATGCTTATATAGTAGCAATTCGTTAAATTTATTTTTAGGTTAATAATTTTTAAAATATGAAAATTAAGATAAATAGAGAGATTAGGTCCACCAAATAACAATGCCCTAGCAATATTCATCCCTCTTTTTCAACCTAATCACAGATCATTATTCCATGAGACACTATTTTAATCAACTTAATAATTAAAGTGGTCCATCAGAATCACAGGCTCCAACACACTATACCATAAAGTTATGCTATGCACAAAAGAAGCAATATAATTGTACCATATATTAAAAAAATGCATTCTATTATACCAATAAACACACCCACTTCACCTCATCATGAGCTTTTACTATTATTCCTTTCTCCCATAATACAAATTCTCTCCCAATTCTTTGCCAAAAAATCAAAATAAAATACTCCGTCCATCCGCTGCCAATAATCTTAATAATGAACGGCATGCCTTCTAATACAAAAATTGACAATAAAAAAGAAAGATATATGTAAAAAAAGTGATCGATGATTTTGTTAATGAAGGATCAGATATAAAAAAAAACACTTAATAACTAAGACGATATAAAGTCGAAAAACAAGACTATTAATTGTGTATGAAACCTCACTTAGCTTTTCACATATTTTCCCCCACACATTTGATTTATATGCTCCCTTGATCCACCAAATTTTGATTCTCTCTCTCTTTCTCCATTTTCAACTCTTTCAAATTTGAATTAATTCCATCATCTCTCTGTGTGTCTGGCAATGTTATGCCGGAAAAGTTCAGTGAAAAGTAGGAGTGGATCGGTGGCTGTGAATCTAAATGTATATGATCTAACCTCAATGAATGGCTATGCCTATTGGCTTGGACTTGGGGTGTACCATTCTGGTGTTCAAGGTCAGTTCATTTATTACTATAAATTTACATAAAATTAGTTAGTTAATTAATTAAGCATTTTGATAGTAGTAGTAGTAGTATAAAATTGTGGCAGTTGATGGAGTGGAGTATGCATTTGGAGCTCATGAATATCCAACAACTGGGATATTTGAAGGAGAGCCAAAGCAATGTGAAGGCTTCACATTTAGGAAATCTATTTTGATAGGTTACACTAAGATGAGTAATGGGGAGGTGAGATCACTCATGGAAGATTTCTCTTCCAAATACAAAGGCAATGCTTACAATCTCATCTCCATGAATTGCAACCATTTTTGCAACGACGCTTGTCTTCGCCTCACCGGCTCCCCCATCCCCAGCTGGGTCAATCGCCTCGCCCGCCTAGGTATCATTTCTGATTTCCACGTAATCCCAAACAAATACTATGTACTACTACTACTACTAATTATTTTATTTAGGTTCGCTTTGTCATTGTATTATTCCAAGTAACTTCAACACGACTAAAGTGGGACACCATAAAGTTGAAGATAAAGCGTGTGATATGGAGAAGAAGAAGCTAAGGAGCCGGTCGAATTGCTTCTCTAACTCCTCCTCGAATTCTTCGTCTTCGTCTTCGTCTTCCCCTCCCCTAGCGACGACCATTGGAGGCCGGGGCAGAAGCTCTTTGCCTGGGCCGTCGATTATTCATTCATTTCCAAACTAGATGTTTTAAAATATCTTATTTTTGACATTTGAAATTTCTTCAATTTATTTCTTTTGATTTTCTTGTGTAATCTTATAAACGTTAATATAGCCTTGGTGTGAGAACATGCACATGAACATTCGCACAGATAACATGTGACTTCTTTTTTCACTTCCCTTTTTTATGATGTCCAATACCTATTATAGATTAATTTTTTATTTAAATTTGATTGCAAAAATTAGGGAATAAGCATTAACATAATTATGGGGGATAGTCTTGAGATAGCTGTGACAAAAATCAATGGTAGATGAAAGTGGGAACCGACGGTCATGTCATGTCAAAATGTCAATCATTTCTATTCCTCAATTAAATACTAACTAACTTTTAATTTTAGGAAATTTCTTTTTTCATATTGAAGTGTGACTCATCCATTAACACATTTTTCTCTATCTTTCTTTTATTTTATCAAATTTTATATTAAAATATATAACTCTTCCAAAGTTTCTATTTTTATAGGACAGGGAGTAGATGGTATAAGAATGTTTTCCAATTTCTAGTCTATATTAATCCCGTGAAATGCGGCTAAATTATTAATTTTCCCCAAATAATAATCCTTCTATTGTTTAAATGAACAAATCCTGATATTGTTCGGAATCAAACATTAGAAAGTGGAGTCAAGACTTTTTTAGTTGAAGACAATCTATACAAATTGAAGTAACAACTAACGAACCCATCAAAGTGATAGTGACATTAATTAGCTACTATATTCCTTAATTTCTTTTTAAATTTAATTTTTGGTTTACACTTAATTTAAACACCTGAAACAATGCTATATTCAAGAATCTAGTTGATCTGAATAAGAACATATGAAGTGAATTACAAAATCTATAGGTTTAATAATATATTTGTAGATTAAAAATGTAGGCAGAAGAATCATGATTAGAGAATATGTTCTTTAAAGCATGTTGTGCTGAGCAACTTTATAGCTTTTACCAACCAGAATGGCTTTATTTATCGGATTATTATTTATTTAGCAAAGTATTATTCTTTACAACATTAAAGTCCAAGAAATACCTGCAATCGGGCCCACTCGACAATTATAGCCCATCCACCACTTTCACCAGATCTCTGTAAAATTTAACTTTGCTTGTGGTGAAATCAACATATATTGGGAAAATTGTGGGGATAATTATTGCTGCTACAGTAGCTACACAATCACCCAAATATTCAATGCTAACTCATTAATTTTTTATATGTAGAAAGAGTAGGATTATTCAGTTGAGTAATGTTATTAGATTATAACGTGGTTTGCTATGATTTGATCTTAATCAAAATTTGATTTATTTGTTGATGGTTTAGAATAAATTGAAATGGTCATAAATATAAAGAAATTTTAACTATTGAATAAAATCATTAATTTGTTATATTATTTTTTGCATTAAAATTTATAAAAACACCTAGCAACAATATGGTTGCGTAGCTTTATTCTCTCATAGTACCTATTACTCCCTCCGTCCCACTTTAAAAGTTTCAGTTTATCTTTTTTGGGTGTCTCATTTTAGGAGTCTCGGTTGAAATATTTTATAAATGGTAATAGGTCCACATTCCACTAACATTTTTCCACTCAGATTTTATCATAAAACTAATATAGTAGGACTCACATTCCACTATATTTTTTTTACCAACTTTCTTTTAGTTTTCTTATAACTCGTGTCAAACTCAAATGCGACTTCTAAAGTGAGACGGGGGAGTAATATAGTAAGTTAGGAATTCTTTGAAAAGGAGAGTAGAATTTATTGTTAAACATACTAAATTTTCAATGAAAAAATATTTCATTTCACATTCATCTTTTTTATTCTTCCTTTGAAGAACGTCCCGTTTAAATAGAAGTGTTTTAGTAAAATGAAAACACTATCACATAATTCACAAACAATACTTTATAAAATCTCGGATATTACAAATCAAGTACACGACTGACTATTTTGAAGAAAACAAAAATAAGAAGAACGTGGCAAGTGGGAGTGCCTTCAACTCTGCTTAGATCTTATCCAATCAACAAACTTGTCTTAGATCAAGCGACATTCAGAGATGTGTATTTCAAGTGTCGGATTTGAATATAAATTTAGTTGTCCAATTACCATCAATAAAGATATATTCTTGGATTATATACGCCTTCTTGCACATCTATCTATTCATGTAGTGACAATAAGGTTTTTCACAATATGATAAATACCAATTACAAACGTTGATTTTGTTTTTATATTGAGAAAGTTGTCTATATGATTTTATAATTTGTATGATTAATTATTTCAGTTTGTCATTCTCCTTTCACTTTCAACAACTTAAACACTTTCCGAAATTTTGATTTATTTATGTCGTCTGTCATTGTATTTGAATTCGACTAAGAATTTGTAATTAGTGTTTAATGATTAAACTCCACCCATAAAATAATGATGTAGCCTTTTTGTGCGGCGGTCTGCACCACCTATATTATCTATCTATTTTAGTTAAATAACTACTAATTTGATGTACTAATAACTTCCCCCTCTATTCACAAAGCAAAAGATAAAAAAAAAGTTTTATTCTGAAACAGTCCATAAAAAACGAAATGGTACTCATTGTTAAAGGGAAAATTTATAAAGTCACCTTTTACCTTTCTTGCAGCTTTGTAACATTGCCCATCATTCCTCTTCTTGCTAAGATACAACTTATTATAACCCCTATTCAAAAGCAACAACTTTTTTCTTTTTATGATGAAAAATGGTTGATTTCATTTCCAAGAAAGACACATAACACATAACCAGTTTATTACACCACTATATAATTTCAAATTTGAAGTTTTCAATAATTTCAAACATGAATTCTGTCAGAAAAGTTCAAAAAAATAAAACTGAAGAGGCTAATCTACAAACAGGATACTTCAATTGTCATGTCAAAGCTATAAACCAAGGATTCTGGAAAACAAAGAAAACAACACAGATGGCCAGAGTAAAAGCAAGAACATACGCTGAAGCTTGAAGAACTTAAAATCGTCGAGTTGCAGAAGTTATGCTTCCATTGGGGGGAAATTATTGTGCCAGTTCAGAGAGATGACAAGTGAAAAGTGAAACAGCATCCTGTAAATGATATGAGCGGAGGTCTTCCGGCATGGGTGCCCGAAAAACAGTTTCGAAGCAGATCAGCTGATCCTCGCCTGTGGAACCCTCGTTGCTATCAGAAAGAAGCAGACTGGAGATCTCTTCCGCCATCTTTGAGAATACGACTCTGCAAGATAAAACCATAGGAAAATTCAGGCCTTAGGAAACATGTATGCTAGAATTTGAAAATACAGCAAGACTTTACTAATATGGTTCTCATAATCTAAACAGTAAAATAATCACATATGCTACAACAAAGAAACAATGGTCGGTGTAGTAAGCTAAAATAAGAAACACTGTTGAGCATAACAACTTATATTGATATATGTAGAACAAACTCAAAAGTCAAAACCAAAAGTTCATGCTAATGGTGAAATTCAGATGTAGAAATAAAAAACAGAAAAGTTAAGAAGACAACAGTACCTTGCTTCGACTGATAATCTGTTGCCCCGAACTGCCAGAGACTTGTTCAAACGGCTAATAAAGTCAGCACATGCATCATTCTTGTTCTTAAGAGTGTCCTGCCAAATGATCCATCAATATGATTGTAATAGAAACAATGTCTACTGAATATCGGAATAGATATATGTGACCCTTCATTCTTTGGTCACCTATACAGTTTCTCAAACAAAGAAATGTCATTTTGTTGGGAGCCACAAATTGGAAAAACAAAAGGAACAAGACGAAGAAAATAGAAAAAGAGAACAAAGAAAGCCCGTTTACATTTTTCAATAGTTTAAGAAGCATAAGAATCCATTTTATGCATCAAGGAGTGCCCTCCAAGTCTGGCCACACCACAACAGCGCCTCGTATATAATTTCAAGAAACTTCACATAACACCTATTAGTCACCTTCTACATGCTGTTCGCTGATATCACAAACAAAGAGTAGTAAAAACTAGCACTTTGAGCATGTTTGGGAAGTGCAGCTAACAATTGCAGGAAAGTCAACCAGCTCTTTGAATAATGCAAGTGCTCTTTGAACAATGCAGAACTAAGGAACATCCATTCCAAGCTCAATCAGTATTACGACAAATTAATCAGGCAGATTAAGTATAACAATTATTGCGCAGTTCCATAACTGGACCAGTGATCAAGCCAGTCTTTCTAATAGTCATTCAACTAGTGCAGCAAAAAACTGTTTATATCTCTTATCATCTTAAGTGATATGTAGCTACTAACTGGCCACTTACTATAACCTAGATCTTGAATGTCGGAGAAAAAGAAAAGTAATAAACCAAATAAAGTCCAACTCTAACACAAAGTTAAATATAATAAAATGTCATTTTAAACTTCCATTAAACAAAATGGAAGAAATGAAATGAGAAGTAGAGTAAATACTGGTCAAACCAGATCTAAATAATTGATCAGTCTTGTTAAACTGGGATGCCCAGTTTAACCAGTTCACGTTTTAATACTAGGTCAATTCGATTTTTGAAAACAATGCATGCAGCCCTGCAGTCATAGACATGGACATTACCAGTTCAGTCATGGTGCTATTGTCTTCCTGCATGGAATTCTTCAATATATAGAATGAAATATAAATTCCTGCCCCGAGGTCCCAATCTTCAATCTCCGACTTGTAGTCCTCCATGGATGTTGCTAGCTCCCATATTTCTGTATGCTTTGCTGCATCAAAATAATAAAATTTACTACTTATGGCAAAAGGAAGAATGGAAGAATCACTTTGTTAACAAAAGCAATGCTCAGGAGTCAGGATAGTTGTTTCATTGTTTGTGTAAACAACAGGATGCTTGATCCAAGGGTGCAGGTGATTTTTGGTCAAATACATGTTTGAAGCTAGAAATTCTGGAAGACAATTGCAGAGCTGCAATCTCAAATTCTCCTAAACAAACAAGCCCAGAAAGAGAGTCTCACGCAGAAAACATACATATTAATTAAACCAAATTTAAATGGATTCAATCAGATTAATACACCCAAAAACAATCTTACCTGACAAAAACAAAGACGGAGCAACTGAAGTTAAGAAAATAGAGTGTGCTTTCTGCCAGCTTGCACATGCAAGAAAGTGACCTAGAGCCTTTGGAAGGTCCCCAGTGTAACTGTGAAATATTGCCTGTATGAAGAGAAGTGAAGAGGATATGAGCAGTGAGAAAGAAAGAAACTCAGAGTTGCTATAACATCAAGAGAAGCTATATAGAGCTACTGCAGTTTTTCTCACAATTAACTTCCCACAGCCTACAGAAACCATGATCTAATGGAGACATACAGTCTCATAAGGTACTAGAAAACATGTGAGATAAAAATTCCAGAACAGGATCATAGAGAGATAAGGCAAAGGCCAAACATGAATGATCAATATGTGCAAAAATAACAGGTTTAATGGAGGGAAAACTCACCAAAGCTTCATGCAACCATGCTAAAGGAATGCCTAGACTTTCAATGAATTCCCATTGTGAGTCACTAGTACTCCAAACTTCACAATATTGAAAGAGGATTTCTCTTATAACTGTAGCTTGAAGATAAGGATAATCTTCACGGTGAGGCATATGAAGTACCACATAGATGGCCCAATGACATTGCCCAAGGCAGAGCAACTGAGAAACATATGCCATGTCAAGGACATGTAGATCATTTGAACTGAAAGTGCCAATGGCCTCTAAAACAGCACGCTGATGCCAAATCATGTGATAGTCAAGAGGGTCATATGTTGAAGCGGAGGCACTGAACATGGTCTTTAAAGCACCAAAATCATTTTCTTCCCGGGCGTGAAGAAGCATAAGATAATAAGCAAGGTCAAAACGATTATTCAAAACCCATTTGCTCACATCTTCTATAGGTCCTTCATCTATGTAAACTGGAACAGGGTATGGAGCATCTCCCTCATTCAGAAGCTTCTGGTAAGTGTTAAAAACAACAGGTAACGAAATGTCGGGTGGAAGTTTATACCACATCAACAGTCCTAGGAACCTTTTCCAGTCAATTTTTACACCATGTAAGGCCCGATGAATGTTGCCAGCGAGCAATTCAAGAAGCCTCACCCTATCATCCTCGATAAAACTAAAATCCAGTCCATTCTTCCTCCAAAGATCAAGCTGATGAGCAATATCAGCACGATTGGTTGTGGACCCACCAGCCTGGCTTAAGAGACAAGATAGTCGTACATCCCCTCTAGAAGCAGCAAGCTCTACGGCAGCGTCCATCTGTCTGCCAGAAAGAAGCAAAAATATGTGTTCTAGACCACTCAACTCATTTAGCGAACTGATATCTTCTTGTACACGGTGGTGAACACTCTCTTGCAGCCAATAGCTGAAAGCAGCTCGTCTAATAAGTGGAAGTGCTTCCTGGTCAACATCTGGATAACTTTCCCTTGCATCTGAAATCATATCCTCCTCCTCCTCTTCAATGAGCTTCAATTGCCCACCCATTTTCCTTGTTGAAAAGAGCACTTTAATTAATTCCCAAACCAACACTTGGTGCATCAGTAGGACGCGAGTGTCAGACGATAAGCTTGGCACCTCTAGTTGCTTCTCTATGATGTCTATGTAACTCCTACAAATATCTGGAAGAGTCAAGCGGTCGCAAATAAGCTTTTGAAGTTTGAGATTATAGGTTCCTAGTTCAACTTTTTTTGTTTCACGACTCAATTCCTTGTGAATATTGAGGGGGGAGCTGAAACAAAAGTCAGCAAGTTCCTCCTTAACTTTGTTGCTGTCATTTCTTGTCACTTTGTCAAGTGCAACCTTTTCAATATTTATTACAGAGGATAATACAGCTCGGGAATTATCACTACCAACAGGCATACCAGAATGCACAAGTATGCCATTTGGGCCCCAACCTACTCGAAAGGATCTTCCCATAAATAGTGCTGCATCAACTATATTACAAGAATAACTGCCAGTTACTGGTGTTTTCTTTGTAAGCTCGAGCTCGAAGCCTTCAGATTTTCTCGTGGTTAGGTGCAAACCTTTATTTTGTTGGGACAATAAAATGGCTCCGGAGGAGGCAGAGCTAAAACCACCAGGGTTAAACTCTTTTAAAGCTAATGGAGTCTTGCGAATGGAAGGGGTATTTGAATTGTGAACTGTCTTCCTAGATGAATGATGCAAAGGAGATCTTGAGGAATCTTTAGCAAAAGGTGGATTATCATATGGATGTTTGCTAGTAAGAGCCTCTACCTCATCTTCCTTGGCAGGAAACCACAACATCCTCATGTCTTGCATCCTGACAGGATCAAGACCAAGATGAGCAGGAAGAGAATGTGAAAGAAGACTCATGTCTGGTGAAGCATTGTCCTCATCATCTGATACCTCATTACCATTCATACCTTCGGGATCTTGAGCTCCAGGGGACACATCATCCATTGGAACATCATCTTCATCTTCATCTTCCTCAACCAGGCCAAATCTGCTAAAATGTTGTACCAAAAATTTCCATTCACAGTTATCTGGATTAAATGAAATGAATTGTGCCCCTTGACTTTCTGTCTTGCACTTCAATTTTTCCACAATTTTTGCTAACTGCGCCTCATTTAGATTACTCAATGGTTTTGTTTGAAGTAGTAGAGTTACTTCAGCTGGCTTGTTAAGACCATGCCCAACCAACGGCTTAGAACTGTCATCTTCATATATAACAATCTCGCAGTTTCTGAATTTGACAATGGAGTCCAAATCCAAGCGTCTAACATCTGTTTCCCCGATAAACTTAACACATCCACAGCCAATCCTTCCAATGACAAAATCTTCAACTCTACTACAATAACCAGGGTTTGAGAGCTCACGAATAGCCAACTCACTTAAGCACGGTTTTGTGTAGTAATCAGAACAACGGAGGGTTGGTAAAGAATTTTCAGCATCATGTAAGACCTGACAGGAAAGAGAAGTATCTACACCATTCAAAGAAACTCTTCTTCTTTTGTACTGAGACTCATGAATCGAAGTAGGCTTTAGCACAGCTAAATTAACTTCCATATTTAAGCTCAAAAGAAATTCAGCAGCGGAGCTGCAATCCTTGAAACTGTGCTCCAAGCCACTGGTTACAGCACATACTAGTCAAGTTAGCAAGATGAACATACGATCAACATAGTAAAGAAACGCCTATACTCCACACAAGCTAATATAGAACAAAGAAGTTCAATTGACAGAAACAACTTGAAAATCTATTGATACGAACTTTCGATTCAAGAATAATTCATCACACAACAACATATTCAAATCAAGAAGTCAATCTACAAACCCCAATTAAGAAATCGGAGACCTTTTCCGGAAAACCCTAAAATTAGATCACCAACAATAGCATTCATGCTTTTATAAATTCACAACACACATTGCCAGCAATAACAAAATGAAAAGAAGAAAAATCAGCATAAAATACCGGAGCTGTGTCTAAGAGTTGAAATTGAAGAGAACCTACCGATTTGAACTGGAGATGTGATTAAGCAAAGTGCAGAAAAATAGCAGTGAGCAACTATCTCACTGGGCGGGAGCGGAAATGGGAAAAGAGGGTTTTAGTTTTGGAGTTTTTTGACAGTAAAGGCGCGGTTTAGGTTGTGAATTTCTCCTGCAGATTCCATGGAAACGTTTTTACCCAATTTTTTTCTGTCTTTTTCTTTCTCTCTTTCCAAATATAATTTGATTGGACTTTATTTCTTACTCTTTTTGAAGTACTTCTATTTGATAATTTATTTAATTCTAACGGCCTTCAAAATATTGGGCCACCTAGCAGAGGATTTATGGGCCTTGGGCCTTTTAAGGAAAATGGCCCTAAACTATAGATATTGGAAATTATTATACGTAATTAATAGTAGCATGAGCAAATTTTACCTCTTAAAATATAGACTCAAACATAGAATTTATAATGAAAATATTACAACTTCAATTCTTAATCCTGAATAACATATAAATATTACTCCCACTCATTTTTGTCATTTCAGTTCATCCGCCAAATGAATCTCATTTCATTTTTTGTTATAAATTGGAAGTACATCTCACAATTTACTAACTAATTACCACATTCATTATAAAATTAATACATCAAAATAATACTCATATTCTATTAACGCGTTCAGTTCATATTTTTTCGCATTTTTTAATCTATATCAAGAAAAGATGACTCATGCTTGTGAACGGAGGGAGGCTACATGCTTAGGAATGGTGAAATAATGAAGATAGAAGAAAGCTTAAGGAAAAATAAAAAACTAGTAAAAGAAGGAAGAAAGATTAAATAATTGAATATAATATTCCTATAATATATTATTAATGCAATTTAAATTATTTTAATGGATATCAATTTGGTCGGGTCGAATTTTTTAGGGTTATTGGCCCCTAATATTATGGAACTTTCAAAAGGTTGTATTTTTCCCACAAACTTTTAACTTGGAAAAATAATATTTATCCGAATTTGTTATTTCTCACCAGCGAAAGAATTCAGCTATATTAATGGGTTGAAGAACAACTTTGGAGAGTGTGCTTAGAGAAAAACTATACACAAAGATTGAAGAACTTGAAACTCTCAAAGTAGTTGTCGAGAAATTACGGAAAAAAATCTGTATCATGATATTATTTGCCGGAATTTTTTCGTAGGTGGAAAATAACAAACTCAGATAAAGTTCGTAATATTATTTGGCAAATTGAAAGTTCGTGGGACAAATCAAACTTTTTAAAAGTTCCATGATATTATGGGCCAATATCGCAATTTTTTATTATATGGTGAAGTTCAGTAAATGATGAAAGCCATATTTGGAAAATATTGGATTTCCATCTGTTCGAACAAAAATAAAGATGTTGAAGATCTAATGATATCAATAGGCCCTCTTCAAATTGAGTAAATATGGAATAAGGGAACACATTTATTTATTCATCTTATCTTTGTAATTTGCCTCGCACGCGCAATCATCGTTTTATGTCGCATGCATATAATTTCTTGAGCCGTGCTCCCGTGCGAGCTCACGCACAGTGTGCACGGTTGAATCGGATCCGGTCTGATCGGGTTCTATCTTGATTCTGTTTTTTTAAAATATTGACTTTTATTAAGAACAATAATCATTTTGCAACAAGTACTTGTAATCACAGTAAGTGTTAAAGACAAATCGATCATGATTTTTATTCATAAAAGGAATCAGTTTTATTCACAAGAGTCAGTTCAGCTGTATTTGACATGGGTCAGTAATTATTAAAAAATACTTGTAAAAATATAACAATATATCACAATTCACACACCAGTCAAATTATTTGTTGTAGCATTACTATTTACTAATATGGTTATTTGCATTATGTTATACTAATCTAGAGTAACGTATATAATAGTACAACATTTATTAATAATTAAGTAACAAATAATTTCGTTGTGGTGGGGTATTCTGGTGCTTTAATAATTATAACACGAAAAAATAAATGAACAAATTATTTTGCACGAATCTCGTCACGTATTTACTGATGAACAATCATTTACATAGAACGAAAAACAATTAATTACATGATCTACATTAAAGATACACGATTGCTAGCCCTTTTTTGAAAATAAACCGCGCAATAGAATAAATTAACTTATAATTATTCGCAAGTATGGCCAGTTAATTAGTGAAAACAACCGGTTTACCGATTTTAAAATGAATTATAAGAAATACATAATTTTAGAAAAAAAAGCCAGGAAATGAATTTTATTAAAGGATGACCAATTTTACAATACATGGCCCCGAGATTAATTTTAGGGTCATATTTATTTGATCGAACAACATTCATAACATTCAATCTTATCAAATGTATTACACCGACCATCACCTTAGTTCGTCAAGAAAGTTGTTAGCCTTGTCGTAATTTTAGTCCTTTTAATATAGATATAATACGAAGTACCTTGTCCCAATTTGGTCTGGTGCTCGATCGTAAACTTGCACTGAGCCCGTCGTAACTTGTGGTGGACTTAGACTCATCTAGGCATGTGTCACTCTCGATGATCCCAACTCGATCGGTACCTATAAAAACCTAACCCAAAAGCAAACTATATATACTCACATGCATTTTGAATGATACTATATGTATTGATAGACATATAGGAAGAAATATTAACCCTAATGATTGCACATATAATACTCCATAATTAGCCAGTTTCGGATTAGGATTCAGTTTCATTCTTCATCTATTATCCATTATCATAGACTGTTGTCGCACCACTTTAGACTTCAGGCCAGTGACATTCTTCTTCAATTGTGTCCAATATTACGAGTTATGTTTATGAATCTGTGATCATATATGACTAGATACAAATTATCTACGAAATTCAATATTTTGAATTAGATATATATAGGAAACATGTTAGGGTGACATAATCTTAGGAGTGAATGAAGGGTGGGCGAAGAATCAATATATATATGTATATGTATATTTTGTAGCACTCTTGGATTTTGTGCAATCTAACATCGAAATAACGGTCAAAAATAGCAGCCATAACCCAACAAACCCATGAGGACACCATTCTGTGATTTCTAGAGAGAGAGAGGCACATGGGCAAGCCCTTTCCTATGTTTAGCATTTTTGATGTGATCTATCACATATGGATTGTCTTCACTTTTTTCTATATACACTAAATATCTCACTTATTTAACTATTTTGTTCCATATACAAATGGAAAGGCCATTCCCCCCATGTTAATGTTAGTTAGGAAAAAATACATTTCATCTAATCTTCATTGAAAATCATTGTGATATGCATGTCACCTACTAAATGAATTATCTTCCTAATTATGGAGTATATTCAATGTTACACACTCCAATTTGCCTCCTCAACACTGGTCATGTCGTCATTTTCGAAAAAATTGACACTTCTATAAAAGATTGACGGTTCAACTATATTTTCACTTTCTATTTAAGTTTGAACACACTAAATATTAAAGCAACTTCCCAAAATCTCGTGTGATTCAACATATCATCTCGTGTCATTCAACATATGATACGCAAAAATTAGGTTTTACTAGACACCAGACTAGCAAACATTATTTAACTAGAATCCTCTATATCCGAGAAAGACGTGGGATTTCCACAACATGAAGTATACTAAAACAAATTAAAGATTCAGAATAATTGTGTAGCTATATTCCATTGGAAAAATGAAAGATGAAGATTGAAGAGTGTGGAAAGTCTTGTAGGCCCCATTCCCCTATTTATTTCTCTCTGAAGGCCGCAAAGTTTCCCTACAAAACCACACCATACACACTCTTCCCCTTGCCTCCCCTTCACCTCTGCTCCTCTCTCTCTCCCAACACTCCACCACCTCTTGCTCAACTAAGCCCGCCGCCGCCATGGCTCGACCGCAGCAGCGCTTCCGCGGCGTCCGGCAGCGCCACTGGGGATCTTGGGTCTCCGAAATCCGCCACCCATTGCTGTAAGCTCTCATTTCTCCCCATTTCCTTACTACCTCAGTCCACTTCTAATAATTTTGATTAACGGTACGGGTTTTAATATAAAATTAAAATAATAAGAAAAACTCAAATATAGTGTAAAACAGAACTATTGAGTGTGGACAGAGTTAGAAATGCATGCAACATTTATTAAATATACATATACAGAAGGACAAATTGTCATTTAAATCAACTTTTCGTCAACTTCTGGTCAATATGCATCCTTCCATTTACGACGTCACTGACCATGCAAAAAATAAAATATTTATTTCAGAAAGACTAGAATATGGCTAGGCACGTTCGAGACGGCGGAGGACGCGGCGAGGGCGTACGACGCCGCAGCCAGGATGATGTGCGGGCCGCGGGCCCGCACGAACTTCGAGTATGGCCCTAGCGAGCCGTACTCGAAGCTGCTGTCGGCGACGCTGATGGCGAAGCTGCAGAAGTGCCACCTGACGTCACTCAAGATGTCTAGCAACAAAGCGGTTAGCAGCAAAACAGAGCAACATCAGCAGCAGCCCCACAATCGGACGGCGCAGAATGGGTTAGATGAGAATGGACGGCAGCAGATGATGATCAAGACCGTTGAAGATGATCAGATTGAGCAGATGATTCAAGAGCTGCTTGATTATAGCTCGATTGAGTTATCCTCTGTTATGGACAGCTAATTGCGTTACATTAATTGTAATTTTAGTTTTTCTTTTTTTTCTATGTTATTTACTTCCACATATTTCTTGGCTGTCACTTGTTGTTGTTCAAGCCGACATGGCTCTATGTAATTAGATGGGCCCCAAAATGTTAGCAATAAAATTATTTTATCTAAGCACTCTCTTGAGCACTTACCGACATGCATGCTCGATGACTGAAGCATGGCGTTGCGGGTTGTTGAGCTCTCATCCTGCAGTGTGTTAGGATCGTCGACTGCAACATTAGTTTGATAATGTCCGCTTTGGGTCAAGCCCGCACGGATTTATTTTTGGGTCACTCCCAAAAGGCCTCAAACTAATTGGGGTTGGACAGGAATTATATACACCTTCCAACTTCCCTCTCTCATCCGATGTGGGATGGGTTTGTAACCCAACACAGTGAGTAAGAGCATGACACTCCTTTACCCAATCAGAGTCCTCAGTTTTACATTATTTTATTTCTTTCGTTTTTTAATAATACTAACTATATTTTTTATTTCAATCTTATTTTCCAATTTAGTCGTTCAGAAAAATTATTACCTTTCTATTTCGTAAGTTCCGATTTATATTAAAGCGAGCCACAATCTGCTCTAATAAACTTCAAACCATTTTTTTCATTCAATTTTTCTCTCACTTTACAAATTCTTTAATCATATACACATTCAACTTTAGTATACTCAAGAATTGTTAGTACTATTCAAAATAGGTGAGTGCTGTGTTTTTAATACTCAACATTGCCCTCTACATAATAGTAATACTACAATGACCATCTAAATAAAAAAAACATCCAACTATAGTGGTAGTTTTCTTTCACGTGAATGACACTAGAAAATGTCATGTCAAGTTAAAACGGAGCAAGAAATTAATGTCATTTTCTCCTCTTTGGGTTGACTACTAATCGATGACATTCCAAATTTAATGATATTGTTATGATAATAATTAAACAGCAATTATAAATTAATTATATATGTTATGATATACACTTTGTGAAGTCCTACTTATGACTGAATGCATGTGTAATAACACCTGAAAACAGCTGCTCCTCACTATCAATGCTTTACTAGTTTATTTTTCTCACTTTTTGACTCTTACACAGAGACGAGACGGCAATATTATTATGGATCTAAACCTTTGTGTTTTTCCAAAATGAGACAATATATTATATCTAGGTTTGATATTGTCGCAAAAGCCAAATAAGGTGGAACCTTAATCACGCGCATTCATAATTCATTTTGACTATTTTTAATCCATATAACTTCGTTTTTGCTTTACCTCACCATTAATTTCAAGTTTATGTCTCATCAATGATCCCTAATTCTCTCAACACCACAGAGTTTTTTTTTTTATAATTTGGTAGTAGTATTTAAAATGTCCAAAGAAGAATTTTCATGATTTATTATTTTATTTCGGTAACAGGATTTTTTGCACGATAATTTTATAAAATATAAAGGCTGAGACCCTTGAGGCTTCCATTTGCTCCTGCAACTGACTAACTTAATTACTTTACTTGTACATAAATATTCAAAATCCAAACAATGTTCACACAATAAACAAAACAATCATCTAAACCCAAGCAACCGAAGAAAAGTAGGATAATCATAAATAACAAGATCAGAAGATCTACGATAATAAATAAACAAAAGCCTCTAGAGAAACATTCATCAAATCTACAACTGTTATTATACCATAATTACTAATTCAAACCTCGATATCTTTTCACATGATAGCACTATTTTCAATGATTTATTTCTCACACGCTATTTTCTGTAATATAAATTGGGACTTCACGTAGACTTTTTTATTCTTCCCATCAATATATATCACAACTCCAGCTTACCACCTTGAAATTTTCACCAAAATAGATACAGGGAGCTTGACTTTTACAACAATGATTTTGACTAAAGATGATATATAGCCGCAATTTTAGGATTTTTTACTGGTTTTAGTTTTAGCTGGTTTTAATTAGTGCTACTATTCATTAGTTAAGCATGGTGTACAATACGACTTATTGTTATACTATGTTTTCAACTGTCAAATTTTCGTAATGAGTAGTATATAAATATATATATTTATTATTATATACAATATATAATAATAATTTTAATTTTATAAAAAGTAATATTCTCCCCCAGAAGCATATTGCCAACTTGATTGGACTAAGTTGAATTTAAAATCGTGAGTACATAATAAATGGACTACATTTTAAATTTAAAGTGTACAATACGTCCAAATTGAACATGAAGCAATTACTAGGTACTACTACTACAATGTATTTATTTATTGGTGGGCGCTTTATTAATAATTTAATATTGTCCTCACCAGAGACATGCCAATACCACTTGGATTGCAAAAAAATACTATGTCCTAAATTGGAAAGGGATCCTTGGTCACCTGTATAAAAAATTTAAAACTAATTAATTAATGAAGTATTATTACTCATTAAAATAAATAGTATATTTATGTGTTTACTTGGAGTAGGTGACAGTTTACTTTAGAACCCTATAGTGTATATTATTTTTACTCCTATGATTTATGCATGTTACTAGTGAGGCCATCCTATGATTTGGGGGAGTTTTGAATTATAACTTATATATATATATATATATTTGCAGTATATAAATTAAATATTTGAAAGATTAAATATATGATTCAACAAAATTCGAGATCCTTTATTTCATCAAGTTACATATACAAAATATATATAACCTCCGATGGGTGTAATCAAATGCAAACTCTAAAATATTGTACGAACTCCAAACTATGATCTTGACCGTTAGAAAATGTCAACAGATGATAAAATAATAGCAACAAAAAATGTCAACACTGTGTCAACAGTTGATGTTGTGTTGACATTGTGTTGAAACTATGTAGACATTTTTTGTTGTTGTTATTTTATCATCGGTTGACATTTTCTGAAGGTCCGGATCATAGTTTGGAATTTGTACAATATTTAGAGTTTACATTTTATCACTACCTTTCTATCATCCAAAGTGTATGGTGTACTTAACATATTACTCATGTCTACTATTTAAAATACTTATTGAGTACATAAATAGAGTAACAAAGTTATACTATAATTAATGAAGGTGATAAAATGCAATTTACTTAGTAAGACGCTTAGACGCTTCATTCTAATCAACGGTCGAAAATTTGAGTTACATGTAGTAAATGGATTATGTCTTATTTTGTCTTTATGCAAGACATAAAGAAAAATCAAGACTCAATTCAAAATCAGTAAACCCCTACGAAATCGAAAAATTCATTGCATAAGGCATGTTTATGTTATTTTCAAGCAAAATACCCATTGCTTCGTCCTTTGTGTATGACATGTGATAGCATATATTTGAGGGTGCAAAACCATGTTACTCGTAGACTTTCCCACACAGTTTTGGATTTTATTGGCCATGAAATGGGGCTCCATTTTGTGCACGATTGCATGCACATGGATCTAATCTTTTATTTTAAATTTATTACAATAAATTAAAAGGCCAATAGACAAAGATACTTGAACAACTATATCTCCCTACTTATAGCTCTCAACTAACCAACGGTCTTTCGGATTTCTAGTTATATTACCACATGCGATTGAAATCATGTAGACACTTCCAACTCTCACATCTTCATAATGAGATGATCATGTTATTTAATTTAGTTTGATTTTTGCTCTTTACGCGGAATTGGATTGTATACATAACGACCCGGATTTCAACTTGACGATTGTCCCCACATACCAATACAAATATTTTCAGTGTGTTTTGTTCTCATTTACGCGTTCCAAGAGATACTTCGCAGGGGTCACCTTCTTAGAAGTGTCACAGACTCACATGCTGCTATGCACGCTTCTCTTGGAGTTTTTCTTATAAGGACGACATAAAAGAAGATGCAACTTACCAGTAAGATCTATCAAATATGAGAAGTTGTCCTGGACCATACAGTGCCATGCATGCATACTCTCGAAAATCCATTCTCTCTGGTGTGTTTCTGTTCATTTTATGTCTTCCTCCGCTGTAGAAGTATGAGTCGCTCATTGTCCATATGTATACACTGACGATCACTCCTTACTTTTGCCCCCGAACATTACTACATACCTACCAACTTCAACTTGGTTTGTCCCCGAACCACTTGGTACTGCAAGAGGTTCAAAATTTGATTTGTTTCTAAATCAACCTAGATCACCACACAAAGCATGATCAATGTACACGCTCATGATATTATAGGTTAATTATGAATCAAAATAATATATTGAGTTTTGATATTTATTTAATCTCTTCTCAATTTTCTCTTCTTCTCTAGCTCACCTTTCTCTTCCTAATTTGTACACACAAATATCCAAATATTTTGACTACTTATAATCTAACCCTCTGTCTCTTAAAAGTTAAAACATGCATCTTATAAAACATTGATTGGAGTTGATAAATGTCCAAACTAAACTTAGCCAAACTCCTACTCGATCATTGCATTTTTTTGTTGTCTTAAAACCAGTAATCACAAAATAAGAAATGAATATGAGAAAGTGACCAGTTGAAGTAGTTATGACATTATCCAAAATATAAAAAAACAAACACATAAAAGAATGTGTGGGCTATTGATATAAAGGTCGGTGAAGTAACATGAACGCATGTGAGTTTGCTTGATTTCGGCAGTAACACTATTTAAGACCTTCGACTTGTTCTATCTTGGACGTATATTGCTAAGATCATCCAAAATAATTAAAAATATTTCTTCTTTCTTTAGATTTTATCTCTCTTTTACTCAACCTTTTTTATTTATTTAGGTTCTCGAATATTTTTAGTGGTTTATAGACAAATAGACAACACTTTCGAAACAAATTACTAAATCTACTAGAACATTCTAGAAGCAAACAATATACTGATTGTCATGACCCTATTTTACTAAAGATAGCGAAAACGGGTAATCCGCGACTAATAAGAGGGATTAACGAAGTGGGGAAAGAAAAGAGGGTAGAACTCAAGAAACTTGCCGAAAAGGCCAAATCGATTAATACCATAAGATAGAAGCCAAGTATTCAATTACATGGTCTCAAAATAATCATTTCATCAACTAAATCAGAGTTCGATGGTGAGACTTGAAATTCTCACTTTAACAAAAGCACAACGGAATAAGTCCTTACTAAACGACTTCGTGTATGACGACACGAACCGTCGAGAGATCCACTTGAATAATTACTAACATCGACTCCGATCATTGCTCCTTTCTCTTGACGTTCAACCTGCACATTTATAAATACATGCAGGGCTGAGTACATGAGTACTCAGTGGGCACGTTCCAAAAACAAAACATACATTATATAGTTGTCATCCATCAACAGTATCACACGGAGTTTTTCTTAAAAGGTTAGAGCTTACTAAATTCTTTTGTGATCTTAAAGGTCCGACTGCAGTCTAAGTTCTTCAAATTCATACCATATCTGAGAATCGTGTACCGTGAAGGTGGCCACCTTCACGGACACCATTGCCGGCCAACCCTATTGGATGGCTCACGGCCCTTGTGCACAATATTCCGAATAGGATTTGCGGTCCTATTGGGAACCGAATTCGTTACATAGCTTTGGCGTCGCCAAAACCCTTGGCATATAGCCCCAACAGATAGGCCTAAAAAACAAACATTTTATGCATGACAACAACTTGAAAATAATCACAGCTTCATTTTGAGAAAATATGATACTTCATACTTTCGCAAGTATTTGATTTATATCCGCACTAATGTGCTGGATATTAATAGAAAGCCCACCTTATACGCTTATCTCCAAATAACAACTCTCATCTGGCCTCACTTGCCCTTGAATAATTTATCCTTTAAAAATAGCGTAGCACGCTAATTAGTACTTGGACTATTTTTCCTAATAAAAGAATGCATGCATCCTACATGATAGTACATACATCTTAGTCTCGGCTTATAGGATTTTTTTTCAAAATCCTACCTCGGGCTTCACTGCTCTGCAGAGTTTAATTATTCACTTTACTACTTTGGAGAAATTCTATTCTCTCTAAAATAAATATTTTGGCACTTATTTAATAAAATATGGATTCTTGGAAAATCCCTTCTTAAACTCCTTTTCTTTGGATTTTTCTTAAGGTCGCCCATGGCGTCGCGGGGCGACGCCGGTTGGCCCATTCTCTTCCCCAACTTCAATATTTTCCATCTTCGGAACTTAGTAACTTATTCATCAACCTTCGAGCTCCAAGCTCATTCTAGCTCAAAGTAATTTAATTAGTAGGCCCAAACTTAGTCCACTATTTAATTCCAAACCAAGCATAAAATAAATCTTGGTCCAACAGAAAATTCTCGGCCCAACTATTAATTTGTAGGCCATCTTAATTAATCAAGTCCGTCCGTCATGCTAAATAATTTTCGCCCCAAATTCTTCATTAGCTCACTGGCCCAAACTTTCAATTTAATTACTTGGCCCAATTTAAAGTAGCCCATCATAAAATATACTCTTAATTAATTCAAATGGGGACTTAGCCCAATAATAAAACTGGTCCAGCAACTTTATTTGCCTTAGGCCCAAAGCAGTGACCCATTTACTCACCTCCTCCATCGTGACTTTCTCCCTAAGGACTTGTTCAGTGTATTTTAAATGGGATGTCCTACATAAATCTGCTTTAGAATTGATATTGTAGGACCCACCAAATTGGTGGACATATGCTGTAATTCAGTGTTTTAGATATGGGCCGACATTTACCATCACAAATTTGGCATTTTTTAAAATGTAATTAGATAAAGACGGATCTGCCCCCTAAAAGTGTGAAAAAATTGAATTTACGCGGCTGAATCAAAATTAGCGCGGCAGAGTGGGTATCTTCACATAGATGTTCTTAAAATGATAGTTTCAAATGATAAAATGATACTTTTGTTTAATAGTGATAGTTTTAGATTTTTTGGATGATACAATGATACTTTTATATCATAAAATGATAGTTTGCGGGGATAAAATGATACTTTTGTTTAATAGTGATAGTTTTAGATTTTTTGGATGATACAATGATACTTTTGTATCATAAAATGATAGTTTGAGGAGATAAAATGATAGTTTCAAATGATAAAATGATACTTTTGTTTAATAGTGATAGTTTTAGATTTTTTGGATGATAAAATGATACTTTTGTATCATAAAATGATAGTTTGAGGGGATAAAATGATACTTTTGTTTAATAATGATAGTTTTAGATTTTTTGCCAGATAAAATGATACTGTTGGATGATAAAATGATAGTTTGAGGGGATAAAATGATAGTTTCAAATGATAAAATGATACTTTTGTTTAATAGTGATAGTTTTAGATTTTTTGGATGATAAAATGATACTTTTGTATCATAAAATGATAGTTTGAGGGGATAAAATGATACTTTTGTTTAATAATGATAGTTTTAGATTTTTTGCCAGATAAAATGATAGTTTGAGGGGATAAAATGATAGTTTCAAATGATAAAATGATACTTTTGTTTAATAATGATAGTTTTAGATTTTTTGGATGATAAAATGATACTTTTGCATCATAAAATGATAGTTTGAGGGGATAAAATGATAGTTTCAAATGATAAAATGATACTTTTGTTTTAAAATGATAGTTTTAGATTTTTTGGATAATAAAATGATACTTTTGCATCATAAAATGATAGTTTGAGAGGATAAAATGATAGTTCAAAGATACGCCACCCTTTTTTTTCTTTCTGTTTAATAATAAATGTCAGTAGTAGTAATAGCATTTTTACTGAATTGAAGTGATTCAACAGAGTTCTACTCAAACCAACGCAGATGCAATCCATATCTTTTTATGGGTAGAAATAATCTTTATGGGTAGAAATAATTCACACGCAACAACGTTTTCATTGCTTTCAACCCTGCACACATAGGAAATAATTCATCATCGACACCCCCAAATTTTACCACCAAATCGGAGCAGGTGCTGACGATCTACTCCAAAAATGGGAGAGTATTCCCTCTAGGGTTCCCGCAGCGGAAAGGGGGGAAGTGAAAAATGCGATCGAAAGAGAGAGAGAAAAAGGGGGGAAGTGAAAAAAATGAGAGGGGCGATTCAGTAAAAGTTTGCTCAATTCTGGGAGTGCTTCCCGATGCAAGATCAAATCTTACCGTCTTTGTAAGAAATGATTTTTGGCAAAAACTGAGATGAACAGTGCGGGCCGTCTCTTTCTGGTCGGGCTCAATTGAAATAACCCAAAAACACTGAATGCCCATAATTCGCTGGAAATGGGCCCATTTCTCCCTATTTCTAAAATATTGAACACGCCCTAATTTCACATTCCCAATTTGATTTCTCTCTCAACCCCTCTTTCTTCTCAAAATTAAAATCCCTAAATTAAGAATGAAACAGCGGCGTCTACTTCCTCTCTCCGGCGAATTCGACCCTGCTCCGTGTCGCTGGAGCTCGCCGGCTCCCTTCTATGTTTCAATTTCGCCAACTCCCAGATCGAGGAGGCCTAGAGGCAGCGCCTCCCTCCTTCTTCCGGCGGTTTCTCTTTCTGAAATTCACTCGCCACCGAGCTCACCGCCGGTCCTCTCCTTTCCCGGTGGTGCTCCTGCAATCTCCGACGGAGTGACCGCTATGGAGGAGGCATCGCCTCTCTCGCTCTCTCTGCGACGATGTGAACATCGCCGGCGGGAAGCGCTGCTGCACGCGACGTCTTCGGCTTTCTCGCTCCCTTCCACGGCGGTTCAGCATTGCTGCCGGAGCACCGCTGTCGTTCCCTCCGCGAGGCAGTCACACCGACGCCGGTGACCCGCGTCGGCTGCCTTCGTCGAGATCCCTGTCGCTACTCCGTCGGACAGCCCATTCCCTAAGCTAAGTCTTCTCCCCTTTCCCCTTCCACTCAATTTCTTTTGATTTCTGGCAGCAACCATGTGATTTAAAAGCATTGACTATGGTTGTGATCGAATTCTTAATCTTGTGATAACTTGGTTATTGTATCTTGCTCTTTGGGGTTTATGGTAGAAGCTTCCTATTGTGAAACTTTGTCAGTAGCCGTGGCACTTAACTCTATGTTCTCGTGCTAGCTATATGTTCTAAAGATCATGCCTTTGGTTGTTGATGTTATTCCTATGATTCTAAGTTCTTGTTCATGTGGTTGTTCTATATGATGCGATGGAGAGGGTGTTGAGGGGATTACCTCAGTTCGGTGAACCCTCTCGGTTTGTGGCTGCCCTCCTTGCTGCCACTGCCTCGCGCTGCCCGTTCCTCCCTCCGTCGCACTCCACGCCTGAGAATCTTGGGGCTGAATGAGTATGTGGAGGGAAGGGGGTGATGGCTGTATTTATAGGCCAATTCCTTGGCTTCTTGTGGCAGAATTTTGGGGTTCCTATTTTTGGCTACAAGCTTAGCTCCGTTTTGAGCTTTATAATTATGTTGATCATACTAAATTGGTGTAAGTTTTGGGGCTGCCTCTCTTGGCTGTTATCTTAGCCTCGGTTGATGGGGAAGGAGAATATGTCGTTGCCTCTAAAAAGGCCTTAGGGATGAGCTCACTCCTTGCTCATTCTTGTTCTTTTTTTTTTCTTGGAAGATTGATGATGTATTGTATAGATTTACATACTTACTATTTTGAAGAAGCCTCCCACCTTGAGTCTTTGTGAAGCCTACTTCTAGTACCTTTTTCCTTGTCTTTGAACCTTTCTTGCAGGTACTTAGCTGCCAAAAAAAATTGGAGTCTTATGGTGCCAATTTCGAGAAAGATGAAGGGGAGAAGAGGAAGGATAGGAGATCTTCTACTGCAACTTCCTTGGCTAAAGAAATCTCAACTTTTATCTCAATTCTAGCTACTACAATTCCATAGAGTAGAACTAGCTACCACTTCATTCCTCTTTTGAGAAGGGTCTCCCATGCTTGATGGGAATCTTACGTGTAGCTCCATGCATCCAATTTGTATAGCTCGTTTTGTACTTTACTATACACATGTATATCCCACATTTCTCTAATAAAAGTATTTCATTCACTTTTATCCTTTCAAAAATAATTTCTTTGCACTTTAATTCTCCCAACTTAAATGTTTAATTTATTCCAAACTCGGAAATTACAATGGAAGTTCTACGTCCACACGCCTTCTAAACGACAATTAAATTAAGCTAATAAACCCGGTTTATCTCGAAAGAAAGGAACAAAATTACGGGGCGTCACACTGATCGTCATATAAATTTGGGTCGAATATTCGTATATATTCGAACTTTTATTAATGGTATATCTATAATTTTGTTCGTGATATACCGTGTTTGGGTCGATTATCGATCTATATTAGTATGAATTTTAACATGTTAGACGGTTTCACCGAACAAAGCAACTTATCGTGTAGGGGTGATGGGTCCGAGGCAACTTCTTGTGCAAGAACTGTCCCCATCGAGTTAGAAAATGGTTCTCATGTTTATTATGAGGTGAAGACAAGTGAAGAGATTTGGGAATCCTTGTAGAAAAATATAGGGCCCAAGATGTCCGGATGAAGAAATTCATTGATCGTAAAAAATTTGTAGGACCAACTATTGTGATGGTATCATGGTAGATATGGAATTAGAATAATCAATAAGAAATACTATGTCTATAAGGTTACATAATGATATGTAATTCCCATATAAATTTATAGATATAGTATATAAGAATCTTTTGTAAAATAGGAAGTACAAACCATGAATTTTATACGAAAACTTTAAATTTAGGCACTTTTAGTAATAAAAAAATAGCTACCTCAAAGTTCTTCCAAGCTCCCAATTAAGTAGTACTATCATGTTTTAGTGAGCAAGCTTGTGATATTCTAATTTGCAGTATCTTCACATATTTCCCCTTCATCATTTGTTTAAAATCTAGAATTAATTTGGACACTAATCTGTCATTAGTTACTTGTATGTTGGATTATAGTATTCAATATTTTGACCAGAAAATTAAGCTGTGGTAATGAGTCTTCAACCAATGGATTAATGTATTTGAAATTAAATCAATCACTATCATGCATTAACCAATGCATTTGCGGGAGTGTGGTAGTAGTATTATTATTTATTGTTTGGGGCTATAATCAGAAATGTGATAAATTTAGATAGCAAAAAGGCCCAATCGCCCAAGTCGAGACATATTTTGGATGGCATGAACTAATTATACTAAAACAATATTCCAAAAAGAACTTTTTAGCATACAATAGATTACAAGTATCAGTTCAATTATTTTATAAATGGGCTTCTGTTTATTTTATAAATGGGCTTCTGTTTGGAGACTAAGAGCATCTCCAATAACCGGCGTCACCACCGCGACGCCGATTTTTCGCCCACGCCGGTTTGACGCCGAACCATTGGAACCGGCGTGGGCGGAATCGGCGTCAAAATCGGCGTCGCCATGCCGATTCCCGCGCTGACGCCGGTTCCGACGCCGATCCTCACGGGCGCCATTGTGCGTCCCGGATCGGCGCCAAACCGGCGTCGGATTAAAATTTTTTTTTTTCCGAAAACACTATATATACGCGCGTTGAACCTCATTTTCATTCGCACCACTTGTTTTAACGAGTACTCTCTCTCTACCTTACTTTCTGTACAAGATCAATAACGAGCAATGGAGAACAACTACGAAGGTACTCCAGTTAATCCCGAGGGATGGTCTCAGACTCCCCCGCCTCCCGGTGTAGGGTCTCAGACGCCCCCGACTCCCGGGGCAGGGTCCCATACTTCCCCGGCTCCTGGGGGAGGTGGTTGGCCTCCGATGAGCGGGTACTAAAACATGTACCCGTGGCAGCATATGATTCCGGGGTGGGCACCCGGCATGCAGCCCCCTATGCAGATGATGCCGGGGTGGGCACCCGGCATGCAGCCACCGGCGCAGCAGATGATGCCACCGGCGCAACAGATGATTCCCCCGGCGCAGGGGACGCACGGGGGGGATAACGCCTATCGGCCGACTTTTGATTTTTCCACCGGTTCTTCGCACACATCGACCCCAACGGATGCACAGTATACGGAGACCTTCTCCTTAGCGGACTTGGGTTTTGATATTAACGAGGTTTCGGAAACTCTCATTCAAAGCCAGGGAGTAGGGCGGGGTAAGAAGAAGGGCAAGGCGAAGAAGGTCGGCGAGTCGTCGCAGCCCCAAGCCGAAATCCGGGGCCGGAGGAAGTGGACAGACGCGGAGAACGTTGCGGTTGCCAAGGCGTGGGTGAGTGTCTGCGACGATCCTCTGGTTTCGAACAACCAGAGGATCGTCAACTTGTGGGCCAAGATAGCCGCAGCCTAAAGGGCATTTTGCCCTGAAGGGAGACCGTGCACCGGGGAGGAGGTCCGGAAGTGCTGGGACCGAATCAGGGCTGGCGTCTCTCGATTTTCGGGTTTGTACGCCAACGCCCTCCGCATGCAGACCAGTGGCCAAACAGAGGAAGACTGCAGGAGGATTGCGGAGAGAGCCTACCCCGATCCGGATAAGAAGTACTATGAGTTCACCTACTGGAACTGCTACGTTGTGCTCAACGAGTCGGAGAAATTCCGGGCAGGCGTCGACGCTGGCTGGCCGAAGAGGCAGAGACTGAACTATACCGGAGATTATAGCGGCAGCAGCGGTGGTTCGTCAGACCTCCCTGAGACGGCCCAGGAGGTCCCGACTCCTCGGTCGTTCGGTCGCCGACCTCGCCCGGTTGGGCAAAGGCGGGCGCAGCAGGTTGCGAGGGGGGGCACCCCGAGTTCCCAGGACGTCCATTCGGCATCCCCCCTCGGCAGGTCTACCGAGGAGCTCAAATTCTTCGCGCGCCAACAAACGCGCGCTCAAATGGTGAAGACCTTAGCCGACTTCCAAGCGGCGGTGGACCCCGAGGTGAAGGATTTTCTTCGTATATTGCTCCAGAGCCAGCGTGAAGAATTGGAGGCGATGAAGAGGGACACCGGCGGGAATAGCCGCGGCGTAGGTGGCGATGGAGGCGGCGGCGGAGGCGGCGGCGACGACGGTGAAGAAGCGCTGGGCGACGACGGAGACGAGGACGGCGGCGATGAGTGATTTTGTTTTACTTTTTAAAATTAATGTACTTTTTAATTTTTGTACTTTTTTTTATATTATTGTACTTTTTAAATTTTAATATTATTATTCGAATTTTCCGTATTTGTCTCGTAAATTAAATTCCGTATGTTGATACAAGTGTAAATTAAATTATATAATTGTTATTAGTGATGTGGATAGGTAGTGTGAAGGCTATGTGAGGGCTATTTGATGTCCAGTTGATGTGGCAAGCTGATGTGGCAGGAGAATTGTAGTGCTGATGATGTGGCAGTGTGAAGGCTATTTGATGGCTATTTGACGTCCGTGCTTATTGGAGATGCTCTAATAATTTTTTAATTTCATTTGATAAGAAGAAAATGTACTACACTTTTTATGAATTCTATCAAACCACAGTGAACTAGCAAAACTTAAAAGAAAAGTGTTGTCGTGCTGAGTTATTATTTTATTATGGAGAAGGAATTGAGTAAAAAATTGATCTCAAGAATTAGCTTATAACCAACTAATATCCCATTAAATTGCATTCATTCAAACCAATCTCTGCCAATCTGCCTTGGACAAACGACACAATTCCATTGGTGTAGCTAATAGATTTGTTGTTTAGATAGTACCTATATTTAAATTGTGTAGTACTAAAAATGCTAAAATCATTTGCTAGTGGAGTACTACTACTAAAAATGCCACGGACTTTAAAGTGTAAATAACATCGATAAAAAGACAGATTATTAACATTGTACCAATATCATTTGAATGCTAACATATATAGACCAAGTTGTGCAAAATTGCAAAACATCATAAAGAGACTGGAGAGAAGTAGCATAAGACAATTAATTTTCTAACAACAGTAAACACAATTAGCATGAAAATCAGCTCAATCCCTTAAAAAGGACCTCAGTTTCAGACATGATCCAAAGAACATGTGCCCATTATTCAAGTTTTTGGGATCCTACAATCACACACTACAGTTATAGCATAGGATTTCTAACTAAAACCACAATGGAGTAGTTGATTTTAAAGATTTGGATCCCACAATCATACATTGATTGCTTCATCAGATGCTCATATGTTTCAAGCACCAGAGCGCCCCCTCGGCCGCATCCTCTGCCGCGGCTTTCTTGGTCATCAGAGCATGGCTATAACTCTCAAGGATCACAAACCCTTCTTCAGACAGAATACTGACCTTGAAGGTGAACCTATTTGCAAAGCATTTATACATCAAAATTTGATCAAATACTCCCAACACACACTAAAATATGCCTAGACTTCATGATTTCATTCCTTAATTCATTATTTTCAAACCTCACTCATATATAATTTGAAGGATTCTACTTGTTTAAGCATTTTATTTACAATTCTTTCCTATTCCTTTTATAATTTTGTACTGGTACTCCATATCATAGTAGTATCTACAAACCAATCAATAATCATAATAGATTTCAATTTTATTTTTCAATTAGCGAGGGAGGGCTACCTTTTCACACCTTTACATCATAACCAAAAATAAACACTCAATATTTACAAATAAAAAATATATCCAGCAACACTACAGCTATATATATTTATTCAAATTAATCAACCTGTCACAAAATAAAAATAAATATACTTGACTGTTGACTCACTGTTTGATGTGAGGAGGACCTTCCTCATTGCAGCATTCAAAGAGAGGTTGTTTCCAGTGTTTCGCAGTACACAGGAGATGCAGATACGCCTTGGCCGACCCTTTTACAAAATCTGGCAAAATTCAACACAAAATCCTTCCAATTTAAACCCAGGATAAGTAATTCCTCACTCTAGTTGAAACGAACTTGCGAATTCAAGTAAAATAGAGCAGTATTTTTCACACTCCTAAATCAGGCATCGGTTGATTAAATGTGAAGAAGAGCGAATTGATTATTAAATAAATAGGGGGAAATGATGATTCTTTACCTGGTTGATTGATTGAGTTAGCCGAAACAGTAGAAATGGGTGTTGGATTGGAGAAATTGGGACCAGGGTTTCTGCACTCTTGGCTCTGCATTCTAGTTTTGAGAAAATGGGATAATAATTTTCTGGTCAGAAATTATCAGAGCTAATTTTATTGTTTATACATGGGGTGTTTATTAGAGTGGGAATTAATTACATTAATAAATTAATCTAGTATAGTAGATTCGTTCAAAATAACCAATTTTCCATAAGCTCAATGAATGGAGAAATTTCGGAATATGAGTTTAAATTCGCTTACCTTTCGAGATAAGGGATTCAATTCGCGTACCTTTCGAAATATGGGTCCAAGACATGCGAATTTTTCGGAATAAGGGTTTTACACCTTTTTATATTTATTCTCTTCATTTTTCTTATTATTTCCCTTCCAATAATTATAGATTTACTAAGCTATCCTTTAACCCATCTCTCAAAAATTTCATTTTATCTCTATGTGTTACTAGATTTTCTGGAAACTAGCCCGGATTAATCAAGTTCACTAGTCTAAATGAAGAAAGGAATAGATTGTTCAAATTCCAAATGGTATTGCTTAATGTGAACAAGTTGTATTTTATATTCCATCACAACCCTTTCTTTTCTCAATCAACTTAAAAATCAGTTTACAATGTTACATAGTATTGACAATGTGATGAAATACCATATGACTCTAATGTTAATGTTAATGTTAATGCAACTTAAAGTCAATATATTTTATGACCATTTACTGGATATTGATAGGAATTCATGCTTCTTAATTATGTGTAGTGAATCATCATTCTCTCGTGAGAATTTGAGAGAGAAGATTGACTTTTAAGAGTGGAGTGCAAATAATTTGGAGGGAGGTAAAATGAAATTTTTGAGAGATGAGTTAAAGGATAGTTTAGTAAATCTATAATTATTGAAAGGTAAATAATAAGAAAAATGAAGAGAATAAATATAAAAAGGTGTAAAACCCTTATTCTGAAAAATTTGCATGTCTTGGACCCATATTTCGAAAAGTAAGCGAATTGAATCTCTTATCTCGAAAGGTCAGCAAATTTAAACTCATATTCTGAAATTTCTCGAATGGGAATATGTAATAAAATATTTATATTTAAGTGATGTAAGAAAACAGTTATTCGATGTTTAATTGTTTGAATTGGAGATCGATATTGTAAATTTTGTATCTACGCATTCGTCAATCAAGTAATTGGGTTAAAAATTTACTCATTTAGTTGCGACCTTCCTACATTTCAATTTGTAACTCTTACAAAACATGGTATAAATATTAGAACATCCACAATATTAGAACGTCCCAATGTCCGTGTAGCGCGACTAGGACAGGCCGTGTTGGATGAGCCAGACTTGGCATGATAGCACATCGAGTTGGGAAAAGCATAAAACCATAAGCCCCAAACCCTGAACCATCACGCCACACACGCGACCATCTCAAGTCTCGACAAATAGAAAAGCGTAAGGATTCAAGTTGAGTGATTGTTTTTCTAACCAAGAATTCTTTAGAAAACAAGTTGATCAACCACTCTACAAATTTCCAAATTCTACTCCTTAATGCTCTCCAAACCAGGCTGCCAATGATCAACATGTGCAAGGGACAATCGTGTCGTCCGTCCATTCTGTTTCAGATCATTTGACTTGAGCTGGAGCCTGGTGATCGTGTGAACCGGGACGACATAGTACTTCTTGCCGAGGGCAAGGGTGGTGGAAGGCGAAACCACAGCATACGGCTGGTGGGCCACACAGCACTTGGGGTTGCGGCTGAGGAGCTCCGCTGCTAGGATAGGCCGGTCGTGTATCTCCACACGACCGCCATGATGAACTATCTTCACGAACATATTCTTGCTGCTTTTGGTGCAAATCCAGCCAGAAATAAAATAGTACATAGTTTGATGCTTGTGAAATCTACATCTTCCAAAGTAGGAGTGTTTTTATAGTGATTAGTGGCTGTGGATTTAGCTATATTGCTGAGATTCAGGTGGTCTTATTTTTATTGACTTTGGTAATATCACATTTTGTGTTTTAATGTTTGGAAGGAACGGCAAATTGTTCCTTTGTTTGGTGTAATATTCATAGTGCAGCTAATAAATTTGAAAATTGGGGTAACATCAAAGTTTTGGCAGGAATTCATGGATTTTTAGGTAGAGTTTGATTTAGGTAACATTTTATGTGGCTCAATGTAAACAATTTTTATTTTAAGTTTTGATGTGAAGTTAGAGACGCGCAAAATATGGAGGGTAGGTACATTTTGCTGGTAGATATCCTACTTCAACAAATATAGTTCCGCGAATTGCCCGTTGACAGCCGGTTCGAGACTGTTACTGCAGTTTCGGTTCGAGACTGTTACTGCAGTTTCGGTCGAGCCATAACCAGAAGTGAAAACTAGATGGCCCGTTTACAATTCCAAAAATTAGAATCGCAAACCGTTCAAGATGCAAAGTTCAACCTTTGTTGGTAATATGCAAAATTTGTAACTCCAATTTCATAATCTCTTGAATCAAATTTAGAATATATATGTTGCAACAATCAAATTTGAAGCTTTACCTATAATAGAAAGATCCCAAAAAAAGATAACTGCAACTCAGTTTTTAGAGCCTCCATGAATAGAATCCCTATACGTACACAAACACAAAGGCCAATTAACTTACACGGCTCAGCTTGCAGAGCTGCTCGTTTGAGATGTGATATATAGAGCAATGAAATTCTTCAGTCTTTACATGCTGTACAAGCCGAACCAAAACTCCTTCCTGCTGACACGGATCCTGACTCTGGAGAAGCAAGGCTTCTTCACTTAACTCTGTGGAACAAAAAAATGTAGCTAAGCACAGGTCGGGACAGCAGAATCCGTCAGTCTCAGTGATCCACCGAGATCAACAGGCACGAGGGGTATGAATGAATGCAGGACGTCCGTTATCAGTGGTCTATAACTCGGTTCTGGTTGCACACATAGCACAGCTATGGCAGCCACCTGCTCGTGCAATGATAAAACAACGCGTATACAGCCAGAATTAGGATTGATGGCAAAAAAGTTTGAGGTATTGATTGATTCTTAGTAACTACTTTACTTGATATAAATGCTTCAAGTCCATAGTGTTTACTATGGCCGGATCAACAATATTTGGGAGCTTCAGTCTGTCGGTAAGCTGAGGCATCGCCTGCTCGTTTAACAAGGTGGAATATATAAGAATAGTGAGTCATGAACATATATGTAGCAAATTTAACGAAGACACTTACCCAGGTGACTATTGATTGACATTGAGCTTCAGCAATTCTCTCGACCGGCCTTCTTCCTATCAAAAGCTCCAATAGAACCACACCAAATGCGTACACATCACTCTTGTCCGTAAGCTTGCCTGAGAGATTGTTGCAAGAACTTTGTAGCATCAAAATTTCAAACTTCATTCACGGAAAAATTGTGCCAGAAAAGCTTACAATGTATAGGCTTTTTAAGTATTGCAACATGAAGTTTGAAATCGAAGCAGAGGTCAGTTTTAGGTATAATGTATGATCAAATATCATACTTCTTGTTCATGCATTTACATTTTACAACGATACGACAGATTCAAACTTTGCAGAAACTATTTCGACATGGAAATCTACCCCGACATAACCAGTTCATAACAAAATGTTATTCAGGGTTGAACCAATTTCATCTCTCATCATTAGAGACTTCTTCTAAAGGAGTGTTTTCTCTTCCTTTCATTTAAAGCATAAGAACGCAGCAGTTATTGGTATGCAGTATGCTTTTTAAGGTATATTGACATTGAAAGGGAAACAGTTGTAGGAGTAACATTCCAACTAAGTGTTGCTCCAATGGTCTTGTAGGGGACATCACAGCAGCACTAAAACGGTACACGAACACCAAACCTTACTAATATTAAGCCATACAGATTGAGAGAATCGGAAAATGGTCCTTACCATCCAGCAGGTATTCAGGAGCTACATAACCCAAAGTTCCAGAAAGCTTGATGTTGGCCTTGTTCGAATTCCCTCCCGTAACAGCAAGGCCAAAATCAGAAAGCTGGACCAAAATGGGAATCAGTTAACGAATTATAAGCTTCCACTGTATGAGTAAGCATACAACCAAACCACATTACATAAATCAAGTTACCTTGGCATGGAAGTTAGAATCCAGAAGAATATTAGAGGATTTGAGATCTCGGTGGATCACGGGAGGGTTGCATCGCTCATGGAGGTACTCTAATCCTCTAGATAAATAACAAAGTTTGCTAGAATTAGAAGACAGAAGAGGAAAAGCAAATATTTTGCAAAATCAAAATGAATACCTAGCAACATCCAAAGCAATTTTCATCCTCAGATGCCAAGTCAATCTTGATTTATTAGGTCCTGAGGCAATATTCAAGATCATTTCAATTAAGTGAATCGGGATATAAACCAAACTGATGCTTCACATTAAAAGCATACTTTGGAAAACAAAGATTACCATGCAAGTGGAGTTCCAGAGATCCATTCTCCATCATTTCATAAACCAAAAAACGCGCTTCGCCATGTATACAATATCCTAAAAGAGACACTATGTTCTGATGCTGAATTTTACTCAGTGACTCAACCTCATTCTGTAATAAAAAGGCAATATATGAGTCACAACAAACACCTTCCAATCATATCAAAACTCCGTAAAAGTCTATCAGCACAGCACTAGGATACAAGTTTACCTCAAATTCTCTTTCAGCTTCGAGCCCACCAGCATATATTTTCTTGATAGCTGCATGGAAGTGGTCATTGAAATGAGCTTTGTACACACGGCCTAACCCGCCTTCGCCTAGAATATTGGCTTCATCGAAGTTGTTAGTAGCAGTCACTAACAACGGGTACTCTATTGCAGCAATGGAGCCCTTCTTGCCCCCGATTCTCATAGAAGGGAACTTGTCCAGAATCGGACCAAATGAGACGCCATTCGCAGCATCTGTCAATGCATAGTTAGAAAACTTGTATGATAAAAGCTTCACATAAACTTAATGGGACTTCAATTCTAGTGATAACAAACCTGCTTTTTTGTGGCTTTTTGCATTGGCTTTCTTCCTTAGTCTGAAGATCCAGAAACAAGATAACAGTAGCAAAATCACACCAAGAAGAGATGAAGAGACAACAAGGGCAACAAGTATCTTCTTGTTTAAATCCTGGTGGTGAACTAGATTCATTTCTGCAACTTCTGATCCCATGAAAAGAGGAATTATAGAACCAAACAAGAAATATATAACAATAGCAACAACAAAAAACACATCATATAAAACCACCACTACCACCCTCTAGCTCCAAATATGCCCAAAAATTAGGCTTTATTTAAAAAAGAAAAAAGAAAAAAAGGGGGAAACTAATCAAATTAAATCCCAATTACTCCGCAATTAAGCTTTATAACAACTTTTTGGAAAGCTGCACAATGCCACAAAATTACCATAAAAATAGTCTTCAGATGTAAACATGATTACCTATTCTAGCTTTCCAAACTTCCAAACATAAACTCAGCTGCACAATTCCTCAAACAAAAGAAAGAAAAACACTCCAAAAAAGCAGGGGAAAGGACTACCTGGAGAATGTCCTCCCAGATCAGAAGAGTTCTTAAAAAACGGATCTTTTTCAGTGGGAATAACCGGGTCGGAGGCAGGCGGGTCGGGCTTCACATCGAGTGGAACAGAAAGCGCAGGAGAACTCAAAACCCAAATTGGTATCAGCAGCAGAAACAAAAGATTCATTCTTTTTACTTTTTTGGGCTTGTTCTTGCAAGAAATGATAGAGAAAAAGGGGGATTCAAATTTGAAATGCTTTAAAGGTGGAAGTGTTTAAATGGTTTGAGAGTGCATTCTTTAAATGTGAGAAGGGACAAACGATGGAACAAGATTAGTCAGGAAAAAGCAATGAGGTTCCTTTTTTTTGCTGCCCAGAAAAGAGAACCAATTGCACTACAAATCATGTGGCAGTTAATTAAAGATGTGAACCCCTCCCCTTCCTCTCTCTCTAGTTAAAGGTGGTCACGTTGGGGTGTCGAAGAAAAGAAAATGGAGGCAAGATGTGTGTGTTTGTGTGTGAGAGAGAAAGAGAGGGGTTAGTGGGGTCCAGATTTATTTTCCCTCTTGTTTAATTGTTTCAAACATGACTTTATTTAGGTAAAGAGAGGGCAGTTGAATAAAAAGTTATGAAAAAAAGAAGAGTTCAATTTCATAAATAAAGTTAAGAGTTGAGAGAGGAAGTTCTAAACTTTTTTTTATCACTAAGCATAAAAGTTATAGTCATTTAAATCATGAAATTTAGTCAAATTCTGGTATCTCTTACAAATTTTATAATTGAAATATTAAATCATAAAGTTTCTTTGTTTCTCAGTTATCCTATCCATGCACAAATATCATATTTTAACGATATTTAAAACAATATATTTAATTAAAATAAGTAGTATTTTTTCTTTTATATTCCTTTATTTCTTATTTCTCTTCTTATTTTATTGAAATATTATTGTTTTTAACATCACAAAAGAATCTTGATTTGTGCATGAATGAGACAATTGAGAAAAATTGAAACTTTATGATTTAATATTCAAAATTTATAGAATAAACTAGAATTTGACCAAATTTCGTGATTTAAATACTATTATCTTTATAAATAACTATATTTGCTTCTCCATATTCACAAAAAGATTCTACATAAATATATCAATTATTAAAGGTTTGGGTTAGTCAAAGTTTTGACCTAGAGTACAAAGCTAGATCTATGTTAGTTTAAAATTTATATGCATTACAATTTTTTAAGGTAATTCCTACCTGCATTATTTATTCCTCCTTGATTTGGGATATAGATTATCTAAACTTTTGTCACTATTGTTGAATTGGGTAATGAAAATATTACTCAAACAGAGTACAATGTTTGATGAATCCACACCCACCAGCTTCGAATTTTCCATTATTAAGTATTTGTTGAGAGGAAGGTTGCAAAAAGTGGTTATTTTCTTGTTTGCCACCAATTGATGCAAAGTGTAATAATTCATTCCACATACCTTTTTTTTGACATGATTTACACTTTCATTTTCAACTACAAGATCATTCATCAATTCACCTAATCACATAGAGTGATCACTTTTATGCCTTGATTACTTTGAATTATGATTACATTATGGCGTAGCGCAGTTGGCAACGGAGGGACAGATCTTACTGCAATGAGCCTGGGTTCAAATCCCATTGCTGTCGTGTAGTTGCTTCCATCTCTCAGGCACAAGTGTGAGGCCTTGTGAGATGGGCTTCTGACAGTCAGTGGGTTAAGGCCTCCCCCTTAACGGGCCACTGCGTACCCTGATTTAACCCCCTCACATGATGTCGGGCCGAAGTGAAGGGGCCGCCAAGGCGACGAAATCATCTTTTTTGCTGCAATGATTACATTATGAAATTCATTCATAGCTAACTAATTAAAAAAAAGTTGAGATCACTATGTGGATCAAGATTTATAAGATTGAATCTACTTTTTAATTAAAATTTATTTTTGTAGCTACTAAAAAAATGAGAAATTTCAGAATATGGGTTTAAATTCGCTGACCTTTCGAGATAAGGGATTCAATTCGCCTACCTTTCGAAATATGGGTCTGAGACATGCGAATTTTTCGGAATAAGGGTTTTACACCTTTTTATATTTATTCTCTTCATTTTTCTTATTATTTTCCTTCCAATAATTATAGATTTACTAAACTATCCTTTAATCTCAGTTCTTTAATCCATGTGACAAGAACCGAGAATGCAAACAGACCACTCCATTATGATACGGTAGAGCTCAAGAATGCACTGAGGATGAAACTCGTGCTTGCAAGTAGTCAGCTGAAGCAGAGAAAAATAATCAATTAAGTATAGGTCAGTTTCAATCCTCAACCGTTAATAGACAGTAGTTTGTACGAACCGTAGAAGGGTCACTATCACAAAAGGCTTTAAGACATATACTGCAAGCATCATCGCATGCTTCCTGAATTCCCCCTTCCACAAAAGCTGCAGCAGAAGTCAAACTGCTCGATACATTTCCTTCTTCCATATGTCACGGAGTTGAAATATTTAACAAAGCAGATAGCACAAAATTTCTTTAAATCAAACTTTAGCAATATCAACCGTCCGAAAAAAATAAAGGAGCAGTAGAGCTCAATCAGCCTCATCATTTACCATAAAACTTAAGTGGTAATGATACAGCAGCATGCAAACTTAAGTGGTAATGCAAACAGACCACTTAAGTGGTAACTGAGAACCTTCAATAACTGACGAGTCCCTGATCTTAGAGTACTAACATGATCTAACATCAATCTAGTTTGGAGGGAGGTAAAATGAAATTTTTGAGAGATGTGTTAAAGGATAGTTTAGTAAATATATAATTATTGGAAGGGAAATAATAAGAAAAATGAAGAGAATAAATATAAAAAGGTGTAAAACCCTTATTCCGAAAAATTTGCATGTCTCGGACCCTATTTCGAAAGGTAAGCGAATTGAATCCCTTATCTCGAAAGGTCAGCGAATTTAAACCCATATTCCAAAATTTCTCAAAAAAATGACAGAAGAACATTCTACAATAAAATAAAATAAAATGAGTTATATACTTCAAAGTTTTAACACTTTTTAAGAATACTTAACATTTATTTTGAAGACAAATTATATTTTTAAAATTTTAACAATAAAAAAATAATTAGGTTAAAAGCTTTATCTCTGATATACTTTATAATGCAACTTAAAAGTATAAGAGGGAACATTTTTTTTTGTATGCAAACTTTGCAAATGTATCAAATTTGGTCCGTAACATTTGAAAATATATTTTAAGGTCCATTAACTTCAATGTAATATCGTTTGAGCTACTTTTTTTGGACGAAAATATCCTCAAGCCCATAAAAGGCATTTCAGTCTATTTAATCTCTTTTATTTATTAAATAATTAATTTATCTTTCTTAATTTTTGTTTGTCCCTATCTACCTTCTCTTCTCTATTTTTCCTTCTTTTTTAAGTAAAAGGGCATAAATAATTAAGAGATAAATTAAATATTTTTATAAAAAAATAGAATAAATAGACTGAGATGCCCTTCATGGACTTAAGAGTATTTTCGTCCAAAAAAGATTGAAATAGTAAAAAAGTAGCTCAAACATTATTATATCGAAGTTAAAGGACCTCAAGAGATATTTTGAAATATTGTGAACCAAAATTGATACTTTAACGTTAAATTTGCGGAAAAAAAAAACATCCTTCAAAAAAATAATAATGAAATGACATGAAGAAAAGAAAACGTTACACAAGTTGGGAATAAGACAGGTTATCCAACAAAATTAGTTGAAAAAAATAGGGCTTTATTCTTTTGTGTGAACAAAGATAACATGACTTGTATGGCATGGCGACCCAATTTGCATGGATCATATTAATAATTAATTGCACCGACACCATTTAAAGTGGCAGAGGAATTGAAATATTTTTCATTTAATGATACGAAAAAGTCACATCAGAGACGAAAATAGTAAGAGACATGTTTGTGAATGTTAATTATCAAAATTTATCTATTACTACAATCAAAATAATTTACAGTATCTATTTAAGACTGAAAATAATGTGATTCGACAAAGGTTATATTTAAAAGATGGTGCAGTGTCTGAAGTTTCAATAATATATTTTTGAATAGTTTCAATGAAATCATTAATCAACTTGCACTACAATAGGTAGATTTGGATATCTATAAGAATATCAATCTAGGAGCATATATGGAGTATAAGGCAGATTTGGACGTATATGTGGAAAAGGCATAAAAAGGTAAGTTGTTAAAATCATACATAGAGTAAAAAGCTAAGTTGTTGAGATTATTTAAGCATATTAGAAGGCTAAAAATTATGGCCATTCAACAATTTTATGTTTGGCAAGCACTTGATGCTGTCATTTTCAATATCATTTGTGACAATAAATCTAATTAGTTGATGCCTACTTGGATCACATAAGATTCATTTTGTTGGATTTGTGGGAGCAATTTAAACTTGTTCTCACATGGGAGTATTGTGTTTGATGGTGTTATCAATGGTTGTTGAAAGTTGTTTGGATATGTGGATTAGAGTATAGAATCCGGATCGAAATTCCCCTCTCTTTTGAACACCTAAACTTCCCCATCTTGAGTGATATCAAGGATTGGATTGGATTGGATTGGATGTTGAGATCTCCTTCTTCTCTTCTGTTTAGGATACTTTCTCCTTTTATACTTGTTATTCGGTGGTTATAGATTGTACTTCATTTTTCTGTGTATTCTATTCTCATCTGTTTTGCTTGGTTACGATATGTTGTTTTTTGAGTTGTTAATCTTATGTGTTTTGTGTTTTGATATAGTCACACTCTTGCTCGTTATTTTTGTGCTCAAAGATTTCTCTTTTATAAAATAAAGTCAAGGTTATTTAAAGATTAGTCTCAAATCAAATATTGTTATTATCAGATTAAAATTAATTGTCTATATTATTGAAAAAATAATGAGTTTTCAACGGTCTAAATAAATGGACATGTGGTTGAACTCTCGACAATAAGATTTTGCTGGATATGTACTAACTTTTTTTTTATAAAGTGTGAAGTGGTTGAAACTGAAACATCTTGGCACTCAAATTTCCTTATACAGGTTGTTTAGACGGTACAATCACATGAATATGGCCATAAATTAACTTTACTTTTTTTCAATACAAGTATTCTTTTTTGAAAATAACTAAAATTTGAAATAAATATATATAAATACGTCAAGTTCTTCTAAAAAATACTGTAATCAACAATTAATACATATTTGATGTTTTATTGGTTATATATAAATTAGGTACCCGTTTTTCTACGTACAAACCTTACTTTTTTAATTCAACAAATAGACAACTTCATTGTGCTATATAATTCACTAATTTATATTCGTACTTGCCCTCGTAATTTATACTCCCTCCGTCCCTAAAAAATAGATAACATTTGAAATGACACGAGTTTTAATGCACAATTAGTAAAGTAAGAGAGAGATAGAAAGGAAAATTGATTGGAGTATTGCTAGTTGAGAATGTGACCCACCTCATTTAAAAGAAAAAAAATTTCTATAAATGGAAATGGTTTATTTTTAAAGGACATCCTAAAATGATAAATGTGGTCTCTTTTTAAGGGACCGAGGGAGTATAATCCACGTATTTAGGTCAATAATGTGAGCGACAACATAGTGTAATTATTGATTTTGACCATAAGGATTATTAAAATATGCACCATAAGATTGTCCAACTGGTTTCCACTAAAGGACAAAGATTATTCCAAAAATATAAATTTTGAGTATTATTCAAAATGCAAACACATCAATTCGTTCATGATGTTACATGCAAAATCAAAATTTAATCACATAAATAACAATTTTCATGATATTAACACATTAATCATCGGAAATAAGTATTTATATCAACACTTCGCACTTCTTTTAATTATCAATAGTCTCCAGTAGCTTTTTTTGCGTGATGTTAATGGATGCTTTTTAGAATGCAAGGGAATTAGGAAAAGTGAAAAGCACATATGAAAAAAAGCAAAAGAGATTGTTATTATCACACTTCAAAAGTTGATAAAAGAAAACTTTTTTTAAGTTGGAAACATGGGTCGATCCATTAGAATATGGGAAAAGATAGGTAATAATGGCTATTGCATATATATAAATTTCTGCATGATTGAGAAACCTATAAATAATTAAACACATACATACAGTCAAATTATGGGGCATTAGTACTTTTCTTTAAAAGAATCAAATTTACTTGGAAAAGATGAAATAATTTGATAAATATATTAGAAATGAAAAGAGCCAAAGAAGAGATCTTCCTCTCTTGTGAAATGCGTAGAAACAAGATTTGTGTTATCCCACTGTCAGAATAAGACAACACCACCACCTTGACTTTTAATATAATGGACAAAATGTTGTTTTAATATTCATATTTTTCAAAATCACAAATGATACAAACATAACTGTACTTGTCCTAATGGAATCATCATGACTAATCTGTCTATTTAACATAGGATAATTAAAAATGGATGTAGAAGTTGACTCATTCGATAAAACAATGAGACAATAAACACACAATACGAGAAGGAAAAGTAAATAAATATATCATGAAATACTAAAAAAAATATTAGACCACAATATAATAAAAATTAAATACATGTGCACTTACTTTTTATTGAATTTTATTTTCCTCACTAAAAGTCTTCAATTTGAAATAGAGAGACAGAAATTAATTCCCAGGCTGTGCATATGAGAAGGATGAATAGTTGGATGATGCCTCGAACCTTCAATCTATTGATTAAGGGATGAAAAGTTAACGATAATGTGCTTCATAGCCAACATTATAGTATAATAATTTTAGTTTTAAATGAATATAATAAGTGATGAATAGCGAATTTATTGGGCAAGACGTGAATATTAAATGCTGGGAATGCTGATGTTAGGATTTCAAACTTATCATCATCATTTTAATGCAACTTTTAATTAATTTATTATTTTCTCGATCATAACTATGCATTCAATTATTTCAGCTTAATTAGGTCATTGAAGTCCAATCATAACTAAAACCATTTAATTTTTGTCAACCCTTTTACTATGTGTAAACTGATAACTAAAATATGATTCCAACCATTGTAGTAGAGAGGATAATAGCAGAGAGCAGAAATGCGAGGCCCAATAAATGTATCAACTGGGCTTTACAGCAACCCCCTAATTTCAACAATCAGAGCATCTCCAATGGTCGGCGTCACCACCGGAGCGCCGATTTTTCGCCCACGCCGGTTTGACGCCGAACCATTGGAACCGGCGTGGGCGAAATCGGCGTCAAAATCGGCGTCGCCATGCCGATTCCCGCGCTGACGCCGGTTCCCACGCCGATCCTCACGGGCGCCATTGTGGCTCCCGGATCGGCGCCAAACCGGCGTCGGATTTAAATATTTTTTTTTTTTTCGCAAAACACAATATATACGCGCGTTGAACCTCATTTTCATTCGCACCACTTGTTTTAACGAGTACTCTCTCTCTACCTTACTTTCTGTACAAGATCAATAACGAGCAATGGAGAACAACTACGAAGGTACTCCAGTTAATCCCGGGGGATGGTCTCAGACTCCCCCGGCTCCCGGTGTAGGGTCTCAGACGCCCCCGACTCCCGGGGCAGGGTCCCATACTTCCCCGGCTCCTGGGGGAGGTGGTTGGCCTCCAATGAGCGGGTACTACAACGTGTACCCGTGGCAGCAGATGATTCCGGGGTGGGCACCCGGCATGCAGCCCCCTATGCAGATGATGCCGGGGTGGGCACCCGGCATGCAGCCACCGGCGCAGCAGATGATGCCACCGGCGCAACATATGATTCCACAGTCGCAGGCGACGCACGGGGGGGGACAACGCCTATCGGCCGACTTTTGATTTTTCCACCGGTTCTTCGCACACATCGACCCCAACGGATGCACAGTATTCGGAGACCTTCTCCTTAGCGGACTTGGGTTTTGATATTAACGACGTTTCTGAAACTCTCATTCAAAGCCAGGGAGTAGGGCGGGGTAAGAAGAAGGGCAAGGCGAAGAAGGTCGGCGAGTCGTCGCAGCCCCGCGCCGAAATCCGGGGCCGGAGGAAGTGGACGGACGCGGAGAACGTTGCGGTTGCCAAGGCGTGGGTGAGTGTTTGCGACGATCCTCTCGTTTCAAACAACCAGAGGATCGTCAACTTGTGGGCGAAGATAGCTGCAGCCTACAGGGCATTTTGCCCTGAAGGGAGACCGTGCACCGGGGAGGAGGTCCGGAAGTGCTGGGACCGAATCAGGGCTGGCGTCTCTCGATTTTCGGGTTTGTACGCCAACGCCCTCCGCATGCAGACCAGTGGCCAAACAGAGGAAGACTGCAGGAGGATTGCGGAAAGAGCCTACCCCGATCCGGATAAGAAGTACTATGAGTTCACCTACTGGAACTGCTACGTTGTGCTCAACGAGTCGGAGAAATTCCGGGCAGGCGTCGACGCTGGCTGGCCGAAGAGGCAGAGACTGAACTATACCGGAGATTATAGCGGCAGCAGCGGTGGTTCGTCAGACCTCCCCGAGACGGCCCAGGAGGTCCCGACTCCTCGGTCGTTCGGTCGCCGACCTCGCCCGGTTGGGCAAAGGCGGGCGCAGCAGGTTGCGAGGGGGGGCACACCGAGTTCCCAGGATGTCCATTCGGCATCCCCCCTCGGCAGGTCTACCGAGGAGCTCAAATTCTTCGCGCGCCAACAAACGCGCGCTCAAATGGTGAAGACCTTAGCCGACTTCCAAGCGGCGGTGGACCCCGAGGTGAAGGATTTTCTTCGCGTATTGCTCCAGAGCCAGCGTGAAGAACTGGAGGCGATGAGGAGGGACACCGGCGGTAATAGCCGCGGCGTAGGTGGCGACGGAGGCGGCGGCGACGGCAGTGAAGAAGCGTTGGGCGACGACGGAGACGAGGACGGCGGCGATGAGTGATTTTGTTTTACTTTTTTAAATTAATGTACTTTTTACTTTTTGTAATTTTTTTAAATTGTTGTACTTTTTTTTAAAAGTAATGTACTTTTTAAATTTTAATATTATTATTCGAATTTTCCGTATTTGTCTCGTAAATTAAATTATGTATGTTGATACAATTGTAAATTAAATTATATAATTGTTATTAGTGATGTGGATAGGTAGTGTGAAGGCTATTTGATGGCTATTTGATGTCCAGTTGATGTGGCAAGCTGATGTGGCAGGAGAATTGTAGTGCTGATGATGTGGCAGTGTGAAGGCTATTTGACGGCTATTTGACGTCCGCCAGCATTGGAGATGCTCTCATACCCACATTTAGAGCCCAATATCGCTGTTGTTTGAGGAATTATTATTTCAAATAATTTCTAATAATTAAAATTATACTGTCCAACGGGTCCTTTCCGATCCACTCGATCGAGCAGTCCATACGGTATACATGGTTCCATCACGTCAAGCGAGAAGGTGGCTATGCGGCGACTAAGTGACTAAGTCAAGAGAGATATTGAATTTAGCTAGCAACCGCGATCTATCGTGTGTTTGTTCCATTTAGATCTAGAACAACTCGATCGATAAATATTTCATTTACTATGATTTAACCACTATTACTTGTTACTTTGCCAATAGTTTATGTTTATTATGAACGTTATCCTCAACTATTTACTGACTTGAGCATTAGATCTCCTTTTATGGACACTCCAATGGATTCATAAACATGAAGAAACAATATATTGACCAGCATTAAGTACGGATGGATTATATATAATACCGATACCGAGCTTGCTTTTTTACTATCTTATCAACCAAATACCCAATCTATCAAATATGACAATAAATGATGTAAAGTAGATCGATAAGATTATAAAAGTAAATTTTAGTAGTGAATTTGCATGAAATTTAATTCATGTATGAAGTGATGAGCATGGGAGTTAAATGCAGTGGGATAGAGGTGAAGAAATGGCACGTATAATTAGGCATATGCATCTTCCCAACTGTTTCTCTGCAAATTCAACTTAACATTTAATTCTATTGATTTTCGCACCCTTTTTATTGCATTCAAATTAACTCCCATATGTGTCGCATGCATTTCTAAAGTGGTGTCACTACCATAGTACTCCCATATGTGTCGTTTAAGTAGAGACATTATATACTCTATTGAGTATATAATTTCACAAATTTATTCCGTTATACTCTCTCCGTTCCACAATAATAGAGACATTTAATCTTCTGCACTCGTTTTGAAAAATTTATATTAAATAGTTAAAGTAGAGAGAGTAAAGTAAGAGAAAATAATGTAGAGAAAAGTCTTATCTATAATATTCTCTCTCTTACTTTACTTTTTCTCCACTTTAACTATTTATAATTATTTTTTCAAAATGAGTGAACAAAATGAAATGTCTCTATTACTATGGAACGGAGAGAGCGGTAATAATTAATGTTCACCCTCCCTATTTAAGGTGGGTGTGTATACTCATCTAAGAATAATTGATGAAAAATAAGGAAAAATGAAAGCTTGTGTAGTAGTAGTAATAGTACTCCTCATTGCAATTGCTGAATCAAGAAGCATCACAAACCCAAATCACACCCAAAACAACACTAAATTCCAAGATGCAAAACAGAGAAGAAGCGGCGGCCGGAGCAGAGGCAGAAATTGTGACCCTTTGTATTCATACCTATTCGGAAACTGCGGCCAATGGCCGTTCCGCCGCAACTCCCCCAACAATCCCTTTCTGCCCCGCCGCTCTCCGCCGCGATCGCCGCTAATCCCCCTGCCGCCGCCGGTGTCATCCTCTCCACCAGTGGTAAATCCGCCACCAGCAACACCCTCTCCCTTAATACCCCTCCCTCCCCCAGTCGCTCCATCCTCCCCCCCACCCGCCGCCGCCGCGCCGCCGCCGACATCTCCATCCCCGCCGCCAGTACCAGCGCCGGCGCCGGCATCGCCTCCACCGCCGCTGGTTCCGTCTCCCCCGCCGCCCGCACCACCGCCGCCGCCAGCAATTGAGCCCATAATATACCCGCCGCCGCTGCCTTCCTCCTCGCCGCCGCCGCTCTTCCCATGGCTGACTCCGCCGGCAGAGAATCCGCCGCCGCTGTTTCCATGGCTCACGCCGCCCACAACGGGAACAGACACTCCGCCGCTGCCTGGAATTGTCTTCCCGCCACCGCTGGTGCCGGACAATCCTCCCGCGTTTTCATTCCCGCCGGACTTGTTTCTGACGCCGCCGCAAATGCCGGTGGAGGGTGGGGGTACGTTGCCTCAGTTGCCGGGGTTCTTCCCGCCGCCGCTGGTCAGTGATCCGATACCGTTTGCGACTACGCCGCCGTTTCCTTTCTTCCCTTCGGAGCCCGATTCGCCGCCACAGAATTAGGGTTTGGGGTTTTTTGGTTGCTAAGCTTCATGCATGTATGCAACTTTTGTTACAAATCATGTGTTATTATGTGTTTAATCGTCTATATCAATTCTAATCCTACCTATAAGCTTAAATTAATCATATCCACAGAGGATATTTATAAATTGTTTGTAATTATTGTTATAACCTGTTTTTGATGAACTTAATTGAGCATTTTTAACAGGATAATTATCATTTAAATGATATTTTCTTCGTCCTCCTTTGCTAGTCTAAGCATAGATTTTAAGAAATGTGAAGAAAATTGAATAAAAAAAGTAGTGGAATACATATCTTATTTTTATATGTTAATAATAGTATTAATTGAATAAAAAAAAGTAGTGGAATACATATCTTATTTTTATATGTTAATAATAGTATTAATTTTATAGTGAAATGTTAGTGTAATGATTTAAATAAGAAAAAGTAAGTAAAACATTAAATAATGGATATCTCAAAATGACATTTGAGACATTATTTCATGGATATATAGAGGGGGTAAAATTTTCCTACAATTGTCCCAAAATTGTCAAAATTGAAATCAATAGACCATGACATAAAATCATATTGTTTCGAATAAATTAATGGTGTTTAATCAACAATCAAACTAGAATAACACCATTGTGTACAAAACAATGTCATTTTATTATCATACAATATTATTTTCGATTTTAACAATTATAGATCAGTTATAAAAAAAGTAGATAGTTAAAATTTTAAATAGCATCATAGCTTTTAACTATCAACAACAAATTTTAAATTAAATAAAAATTATACTTTTTAACTATCAACTCTGATCCTACCCAATGAGAAAATAATTCAACAAAGAACTATATTAACTCAAGTTACTCAACGAATGTGGCCTTACTAATCCATGAATGCCACCATTATTAGGACTTCACTCAGTCAAATCAATTCCTAGAGGCCCAAAAGTTACAGGCCCATTTTTGGGAAAGCCCAAATTATAATTGTAATGATAGTACTACTACAGTATCTACGACCATGGTTTTATGGAGTACGTATTTTTAAGATAAGACTTCACATCCAATAGTGTTATTATCTTAAACGGATAAAAATTGACCATAATCCCCTATGGTCCCCATCTCAACCGCACAATCACACATCAAGGAATATTAATAATAATAACAATAATAATAATAATAAAAATAATAGTTATATTAGGAAAAAAATAATATTGTTACTATTGAGAGCAAAACAAGAATATCGCTAGTACAAAAATAAAAAAATTAATACTACTACTACTATAAAGCATTATATTTATTACTTACTCCTACTACATTAAGAGAGCGCAGTTTTTCAGTCCTGGTTTCTTAGAGTTTCCACAATGGTGGCCCTTGAAGACCACCAAATGTGGTCCGGCCACCATTTGTGGCTCTCATGTGACCCTCCGTAATGGTAAAGTAACAAAATTAATAAGGGCCACCAAATGTGGCCCTCTATAAAAAAAATTAATTAATTTTTTTTTAATGTCATTTTTAATTTAACTATATTAAATTTTATTAGACTTTAAATTTATGATATTTATAAATTTAATTAAAATAAAATAATTTGGATTGTAAATAAAAAAATTCACAACCTAAAACCAAAATGTAACAAGAACTTCGTTGTATTATATTAAAATAGGAAAATTATACAACGAAAGTTTTCTAATTTAAAAACAACAACCCGAAAACCCATATCACTCTGCGGTGCCCCTTCTACGGTTCCAGACCTCTTCAACCATATCAGCCTGGAAGGTTCATCGTCGGAATCCATAGTTGCAAGGTTGAATCGAAATTGGAAGGAAATATTGGAAAGATTGGAGGAAAATGGAAGTAAAATGGAGTTGGAAAAATGGAATGGAAGTGTAGTATTTTATAAATAATTTTCGAAATTTTAAAAAAAAAATTTAAATTCCGCGGCCTAGCCGCCAATGGCGGCCCGCTGCAGTGGAGGGCCGCGGCTCACACGGCTCAGCCGCGGCTCACACGGCTCAGCCGCGTGAAGGCCGCGGCCGCGGCTCGCCCTCGGCTCTCGGCCCTGCGCCCCGCCTCTCGGCTCTCTGCAATGGGGGCCACGACTCCCCCATTGTGGACACTCTTAACTTCACTTGATATAACCAAATTCATGTATAATATTCCATTTATTATAATAGAAGAAAAACAAAACAAAACAAAATAGAGCGAACATAGTAAAACGAACCAATTGAGGAAACCCATCTTTCTACCAGATAAATTACGTTTCGATTAACACTCTTGAAATTACATTTTGTTTCGAGACACCTTAACTTGCTAGTCATCGAAAAATTTAACAGAGTTTCAAGATTGAGCAAACAATGCTCATAAGATGCTAAAATAATGATAGACGAGATGCGAACTACTCCCTCCGTTCCATGTTAATTGGGTCATTTTTCTATTTTGGGAAGTTCCAAGTTAATTGAGTCATTTCTATTTTTGGCAAAAAATAACTCTCTCTTTACTTTATTCTCTCGTACTTTATTCTCTCGTACTTTATTCACCATCCATTTAACACATCATTCTTAAACTTCGTGCTAAAAAGGAATGTCTTTATTAACATGGAATGGAGGGAGTATGAGAAAGAGAATATGTTGATAGTTCTGTGTTCGTTGTCCAATGTCAAATTTATAGGAAAACCGAGAACTTGGAAGGTTTCACTATCAAGTCATTGACGACGCTTACAGTCAACCAAAATATATCATGTCATTAATTTCCACTATATAAAAAATGTTTTGTAGATATTGATTCATTAAGATAGCATGACACAGGTTCCTTTTCATAAAATTATAGTACTACTAGTATCAAATAAGTATGGTCATGAATTATTTATTTGTTTACACTCAGACAGATCCAAAACATAACATCTCATTAAGGAATTTTGAAGTAAATGAGGGGAAAGCGGCAATGGATGAGCCTTTTCTAGATTCTCATTTCGATTCTTTTTCTTTTCTTCCCTTTTTTGGGTAAAAGACAGAGATATATTTCTATATATATACACTTTACAGTTTTCCTCAGTCTAATATATATGTCGCCTGTTTTGGATGTAACCCATAATAAATTTAATTAATATTATTCCAATTTTATTGTGGATGTATGTCTTTCCGTGATCGATGTGAACGAATTCCACAATTTTTTAAATTATAGGAGTACTATACTAATCAATAGTTTTCTTTATTTTCTTTTTTTATCTTCAAATCCTACAATGTGGGTTCATAAAAAAGGTTATATTTTAATAAGGAATAAAATGCTTCCTTAACAAATAAAATGACGTTATTGATGCATTACATACTTTGTTATGAAACTAGTAATATATCTTGATTTTTGAGGTGATTTATGAAACCAAGTAGTATCTCATATATCAGGATTTCAAAAAGATGTACTACTAATTTATTGGCACTTCAGAATCCGACTCACGAGTTTCACTAAGAAATTAAATCATTCAAATATTTGATACTCAAAAAAATCAATAAATATTACTTAATGTTTGCACAAATTCCACCTATGAACTAAAATCAATTACAACCAAACAATGAAGTAGCCTTCCATACAAAGTGACATACTTTCAAATTTCAATCTTGAGCGCATTAAACAAAAGGTGCATAATGTGCATTTATAAAGTGAAATATCAAAATTTATATGAAATTACCTCACTAATCATAATTACAAATAGTTAAAATTAAGATCAAACACACTAAAGTACTATTTTTTGAGTATATATGTACCCAAATTATTGTAAAAGTTGATGCTGCTTTAACAAAAGCCAAAGTAAAGTTGGAAACATTGAAATTTAAGGGGTTATGGAATAAATTGTCCATAGTTTAGGGGTTTGAAATGCAAGCAACACGAAAATTAAGAATCTCAACATGTCTTTACAAAATTTTACTTTGAAAAAAGGGTTAATAGTAGTAGTAATAAAAGAATCGCCTCATCATCAAATATCAATCACATGCTGCTTTAAGATGTGAGTAATGACTCTTGAAAATCGAACATTAACTCTAATCATCCAAATCAAAACCCAACACAACACTCACCATCGCATACGGCTATGCTATTCAAAATTTCAAATCAACGTTGGAGCCATATTTAGAGTGCATATTCGAATTACCCTGTTTAACTGCTAAGCACGGCGCTGCACTGCCAAAAAATATGCACCATCTATTCGAACATACACGAAAGTGACTTATCCAATTTTTATTTATTTTAATTCTAAAATATAATAAAATTTAGAAAAAAATCAAACGTTCATAAATGACTAATTGATTTTTAACTTTTAATGCTTTTCATAATATCAAATTTAAGGACATAAAATTAGTTAAAATGATGGAAACAATGTTATTTCAAGTCCACTAAATGGAACATTTTGTAATAAAGCTATGGTTTAAAAATTATATGATTGATTACAAGTCAAAATAAAATTATAATTTAAATGAGTAGTTTTCATTTTAATAATTGTAGTTGAGATGGTTCTAGCACAAACTTGATTTTTAATACTATTCTAAGATGATAAATTATTAACAGTTACACTCTAACTTTTGGTAAATGAGGTTCACTTTCGTTATTCGTCCACCATCCATTATTTGTGAAGATCGTTCGTAGTGCACACCGGCGAAAACCTTTATGCACCACGTGCTATGTTTTGTAGATCCGGAGTTAGATCTAGTATACGTTCAAAGGCTATAAAATTAGGGTAGTATTCAATATTAAACCAATAATACAAAATTAATTCTAGAACTAAAAGCTCATAAATAAATCAATACTCGCGTTTGAATAGAGGATTGACCTAAATCGAGTGCGAAATACCAAGAATAACCTCATATGTGAAAAAATGAACCATACTTATACAAGTACTACAAATGTACAAGTGTGGTTTTCATGCCACATCTTTTCGATGGGCCCCACCCCATCCCATCCCTTATCAATTTCAATCCAAAATATTACTCCTGCAAATTTAAACTAAAATAAATAACGAACCCATTTACACGCGCACACAACACACGGACTTGTCTTCACCACACACAAATATAGATATACAGATATTGTATGTATAAGAGACAGTCTCCCATTTATTATTGTAACTATAAATAATTCCTAACTCACAGCACTCCAACATTTCTTTGCCAACACACCACCATTCCAGCTCCCCTTTTCATACCTTCCCACACATAAACCCTTCTCTCTCTCTCTCTAAAACTGAACAACAACAATACCGATGGGTGGTGCCGACGAGGACTGGGTCAACGCCGCCATCACAGACGCCGCGATGGTCGCCGAGCTCCTCGTGCGCCTGCACCGCTCTCCGCTTCCGCCGCCGAAGCCGGCTGCGTTCCGTCTGGAATGGACCGTGCGTCAGCGGAGGTCAAAAGCGGCGACGCCTGTCAACAACAAGCCGAGGAAACCCGGCCGCGGCCACAGAGCCAGCCCTACCACTCCGCTGACGTGGAGCGATGCCACCACCTCCTTCAGCGGCCGCTCCGATGAGTCTACCCGGCCTATAGCCTTCAATCCCTCCGCCTCAACGAGATCTAAGGTATCTGTATATGTGTGTGTGTGTTTCTCACTGTTTACGTGTGTATCCATCTTATACACACGTACACGTACGGATATTTAGTTTTCTGGATGCGTTCTGAATTCGGATCGGATTCCGCACATTGATGGCCGGCGTCGGCGTGTGATTCTTCTTCCTTCTGCTCACTTTTTCTAAAAACAGAGTATATTTAATTTTTCGAAACGGTTTTTCGGTATCGAAGTGACAATAATACCCTCCTCGCCTGCATGGACGGAATCTGAATCGGAGGAGTTCAGCGTCACATCGCCGATCTGATTCTGGCGCCGTGATGCTCCGCCACGCCCCTCCGTCTTCTGCAATTTTGAAATTTTGTTTCTAGATTTTGTGAAAAAATAAAAAAAAGGAATAAAATAGCTCTTGACTTTGTTTCAACGCATATATTGGTCAGAAGCGGCACACGAGAGTGGAGGACTCTTATCACGTTTTTTTCCCACCTCGCCCAACCCTATTTTGTGCTCCTTGTGGCCACATCTCAATTGACCGAAATATCCATCGATTTTAGGGGCAGCTTCGTCATTATCTCGGCCAATTATCTGATTTTTACCAAATTTCTCGAATGGAATATTTTTGTAGATGGTTTAAAAGGAGGGGTAGTTTGGGGAGGTGGAGGAGTGCCCTGTCGAAGGGGTGGGGTGTGGGTTTGGTGGAGCGTAACGAGTGGTGGTTTAATTAGTGATTAATTAATAAGGGGGGAGGGAGGGATCCCGTGTGGTGGGGTTGTTCTGCGCCCACATCTCCTTGTCCTTTTCCGCCAACCATGAAATGCCATCTGTCAACAACACTTCGCGTGAACTCCGAGGCACATATAAGCAAGCTGTACTGCCTAGTATTCGTCTCTCTCTCTCAATCTAAATCCGACATGCATACACGGACACGCTGGTGGGGTGGGGGGAGGGTGGGGGATAGACTAGCTGTGGGGTTTTCATTGTGTGAGTAGGACAAAAATTAGTTAAGATGGACTATGGAATGTGACTGCTTCGTCACCACCATTTCTTTCTAAAGAGGTGTGTAGAGTAATTGGGGATTGTAATTTAATCGAGTGGAAAGTTGAAAGGAGTTGTTTAGATTTGGGTGTAATTTTCTTGCATGACAGTGGGTTAGCGTGGGTTGTTGCTGTTACTGTAATTAAATAATCCATCTGTTTTGTTACTTCAAGAAAGGTTGAATTTTTTCAGAGGAATAAAATAATGTGTTGATGAAGGGGTTTGAAAATGCCAATTGTAGGAAAGTGTTTCGGTTGCCACATCAACTTCTTCAACTAATTAATACTATTTGTTGTGGAGTTGGTTTTTGTTGAATCCTTATTAAGATTTGTGTGGATATATATATGTTTTTAGGGATTATTACGACTGCAAATTTGAATCAAGTATGTGGTCGTCGATGTCGAATATGACTGACTCTGTTCTGTTCTAATTTTCTGCTGCAGAATAATGTGGATGGTGAAAAGACCAACTCCAAGAGGTCAAGAAAGAAGAAGGTGAATCTCTTTAGGGAATGGTAGTCTGTTAAATTCGTTTCTGTGTGCGATATCATTGTGAATACTACGAATTTTCTTTTGAAATGGATTTGGGACTTGCAAATGTTTAAGGAGTGAATTTTTAAAGTTATCTAGAATAATAGTCAAATATAATTTGTGTTAATTAACATCTAGCATGAGCCAAGCTAATGTGTTCCACTTTTGTGTATTTCAGACTTTGGCAGAGCTCAAAGATGAAGAGAGCTCACTGCTGAAGGAAAGAAGAGAGCTAAAAAGGGTATATTCCATATTTCATCTACTAGACAGTACTAACGAATTTTGCGGCTATTAGTCCATAACTTCTTATCATTACCGATGTCCTTTCCTCCTCAGGAAATGTCAGCCTTGCGAATGAATTTGGAGAGAGAAAGGGCTACACATGAGAAATTAAAGCGGATGAAGGTAATTAGTGCATACGCAATCTTCTTTTAGATTTTCATATGCATTCTATTGAGTTTATATAAATAGTTTGCTGTGTTTTCTATGCTTTTGACCTTAACACTCCTCATCTTCAACAGAATTTGAAACACTTGTTATTTGACTTTCCAACCTACTGCCATCCTCTATGTTGTGGCCTTTTCTGATCTGACATGACTTCGTTCGTGTTTTAAAAACCAGTAACTTTGAAATCACTGATTTGAATCTTGTGGCAAAATATTTTAATTTCGAAGTCTTACCTAGCACTGCTCTTTATATTTGTGTCTTCTTCTGTTGCATAGATCTTTGAAGCCTTCTAGTTAGCAACACAGCTATATAAGGCTTTTCGATTATATCACGGGTTGTAGTCATAAAAGTTGCCCAAAATTACTTAACATTTTACTTGGAGTTCGATGAGAAATTGAAAAGGTTTTTCTGGGTAGTTTGATTTCCTTATGACACTTTGAAGATCTTTATGTTGCTTTCAATTATCTTCAACAATAACATTCTCTTCTGTACAGATTGATCTGCAGCCTTCTCCAGAATCAACATCCGCACCTGAGGAATCCGTTTCTGGTCAACTTCAAATGGAATCAACAGCTCGTGATCCTACTACGACTTCTACAACTACTAGTCTCACGATGCCAGTTGTCTCAGGCAGCAATGTCCTAGAATTGTTTGCGACAAATGCTCATAGCAATGGGAATGCAGATGAAGAGTCTGATTCGAAGTTCATCCTCCCTGATCTTAACATTCCATTCGATGAGCCCTGCTGCAGTGCTACAGTTATGGTATCAGCTAGCTAGACCATCAACGCTGCACCTGTTCTCGACTAAGGCAGAACAGGTGCGGCGAATGATACCTATACTTGATAAAGACTAACCTCTTTCAGAACATAGTATACTATAGTTATATAGTAGAACGAGCTACCTCCTACACGGCCTGATGAACTGCCAGTGGTGTTGGGATCCATTCTTTTTTGTTTAGTTATTACCAGTGGAGTGGACTAGATTGGAAATCCTAACGTGTTAGCTGAAGTTAAATATATATATATTTTTCTTACCTTGTATTTTCTGGAGATTTTTATAGGTGATAATGTAAACTATCTTGTGTAAGAGATATATGTGTGTTATTTCTTCAAAGCAAATATGAGTGACAGATAGAAGGCTCATTTAATTTGGTATGTATTTTGATTTTAATTATTGCACCAGTTTATTCAATATATGAGGTTTGTTACTCCATTTTCAAGCAAGTGTTCCTGAGATGTGATTATCAAAAATATTTTATACTCAGAACCCCCTCCCCCCTCCACCCCACACACACAAAAAAAAACAGAGTATATTAGTTGCAGTATTTATATGTTGTCACCTTTCTATATAACTATTGATTACACTGATATTTCATCCTTTTCATAAATTCAAAAAACTACTATTACATTTGTCATTTTCCAAATCAAAGTCAATTCATCTCTAAACATGCAAAATCGAAAATGTTTTGGCCCCTTTGACCAGGATTAAGGACTAAATTAGATTTGAGTTATTTTATAAATATTCACCCGAAAAAACAAAGTATAGTAACTACTGGTACTTTATCCGTCCCACCATAAGACCAAGTTTATCGGTGGATGGAGGCCGACCTCCATGTTATTACGCAATTAAAAAAAGAAAAAATTGTAATTGAAGGTCTCCCTCTCTCTTCAACCGTGGTTCACATGGTGGGCAACCTCCAACCACTAGGTTTAGGGTTTAGCTCAAGTGGTTGAGGAGGGTTTAGGAGGGAGGCAAGGATACCGCGTCATCCTAGAGGTCAAGTGGTTGAGGAGGAAGGCAAGGAGGTTGATGAGGGAGGTAAGGATACCGCGTCATCCTAGAGGTCACGAGTTCGACCCCTGGGAGGCGCATCTTGGGGATTAATTTCCCCTGGGGGGTTCTTGAGTCCTGGCCTGGACCCAGGTGCTGGGAGAGATAGGTTAACGACGTCCCCTTGATTGGGTTGATAGGTTAACTGGTCTGGACCCGTGCTTGGGGAAAGGTTGGCTGACTCGTTCCTTCCCATCTCGACAACGAAGCGCAGCTTGGTGGTAAGACGCTTCACCTCCGACCGTTAGGCCGGGGGGTCCGAGTCACTTCGGGGGTATATGGGGAACCATTGTCGATCCTCCTTAAAAAAAAAAAAAACCTCCAACCACTTGGTTGCCCATGTCATTCTTTGATTAATTAAGCCAATGAAGTTGTGCCACATGGCATAATTTCATTGGTTGATATTTTGTTTTTATAAAATTATATATTTTATATGTTATGTTAAAAAATTATAAAAATTATATTAAAATTTATAATTTTTCATTCTCTATAAATAGAGACCACATTTGTTATAGTTTTATATATACAAAAATTTCATCTTTTCCTTTTTCTTTAGTATAATTTCATATATTTTTTATTAGTTTGTCATTTATTATGTAATAGTAATATTTCATGTAATAGTATTATTATAAAAAATAATAAAAATAAATATATAATTGTGTGGTTGGGTGGTCATTGATAAACCATCAAAAAATGTATGGTTGGATTGGATCAATATTGATAATGTGAAAGATGATGTGGAGGAGATATAAACTAATTAAATACTGAAAAAATAGATGGTTGGGTTGAGTTAAGTGGTTGCTGATAAACATAGTCTAAGTGAGTCATATTACTTTTTGGAATGTCCCACCATAAGTGTGCCATTTCTATTTTAAGCAAAAAATTCTCTCTTACTTTATTTTCCACCTACTTTATTCTTTTCACTCCTCTACTTTTTCCTCTCTCATACTTTACCTTCTACACTTAACTATTTAAATATCAATTCATTAAATCTTGAACAAAGTATAATATAAAATGTATAATAATACAACAATAGTAATTATGTAAATCAGTGACTAGCCCCCACACAGTGTTACAGTTGATAGATGATATAGAACTCTAGTTATTCAATAGTAATTTATTTGGTGGCGTTACAAATTATATGTATCATGATTATGAATTCATTTTAGATTTGGTGAATAAAAAATGCTGGCCATGTATATAGGCAGGGTATGATGGTCAAAGTTGACGTCATATAACTGTAAATTATGGAGAAAATCTAGATCACTAGATTTATCAAAATGGTCATAATATAGGTGAGACTCAGAGAGGCTGAGGGCCCATATCCAACCCTATTTCCCTAACCATGCTATGAGAAACAACCCAATTCATTAAGGGTTCACTTTAGAATAATTCTAATTCTAACATTTTTAAGAATTGAGGAAGAATTAAAACATATATAAATTAAAGACTCCATTGTTTAGTGTACAAGATTTGATTTTAAATATGGCCAAATAGGGCGTGTTCACTTTGCTCTATTTCTTATCTATAGATTTGGGCCTGCCAGATATGAGGACACTGTTACTCACATAAATGGATGCAGATAGCAAATCTTACAAATTTGAAAGGAAATAAATGTGCTCTATTTCGTATGAACAGTGCGGGCCAACCATTATTTCTTGGGCTCTCCATAATTATATAGAATGCACCAAGCACTAGAATTTTAAGAAATAGGCCTAGATATGGCCAATTCACGCCCTAATGCTGACTTTGACATAATGGAATTGACAAATTTAGCCCCAAATGATGAGTGAGAGAGGGTAATGGGGTGGAAAGGTGAGGTAAATGTGTAAAATCAAGTTCATTTCTTGGTGGAGAGCCCAATGCACAAACAAATCTAATTACATATTGTCCAAGATTTCAATTCTTGCCCATTTCTTTGAACAGTGCGGGCCTCTGCCCAATTCTAGGGCTTCCTCCAATTAATTAGTGAAAGATGAACAATCATAATTCCCCAATTGGGCCATGGTTCAAAAATACATTAGTCTTATTTATCATTTGGATCTTCCCAAAAAATTAATCACATTCTACTTTAGGTAAGTCTTTCACTTTAAAAAAATGAGTCTTAATTTCCAATATTAATATATATTCCGATTATTTTTTCTATCTCTCTATTTTTTACATATTAAACTCATGTCATCCGCTATAAAGTAAGTATATTGACAATGGACATATGGATGGTGGAATTGCAATTCATTTCCCAATTTCTTGAATAGTTGTTTTCTCCATTCCCTAATAAATACTTGTAAACTTTTTTATGAAAACGTAAAATACTAAATTAACCCTTAGTTTCGAATTTTGCATGCATACTCCTCATATTTTCCACGAATTTTTTTTAAAAAAGGAATTTTTTTTAGTTTTTTAATGGTGGTGATACTTGTTACTTGTTAGAGGGAGTCCAGGTATATTACAACAAATTATAACTTCCACTATCAATTCAAAACTCCTTTGACATTACTCAAATGATCATAATCTCTATGAATATCAAGAATTAATGAGATTTTAATTTGTAGTTGAGTTTGACACAATTGGTTTACATCAGTTTTTCTCATAAAACTTGAGAAAAATTATATCGTGACAGCTTTTCGACTTGGGTTGGGTAGATTAAAAAAGAGAATATCCCCTATGAAAAAGAGGGTTACTTTCTTGTTAATCATTTAATTTAATCTGCTGCACTGAATATACATCTGACTACACCATAGTGTTCTGATTAATTACAGTTTTCTGACTTGAAACTAATTATGTCCAATTTAGCAGAATAGAATTATGGACTACTAGTTTATTAGTGAAAAAGGTGCGTTGATATCTGCTTTATTTTTCAGTTACTACTCTTTATCTGTTCTTCTAATCACTTATTTTCATTAATTAATTGTTGGAAACAAATAAGTTTGGACTTATATATAAGCTGACAACTACTCAGTCTTCCAATTAATTTCTTGACAATTGACATGCTGCATTGTTTCGATTATTCTCTTCGATTTTGAACTTTTGAATTGGGAACCACAAACTTCTGGATTAATTGTACTCTTATTTTGTCTAATTAAAAGCTTAAATGATTTATTTTATTTCACATATACTTTGGTGGAGGAATAATTATGCTCCATTAATTAGTTGGCCAGACTTTCACATTTAATTCGTTGGACTCATTAATGCCATCCCATGAGTTAGTACTCCATATATATCAGTTTCAGACACTAATAACTAAATGCTGGTCCACTGCTTTGGTAAATACATATGCTCTATGGTTGTGATTTGCATTTGATATAGTGAAATTTCTAGTTTGACATAATCATCGATATAAATCACTTCGTGTTGAATTGAGTAAATAATTTATGTGTTGTCTATTGATTTATATTCGTTGCAATTATTGTTTGTCATGTCCTATTAATTACAGTACTAGTATAATTTTTATTAATTGAGGTCCCCTAATTACAAAGGAAACATGTACATACTAGGCTTTACAACATACTGCTACTATTTAGTATCCATACTATACTAAAATGAGAGTATAGTGAAGAAATTCTAAAAAGCCGTCGGTAATAGTCATTGCCGACAAATATCACGCATCATACAAATATTGTCGTTAAACCGATGAATTCACAATTGTCAGTATTCTCGATGAGCTAACATTGTATTGTTTGCCTTGTGCGTATACCCGATTATGTTTTGATAATTAATTGCGAAGAATGCCTTGTTTGTTCGTCGACAATATCCAGTTTCCATAGTGCATGGAATAGGTTTTGATGATACAAATTGAAGTACTTTTAATGGTACAACACAGTGTCACAAGATATTAAAATTGAATCATAAGTCGAGGTTGATACAAGGCCCCCCAAGCTCCACCACAATAGGCCTTATTTTATTCATGTTAATTTCACCATTAAATTTCACACACATGAAAAATGAGTTTTAACTACTAGAAAATCACAACTAAAGCTTTTATACTCCACATTAGTGGTGGCAAATGGGATGTAACAAGATGCATGCCCCAATAAAACCCTAAATAACTCAAAACAAAACACTAATTAAAGTCATACTAGGAGTAGTACTTAAATATACAAATTTCATTAATTGATCATCAACCCATCTTCAAACCAAGCTAACGCCGCCTTCCTCCGCCGGATTCCGCCCAAACAGGTGCGCCGCCGACGTCACAACCGAGGCAGTCTTTACCCTCTTCCTCTTCCTCCTCTGCGGAAACGAAGAGCTCGAACACTGCTCCGGGAGGACGGAAGGAACGTGGAAATTGGTCCTCGCCTTGGACCCACGCAGCCTCCTCGCGGCGGCGTCGTAGGCGCGCGCCGCCTCCTCCGCCGTGTCGAAGGTGCCGAGCCAGTGGCGGCACCGCCCTAAGCCGTCGCGAATCTCCGCCGACCACCGCCCCCACGGCCGCTTCCGCACGCCCCTGTAGCTCCTCGGCGGATCGGCGGCGGCGCCGAAGAGGACGCGCTCGCCGACGACGACGGCGATTCCTTCGAGGGCGGGGGGGTTTTGACGGAAGTACAAGTGGTGAAGAGGGTTTTCTTGTTTCGGGAAGAAAGGGACGTTTTCTTGCATTTCGACACTGCTGTGTTTCATTGTTTTCTCAATTTTGTGTACATTTCACATAACATCGCTGTCTATTTAATGGTACTACTTCATTTAAGGGTCTTATTTGAGTTCGGCATCTGAGTTTTAAGAAATACCAAGAAAAATGAGTGAAAAAAATGAAATGTGAGATCCATTTTTATATACTAGTAGTATTAATTTTATAAAAAAAAATGTGAGGGTAATAAGTTAGTGAAAAGTAGGGTCTACATACATAGCTACCATTTAGAGCGTCCACTATAATGTGGACGCGGCTATAGCCGCGTTTGGGGCGGAAGCGGGGCGGCTATAGTGGGGAAGGTGGGCGGACAACACGCCGCGGCGGTGGGGGTGGCGGACGCGGGATAGCCGCGTTCGGGGCGAGCCCGCGGCTGGGGTGAATGGAGGAAGAATGGGTGGGGCGATAGCCGCGGCGCCCTATAGTGTGAAAACGGGGCGGATGCGGGCGCCGCGGCGGTGGGGCGGCTGTGCGAGAAGGGGGGGCGGCGCGGCGGTCGAGCGCCCGTGCCATAGTGGACGCCCTTATAGTAGTACTAAAAGTTAAACAGGACTCCTAATAGCGGACGAACTAAAATAGCATAATGGGACTTCTAATGACAAATGGAGAAGAGAGGGTAGTATTGTTTGGGTGTTCATAAACCACTTTCGGAAATCACCAATTTTTATACACAGTTTTTCTATTACTAACAAAAAAATGTTTAATTATTGGATTTTATATACTCCTTTTCATCCCCATTATTAAAAGTCTCATTCTCATCGGTGCTAGGAATGTTAAAAAGTAGTTTGACTTTGTAATATAAAAATGGTAGAAAAAATTAGTGGAATATGAACACCACTTTTATACAAGAAGTATTAATTTTATAATAATAGATGAGTGGAGTAAGTTATTGAAATGTGAAGGGCAAAGGCCAAAAATAGTACTAGTATTACTAAAATCAATATGTGTTTTTGTACTGTGCTAATATTTTCACAATCAATTATATAATTAATTGAACAAAGAAGTTTTAAAAAATGACTCCTAAATAAATAGTGCATGAACTCGCGTGATTGAGGCATCGTGCATGCCTTCATGTGCATCACATGTGGTGCCGTCCGTGCGTGCATGCAATGAAACATCCATGATTTTGATATTGAGAGTTCAAATCAGTATTAATAATTCTGCGTAATTTCCCGCATCGGAATTGCTGGAACGATAGGTAAATAAGAAGAGGATAAGTAGTAGAAACCAGAGATACATTTTGTGGTGGTTGTTAGAAACAACGTAAAGGCAGAATGAAATTTAATGTTGATGATAAATTAAATAATAGTACTAGTTGATTTTTAAGTAAATTACATAATTTTAATATGAAAATCACTGATATATATAATGTGACATTCAAATGTTTAACATTAGGCCATCCACAATAGGAATAGCCCAGCAATAGCCCACAGCCATAGCCTAGCCACAAACTCCTTCTGCCACATTATCAGCACTAAAAATCCTCTTGCCACATCATCAAAACAAGCAAATAGCCCAACCATAGCCTAGCCACATCAATAATAACAATTATATAAAAATGAAATAATTAACAATAACACAATATACGGAATTTAATTTACGAGACATATACGGGAAACATTAATAATACTATTAAAATTTTAAAAAGTACAATAATTTAAAAAAAGTACAATAATTTAAAAAAATTACAATAATTTAAAAAAATTACAATAATTAAAAAAAAGTACAATAATTCACTCCTCGTCTCCGTCGTCGTCTCCTCCGTCGCTGTCGCCACCCTCGCCTCCGCCTCCGTCGCCACCATCGCAGCCGCCTCCGTCGCCACCGTCGCCGCCGCCTCTACTCCCGCCGGTCTCCCTCCGTGCCGCCTCCAACTCGTCCTGCATGCTCATGAGCAATGTTTGAAGCAAACTCTTCTTCACGGGGTCCACCGCCGCCCGCCATTCGGCCAGCGTCTTGACCATCTAAGCGCGCGTTTGTTGACGCGCGAAGAATTTGAGATCTGCTGTGGATTGGCCAAGGGGGGATGCCGATTGGACCTCCTGGGAACCCTCGGCGACCCCCCTCGCCTCCTGTTTAGCCCGCTTGTGCCCAACCGGGCGAGTTCGGCGAGCGAACGAACGAGGGGTCGGGACCTCCAGGGCCGTCTCAGGGAGGTCGTGGGAACCACCGCTACTGCCGCGGAAATCACCGGTATAGTTAAGTCGTTGCTTCTTCGGCCAGCCAACGTCGACACCTACTCGGAACTTCTCGGAGTCGTTCAGCTCAAGATAGCAGTTCCAGTAGGTGAACTCCTTATACAACCCGGGCTAGGGGAAGGCTTTCTCCGCTATCCTCCTGCAGTCTTCCTCCGTTTGGCCACTGCTCTGCATGCGGAGGGCGTTGGCGTACAAACCCGAAAATCGGGAGACGGCAGCCCTGATTCGGTCCCACCCCTTCCGGCAATCCTCCCCGTTGCGTGGCCTCCCCTACGGGCAAAATGTCTGGTAGGCTACTGCTATCTTGCCCCACAAGTTGACGATCCTCTGGTTGTTCGAAACGAGAGGATCGTCGCAAACACTCACCCACGCCTTGGACAGCGCGACGTTCTCCGCGTCCGTCCACCTCCTCCGGACCTGGCTATCCACACCCGGCTGCGACGACTCGCCCTTCTTCTTCTCCTTGCCCTTCTTCTTTGGGTCGCCCCGACCCCGCACTGCTCCCCCCATTTGATCGGGAGTTTCCGGAACCCCGAGCATATCGAACCCCAACTCCTCTAAGGAGAAAGACTCAAATTGCGTGAACTGCGAATCAGCTGGGGTCGATGTGTGCGAAGAAGCAGTCGAAAAATCAAAACTGGGGCGATAGACGTTTTCCTCCCACGGTGTCCCCTGTGTCGCCGGTACCCCCCTATCGGGGGCTGCATCGGCGTCCCCCCTAGGCATCATCTGCATCCCGGGTGCCCACCCCGGCATCATCTACACACCGGGCTGCATCCCTGGTACCCCCTGCCACGCCGACGTACTCCCCCCAGGTGCCATCCCGGGCATCATCCCCTGCCACGGGTACATGTTATAGTACCCTGGCATCGGATCCCATCCACCTCCCACGGGTACCGGGGGAGTTTGAGACCCGCTCGTCACTGGAGTACCTTCGTTGGTGTTCTCCATTTCTCGGTGTTGATCTTGTACAGAAATTAAGATAGAGAGAGTACTCGTTAAAACAAGTGGTGCGAATGAAAATGACGCAAAAGCGCGTATATATAGTGTTTCGAAAAAAAATCGTCTAGGCGATGCGCTAGGTGATCCGGACGCTGCAATAGCGCCGAGCGGATCGCCGAGCACATCGCCTAGCGCCACGAAATCGCCGAGCGCTAGACGGTTTTTAATTCCGAAAATGGTTGGGCGGTTGCAATGGACCACCTAGCGCCGGCGCTCGGCTAGGCGGTGCGCTAGGCGCCATTGCGGATGGCCTTATAAAAGTCCATGAATATTTCAATCAATTATACAAATATTTTATAAAATAGCCAAAAATTGCAAAGCGAATTATCACGAATCATGAATAAAATAATGTTTATTCGATTAATTTGAATCCAGAAAGGTTTTCTGATATAAAACTCTTAGTCTTAATTCTTCCAACTATTTCATTAAAATTTAATAGAACATGAAAAGTTGGAATTGTTTATATTATGCATTTTGGGAACACTACAACAAAACTAGAGTAAAAGTTATTTCGTCTTTCAGTTTACACACACCTATACTTTACGTATATAAATCGGTGATTCAAGTCCCAGTTTATTTGCATTTTTACATTATCGACAAAACTAGATCCATAGAATTGATGGGAATATACAAAACGGTTATTTGCTCTTAATTTATACTCCCCCGTCCCACAAAGATTGTCTCACAAAGATTGTCTCACTTTGATTAGACACGAGTTTTAAGAAATGTAATGAAAAATGAGTTGAAAAAGTTAGGGTAATGTGAGTCCAACTTTTTAATATTAGTTTTATATTAAAATGTGAGTATGAATAAGTTGGTGGAATATGAGATTCGCTAAATGAGACAAATTTTGTGGGAAGGACCGGTATGGAAAAATGGAAAAATCTAAAAAGGGAGTAGTAGTGCTAATAATAATTTATAATACTATAAATGACGTGTGTTAGTAAATAAAATATACTCCGTTTATAATATCAAATCAAATACTAGTCCGTATTTATATAGAATAGATTTGGAGAATGTAAGATATTCCAATCAAATAGGACAAGACCAGAATCCATAATGACAGACGGGATATATTTATCTCCGTTTTACATCACCTACTAAATTTCATTGTTCCCATCATTTATTCCTCGCAAAATATAAATATAATGAATTATAGAATTTCTAACCTTTCAAAAATTGGAAATCAGTATAAATCAGGTAGCTTTCTATGATTTAAATATTTTGATAGATAGAGTAATAATTGTATCTATAATAAATATTAAGTACCCCTCACGACTCACTTAAGATGACTTACTTTTCTTTTTGGTTTATCACAAAATAGAAACATTTTTATCTCTACTTTATTCTATCTCTTACTTACTATTTCCACTTAACATACAAAATAATTTGTATAAAATTCTATACCGGCCGTCCAAGAAATGAGTCATCTTCCTTATGACGGACAGAGTATTATATAAAGGTAGTATTATTATATACTCCCTACGTTCACAATTTAAAGATCCAATGGACAAGACGGACGTGATGTTGATCAGCTTATGGCGTGCGCGCCCACAACTTAACATCAAAGACGGACGCAGAAATAATTATCATTGGGGGCTGAGATTTCTAAATTTTATTTTGATGTATATTTTTGAGTAATTCAGATAATTTGTAGGGGTTTTTATATTATGACTTACGATAAATTTGACTAAATTTCAAAAAAATTTAATAGAAAAAGTTAAAAAAAAATTATTTCATTGATGGCTTAAGCCTTTCCCCTTTGACTTTGGGTCCGCCCGTGCTTAACATGTACACTCATGTTGCACGATGTGCTACACTTTTTGCGCCATTTTTTACGCCAATTGTTGTACTTCCTTCATTCCTTGTTAAGTGATTCGTATTCTTTTTACTACTGTATTATGTTTTAAGTTAAATGAGTTATTTCATTTTTAGCATTCTTTCTCTTACTTGTTTCTCTCTATTTTTTCTCTTTATGCTTAATTAATAAATCTCATATTTTAGAAATCTAGTGCCAAAAAAACGGTGAGATTAAATCGAACTATGAAGCTTACGTGATGAAGCATAGATAGGATTAAGATGAATTGATCCTCCTAATAATGTTGTAGCTCTGCAGCCGTAATAGGAGGATCATCAATTATGAGGCAATAAATGGATTGTTAGGCTGCATGCATGCCTTTTACTTACGGCTATGATTACTCCGAGCTATGTTCCGGTGGTATTGGGTGCACACAAGGATCCGCGTGCTCCCACTCAAATCCACCGTGTAAAGACCATGTTTCTGACAACCAAGATCCGCAGTTTTCTGCATGGCATAATCAACGGTTGTGATCATCTATCAGTAGTAGGGTCCAAATTCAATCGTATACTCCCTCCGTCCTATTAAATATGCAACATTTACTTTTCGGCACAAGATCTTATGTAGTGTTGTTTTGTGAGTTAATGAAGAGAGAAGAAAAAGTAGAGAGAGTATTATTTCCATTTTTAGAAACGTTTCATTTTTAATGGGACAGACCAAAAAGGAAAATGTTTCATTTCTAATAGGACAGAAAAAAGTAGTATATATTTTGGGTGAAAGTGGAAGGGACCTTTGATGCTTAACTTTGCTTGTAATTTTTGTTGTTTGGGAACGCAAATTTATTAGTTTTAATTTTAATTCTGTATAAAATAACCCTTTCTATATGGAGTGTATTAAATTTGAAAAAGTCATGAGCCTATTATTCTTTTTGGGGATAATATTTATTTAAATTACGGAATTTAATCCAATTATGATCAATTTTAGTACTCCCTCTGTCCGCGAAAAATAGGGCACTTTGTGAATGACACACATGTACAATGTTTAAAAAAGAATATGAAATTATGAAGTTTTAGGTTTTTTTAATTATTTTATTTGTATAGAAAATGATATCTTTTAGCGATGCTCGAAATAACGTTGTTTTGTTAAAATAAGTATTTTTCTCATTTATTAAACAACATTGTTCCGAGCATCTATATAGAATTGTTTTTTACATGGATAAGCCAACTGAGACAAATTAAAAAATTTTGATTAAGCATTTTGTATTCAAATATTATGAGACTAGCCAGGATTTAGTTAAATTAACTTCATGATTTAAAGAACGCTTTTTATCTTGTAACTTATGAAAAGGGAGGGATGCGATTTGAATTCCTATACTTTGATGTTTATAGACTTAAGTCTCATGAAGTTATATAGTAATTGGTTGTTTGCAATTTCGAACACAATTTAAAATTTATTTAAATCAGTTAACACTTGTAAGTTTTAATATAGTATGTCTTCTTGGCCAAGATGAATAACACAAACTTTTCAATAAACTGCAATTGACCTTCAACTACTTACACATTTATATCCATTTATTTGATTACGTCAAGTCCCAAGAAACGAATAAATGAGATATAAAAGGTAAAGATGTTGTCAACCACAACTACAAGTTAGCTCATTGCAAACTTCCAAACACAAAAAAATCCACAATCTTTTCATGTGGCAATGCAAATAAAATTGTTTGCTTGTTTTGGGCACTTTCCCAATGAGGGAGCGAAAAAGGGATTGATCCAAATTTTGAATATACCAACAACATTTCACATGGAACAAAAAGGAATGTCTGTCTACGAAGACCATTGCCTAATGGTGCCTACTAATAAACTTATTACTAATATTCTTTCAGAATTGAAAAGAACAAAATAATTCGATGATAAAAATATGAAAGTTGGTTTCCCAAGAGAAACAGTCTTTGGACTAGGAGATTTAATGCTTGTTTTTGTTATGTTGGGTTGCGAAAGTTTCGGGCGTCGAAAAATAGAAAATCCAATCCCAAATACACAATTGGAGCAAAAACAATTTACCAACTATATTAAGTTTAGTCGTAATATTGTTGATGGTTATTTATGTTGATGTATCTATCTTATTTATATTAGATTCTTATAATGGCTTTTGTTGAATTTGAATTTCGTGGCTCTAGTTTTAGGATTATTTATATTATTTTCTTATAAAGGCTTTTGTTGAATTTGAATTTCGTGGTTCTAGTTTTAGGTTACTCCCTCGGTCCCTAATAATTTGGCACCATTTGATCCGGCACGAGTTTTAAGAATGTAATAAAATGTGAGCTGAAAAAATTAGTGGCATGTGGATCCTATATTTATATGTTAGTTTTATAATAAAATGTGATTCAGAATCATATAGTGGAATGTGGTGATCACTACAAAAAATGGTAAAAGTGAAAGGTGACAAATTTTTAGCGACTGACAAAAAAGAAAATAAGTGACAAATTTTCAGGGACGAAGAGAGTATTTCACACTGAATAGATTTGGTTATCAAAGGGGCTTAGGGAGACCTCAAATCCATTTTAAAAAATTTGATTAAAACATTTGAATCCTTTGATGTAGCTTAAAGAGAAAGAACAAGTTACAAATAGCACTAATATAATCAAGACGTATTGATTCATCCAAGAGTAGTTTGCATGGATATTATAGGGAAATAAGAAAACATGTATTTTGCATATATAAATTGCACAGCTACTAAGAAAAAAAACCAACTATTTGTTGTTAATTTAAAGGAGGTGCTCCAAGAAAAAGTTATTTGCAGACATTTATCTACATAATTTGATTGGAACTGGGCGTTGAGAATAATGTAATCTCATCTACCATCTTATATGCTAGCGTTTTAATTTCTAAGGTGTAGACTTAAGTAACGAAATATACAGCTAATAATGATCTCTAAGCTATAAATCCAAAAAAGTGAGCCATTGTATTAAAAAATTCTGGACTCAAATAATTGCTCCTAAGTTTAACCAACAGAAATGAAGTATGACGGCTCAATGCTAAGTCTCTATACATGTATATGCCTCGTTGAAGAATGATGAACCTCAGTTATCCTTTCTTGTATGAGTAGAATCGGGTGGGGACTGTGACTGGAAAGAATCGGACCTCTGTGCGGGTCCAACAGAGCGTCTGGTGGCACTAGGCGATTCTGATAAGAGAGGTTCATATACCGAGTCACTGGGAAGATCTTTTTCCAAGGAGGATCTGGACTTAGGCTCTATGATTCCCGATGAATGGAAACATTCCGCCTGCTGGAGTATGTTTATTCTGCTCGGCCTATACGTGTACCTCAAGTACTTCAGTGCCAGAACAGGGCACATTCCTGTTGCTACAATAAGCTGAAATAGAAATTAGGCGTTTGGTTAGCACATACATGAGAGAGTTCAGGCAATCTGACAAAATAATACAATTGGTTATTGAAGATTAGCATGCAATAGTATGTGAAATAGTGTTTATACGAGTGTGGCATTGTAGACTTGTAGTCTATATTAGTAACAGCAGTAAATAGACAATAGAATGCAGAAGATGACTCACAATCATTGTAATCCAGTAAGACGGCTGCTCGCACAAGCGAAACATTATTGTGTACATTCCTGATGTCGGGATGGAACTAACAATCCAGTTGATGGCATAAAAACCAACAAGATTGCCCCAGATTGCCAGGTGTTGAAAAATCGTAAAAGAACTAAACAACCAGAGTGAATTTGGGTCAATCAAGCTCAAATATAGTCCGTGCCAGTTAGCATGATGGTAATTTACAAACTATACAGCCAATTTTTTGGTTAGACAACTTAAAATTGGAAATGATTAACTCTACAAGTTTGCTTTGCAGGGAAAGAAAATAAAGAGTGTGTTTGTCTGGGGTTGGGGGTGGGGGATAGTAAGGTCAGTGGAGAATGTAGAATTTTGTTTCATGCTCACTATCAGCAAGTTTTTGTAAGTATGCATAAACAAGAACAAGAGAAATAAACTGCTCACTTGGTCTCCAATGCAACAACAAATGCTTGCAGCCAAATGCATCCAGAAACTGCAACCATTGCTACCTCCTCCATCTCACTTTTCTCAAAAGCATAGGAATGTATGGTGATGACGAAAACAACAATTGCCTAGAGAATCATATAGTATCAAGTACTCATTATTAAGCAAAGATGAAACTTCAGCATACTAATGTATAGGTTAGAAAACAGATATATTTCAAAAGGCGAGTAGTTGGTCTAATAGTACTCATCATTATATAAGAAAAAGAATGGGAAAAGACATCAAATAGAATAGGAAAAGACATCAATTTCAAAAGACACTCACATGGAAAAGGGACCGCCCAAACCATCCAGCAAATGTGCTTGGATTAAGAAGTCTGTTTCAGTTTTAGTTCGGTCAGCCAAGGTACAAGAAGCAAGCAATGATAGAACAGAAAATTCCGAAGTCATTTAACTGCAAGTGCAATTGGAAACAAATGGAATATCTTTTAAGATAGTAATGAAGCGAACCTTCCTGACTGGCAATCAAATAGTATCTGGGGATGCTGCATTACAGTTCTTTCACTAAGATCTTTGTCGAGAACACTGAACAGAACCGGAACACTAGTGTAAAACACATTATAAGCCATCAAGCTGACTGTGTTGAACAGACTGGTCCCTGAGATGCCTGAAATGAAAGAGAAACTGGAAGATTGTACTGTTAGCACACAAGTAAATCTTATACTCATTTGCTCCTCATGAGACTGTATGTTAGGAAGTTAAACAACTTACAAAATCTGGATGAAACATATCAGCAATGACTTATAGAAAGAATATTGGGAAAGAAAGGCAGTTCGGTTGTATGAATAGCGCCCATGCACAAGTATCAGTCTTTTCAAAAATCGGAATTCTGCACGTGAAGAATATGGGGGGTATAACAAATTTTAGTAGGAACATATATTAATTACTGTGAGTGACGTAAGTCCACAAAGATAAATTTCTAAAGTATTACTAGAATGCAAGTCAAAGTACAGAAACATAACTTTCGATCCGAATTCAAGCAAAAGCACAATTGGTTCTTAAAGGAAAGACAACTCAATCTCTGAAGAGTGAAGATTTGAAATATTTCAACAGTACAATGCACGTGTACATTTGAGTAGCATAGCCTTATGAACTAAACATATATCAGGACGTGCTTATTAAAAGGATTCTGCAAAAGCCAAATAGATTTTTTTTCAGTACTGACAAACATACATGGAAGTTTCATATGTTTTAAAAGTAAGTCAGAGTAGAAGGGCAAAAAGATACACCTAGCACTCATCAGAAAAAACAATATTGATTCAGTAAATCATGTTCTAGATATGTTATTTAACCCATCAAACAATGCTGGAAATACATTAACAAATATCTTACTTCCAATGCTATAATCAGCTGCTCTGGCTGCCTGCAGTCCTTCTCTTCCACTTATGCCAACCCCTATGTCAGCTTGTTGAATCATCCTCACATCATTCCCACCATCCCCAATGGCCAGAGTTCTGTAATCACCTAACTTCAAAAGTTCTACAAGCTGAAAAAAATGAATTTCAGTGATACTTTTAAGGGATATGTATGTACAGCCAAATGGTTCTTCCAGTTAGAAAGAAAAACTAATTTCAAGGGTGTATGTACAGAATTTCAGATAACCAAATAAAAACTCCCCCCTGTGTCAACTGAAAACCAATCTGTACTAATGATTTTGCATGCTGTATGACTGTCATAAAAATAAGCAGTAATGTAATACAGTATGAAAAGCATGAACATGAAATAAGCATCGATAATGTAAATAAAGCATTAATGTATGTGAATGATACACAAATAAGCATGGTTAATAATTTATATGGAGGAAAAGTGTTATTATAACCACCCCTTATATTCATTTTATTTTCTTTCTCGGGGTTTGAAAAATGGACGGAAAAGCATCCTACTTTTTGTATAGTCACAAGGGATACGTAGCATACAGTGAACAAGACCACAGACACCAACGTTTGCCATTTATAGTAACAGCATATAGGTTCTAATACTTTCTAAGAATATTAAAACTACATTGTTAGACAGAGCTTTCTTGCACAGAACATAATTTTTGGGAAAGGATGGAGATTCCAGAATAATCACTAGCGATAGAGGCTTGGAGATGCATACCTTTCCATGGTATTTCATAAATTCCATGTCATAAAAAAAACCAAGCATATAGTTAACTATAATATTATCCTCCAGATGCAGAAACTAGCTACAAGAGTTGAGTCAGACACCTGTGCCTTTTGGGATGGAGTAACACGACAGCAAATAGCTGTCCTTGACAAAATCGCAAGTTCTGTGAATGGTTTACGATAATGCTTGAGGGCAATTTCAAGAGCCCAGCCATCAACAACAAAAGCTACATCCTGCTACAATAAAAAACTAAGTGGTCAAAGAATGCTCATTGCAGTTAATCTAGTTTCAGAAAAAATGGAAAAATCATACCTTGGATTCAGACTCTGTGATTCTCGTAGTTAGCAAAACTCTCTCCAAGCTCCTACATACTTCATCCTCAGTTTTCCCATCAATAATCAGAAGCTGACCTTTAGGCTCTGTTAATGATGCACAAAAGTAGTTTGAAACACGATTCAGTAGAATAACAAAAAAGCTAGAGTTATAGAAGCATCAGGTACAAAAGGTCCAGCAGAAGGCTGAGACAACAAACATATTCTTAAAGCTAGAGTTATAGAAGCATCAGGTACAAAAGGTCCAGCAGAAGGCTGAGACAACAAACATATTCTTAAAAGAATAATATTAATGTCAAATCTTGGATATGAAGCATCAGATTCAGAAGGTCTACATGTCTCAGAAGAACAAAAGACGCTAGTTAAGCGAGTAAAGTTGAAGAGCCATTTGGTGCTTGTTAATCACGAGCAGAAGCAATTTAGTCCACTGCATAGTTCTTTTTCCTTATCTTGTTGTACTGTAACTGATTCCCTCAAGTATAATACCTCAGCAAACATGAATGACCTATCAGGCAAGGCTAATTTGCTTAATCTAATCACAAAGTGTCTTTTAAACACTCCCCAAAAGGAAAAAAATGTATTAAAAGGATAAGCAAAGTACACAAGAATACCATCACAGTATATAATGTTGCTTATGTTATAACTCTTGGTAATAACTGAAAAAGGGATTAGAGTTCCTATAATCTCCCTTCAGAAGTCAGCCAAGAGAAACAAAGGAGAAGAACAAGAAGGTTCATTTGATTTCTGAAGGGTGTCGAAAGTTCCGGTGAACAAAAAGCCCAAAAAGTTATTAACAAATCTGGTGTAAAAATTGGCAGAATCAGAGGGATATAAAGTTCTTCCTACTATCTTTTAGAAGCAAGTTGCTTCTTCTTAAGCCTAAAGAAATAGACATGATGTGCAGTATAGAAAAAAAAATGTTTTTGTAATTGGCAATCTGTAAATACTAGAAAGGGGTTACTGATACGATTTTGCATATGAATTTTGTGTCAGATGGACAATTGAGATAATGTTATATGAGTTTGCTCGAGTTTTCTTTGCATATATTAACAATAGCAAGAATGAATCAATGCCGAATTGGAGAAGAAATAGAACTCCACAGATAGCCAATAGGCCTCTAGGAATATCAATATTTATAGTAACTAAGTCTTTTAATCTCTAACATATTTCCAGAAGGTGTCCGCCAGTTTTAACAATTTCTGCAATAACCTTAAGAATATCCCTGATTTTTTCCCCAAACTTCAGAGAGTTGTCTTTCCATAGCTCACATGATCTATCTGTTGAACTGTTCATAATAAACCATTATCACAGTAGAAATATGTGAAGATCTGAAAAAAGAACCTGGGGACACAAAATTGCAAGAAAGAGCAATTTGTATAGCTGTGCTCATCTTGTCCCCAGTCAGCATCCAAAAATTTATTCCCGCTTTCCTAAGAATTTCTATTGTCTCCGGAACACCCTCCTGCATCATTATCAAAGTAGAAGTACCGGCAACACATCTTGTTCAACAGATTAGATAGGTTTGTGAAAAATGGAAATGCATATATGACCCTCAAATTGTAAGGGGTCCTGAGCAGACATTGTCACCTGTAGGCGATCCTCTATGGCAGCTACACCAAGGATCTCAAAGTCACGCTCTAATCTTTGGCAGACTTCAGCTACTCTCCGCTGCAAAATAGAGTAAGTGGTATTAGTATACTTTCTATGGCAATCAAACAGACAATTGACTTAATGCAGAATGTCGGAAATCATGAGCAAAAATAGGAATCTAAGAAAATGAAAAAGGAAAACTGAAAGTAGTGTCTTGTTTGACCTCTCTATCAACTAGAGTACTATTAGCCTCTTTAAACATTGAGGTCCACTCCTGATATTCATCCTCCTCTAATTTGCGCCAAGCAAGGCACAATGTTCTCAGACCCAATTGAGCATACTGTTCTACAGCTTCGGCCAAAGTCCTAACCTGTTGCCCTGACACAATCTATCTGTTAGATATTACAATAAGATTCCATCCTCCTGAAGAAAAGATAAATTAAACATGGACCATGGACAATGCCAAAAGCTAAGATGTTAGAAAGACAAGAAATTGTAGGATACAGATAAAATAAATCCAACATAGTGTGCAGATATGTCAAGAAGGTTATAGAACGATAAAAGATAGAAACAAAAATCAAATAAAATGTCAGGATAATAGTTTTGGAAAGATGATTTATGCATCTTGTCTTTTAAGTTAGCACGAACCAATCATAGAGTGCAAGGAGCAATATGATGGATATTTACAGAAAAGTAAGAAACAGAGATCAATTAGAGATGAAAAGTACTCGGTTCATGTTGAAGGAAATATGCTTTTTATAACTTCCATTGTTTATACTAAATGCCCATAACCTTTTTCACCAGCCAAACTGGGCATAGCCAATAAGGTCTAGAATCACAAAGCTAGAGTAGAAGATACAACCCCTGAGTTATTCAATACAGATTCATACACTGCATCTGGACCAGGTTCCTATAGCCAAAGCCATCAAGACATGGAAATGAACCTTTTACATGAATATATATACCAAGTGGCCTTGAAACAAGATTTATCTAACGACCAAGTAGCCTAAGCCATCAAGACACAGAAATGAACCTTTTCATGAATATAGCCTTGAATACAGATCAAATGAATCCGTTCTTGGTAAAGTAATAGGGAGATTGAAGAAATTTTAAATTGGAGATGAAAAATACTCGTTTCATGTTTAATAAAAAGGTTATATAAGCCAGTTTGATAAAATAATAGGGAGATTGAAGAAATTTTAAATTATTGTGAGAAGATGGCTATTCTAAACTTTTTGTAAAGAGTGGGAAACTAAGCACTGATATAAATTCTATGCATAAAAGTTCAGAGCTAAAAGGGCTGGAATTCCCATACCAAGCAACACAAAGTTTCCCCCAGCAATACTGTTGCCAATAGAACCGAAATAGTACCAATGGAAATAAGAATGAGATTACCAGAACAGGTAAGAGGAAGAATAGTTTCATCTGCTCCTTTTGACAAGATGAAAAGTTCCCCGCTTTGGCATTCCCTAACCACCACGGACATTCTTTTCCTGTCAGATGTGAACTCCAGAGTGTCAAGTACTTCATATCGCATTGGAGATGCATTGAAGTTAATATCTGCAGCCAGGTAAGTTTATAAGCTTCTCATATACAATTAAGTTTATCAATTATGACAACTGTAGTACGTCAATCCAATCAAGTTTATCAATTATGACAACTGTAGTACGTCAATCCAATCAAGTTTTGATTTAAAATAGTAAATATAAGATGCCCAAATTATATAATTAACTCATATTCAAGTTCAAGTGTTCAACTGTCCCAATAATCCCTTACAAATTGTAAACCGTAAGTGGAATGCAACCTCTTTCCTGACCTCAAAGTTGACTACATAACAAGGTTCAAAATTTTACATAATTTTCTTAACAATGTGTTCACTACGGCTAAAGTAATAATATAGTACATAATAGGCATATATATGTGTATGTGTACGTGTCTACATGTTTGCTGCAGATGATCTTGGAAGACAGGTAGCAGGCCCTTCAAGCCCATTACCCATCCATCCCCTGATATCATCTAAGCTTACCAAGAATATTTCCGTTTTTATTCTCCAAAACCATGCGCAAACGAGCAGCAGCACATACAAGGGCTTCTTCATCTTGGGATAGTGCCTTGTATGAAATTGTCCCACTTTTGCTGTGCAGAGTCACAGAAAAAGTAGGCCAGATATCACTAGAGGAGAAAATAATTCTTCATAACCAGATATAAAAGGAAAAGTTGTTCTTGTTTGCGTGTGTATCATTCCAGCAAGAATGAGCTTATGAGTTCATTGCAATAGTTACCTTCGTACGGGAATTACGGTATTGCATATTGCCATAACTTTGAGAAATAGAATGACATCAGCAGACCCAGTGGATACAGCATTAAGCAGCTGTGCATCTGTATAGCACAGGATCTGGGTATAAATAAAAGCTACATAATGAATTATACTAGAGAAACAGCATGCATCAGCCAATTAGGATTTTTGCTTTAGCTGAAACTACGGCATCCTGAATCTATCTTGCAATTTTTTTGTTATGGAAACTAAACCTGGATACACATGATGGCATCTCAAGACTCATCCATCTATTTTAGTAATCCTTAATCCAAGATAATGTTTTCCAAATGAGTTATGATTAATGCATGAGGAGATTTGCAGGACCGACCTGTCAAGGCATCCCCACTCTCATTCCCATAGAATCTCCCACTTATGCAGCATCTTTTGAAGATCATTTTGTTTTCAGTAAGAGTTCCTGTCTTATCTGTCAATATATACTCAACTTGTCCCAAGTCCTCACTGATTGCTTGGCTTTCAGCAATAAGAAAAACAATAAGTAAATGAGAATTGCATGTACAATCAGGCAACAGTAGTTATGAGTTCATTCTCAGTTTCTTACTTAGCTGCATTGGACCGAATCCCTGTTTCTGGATCAACCATCTCGACATCCCAATCTATAAATTTGGCATACAGGCTTTTAGCTAGATCTAAGGACACCTGCAACAAAGACCATTCAGCAGTCCTCATATATGTTCATACTCCCTCCGATCTATAATATTAGAAACTATTTCCATTTTGGTCCGTCTCTTAAAAATAGAAACTTTCTAGTTTAGGAAACATTTTCTCTCTAATGACGTAGGACCCATGCCGTTTCAAAAGTTTCTATTTTTTGACGGAGGGAGTAAATGCTACCACATGCAACACATGTAGAATTCATTTAATGAATTACATTTATTCTTTCTAGTTTATTTTAAGTGTACAATTATAAGCTTTAGACATTAGCATCCTCAAGGAATAAGTTTAATTGCACGACATCAGAACCCTAATAGAGAGACATGAAAATAAGATGGGAAGATTAGAATACTCAAAAGCATACCTTTATAGATATAGGAATCATGATGGAGCAAAGTAGTTCAAATCGAAGCGGGATGACCAGGAGCTCATACCAAGGACCTTCTTTTGGATATTGGACATACCATAGCTACAGAGGATAGATCAAGATGTTTGCATCAGATGCAAAAAAAGAATCAAGGCACATCAAAGGTGCCGTGTGTTAGCAATGTATATAACAGATTTAAGCACCCTAAAATAGTTACACAGATTAACAAAGATGATCATCATCTTTCGTCTCAACAATTTCTTGAACAAAGCTAAGTTCTTAAAGATTACTATATTCTCACCGTCCGCGAATAATTGTCTCATATTTCCTTTTCTGCCTGTCCACGAATAATTGTCAGATTAACCGTTTACTACTTTTGGTAAATGGACCCCACATTCCTCTAATTCCTCTCACTCACATTTTATAATAAAACTAAAATAGAGCACACATTCCAGTAAATTTTTCTACCTATTTTCTTTACATTTCTTAAAACCCGAGTCGAGTCAAAGTAAGACAACTAATCGCGGACGGAGGGAGTAATACTTACTATAACTTCACCAAATAAGCTTCACCCTAGTCCCTAAAACATAGTACTAGGAGTATAATATTTGCTTCGACTAAGACGTTCTTGTGGGATTCCCATATTTGTTAACATTCTCTTGCACATTGAACTAATAAATTAAGACTGAGAGCATGAATGAATTGACAATCTTTAAAGAGATATACCTTCCTCCCTTCTTTGTCCTTAAAAACATTTCCAGCTATGCCCAGAACAATGACGACAACTATCTGGAAAACGAAAATTGCTCCAGTCAATTTGTCAATCATGGCATCTACAGCTGTAAGCTTTGGTTCAGCTATACCCCTACACATGCCCAGCTTGGTTTGATTGCCTGAAATAAAAAATAAATGGAGCGTTACAGCTTGCAGAAATAAAATGTACCGGAAAGAAGTTAAGAGCTATGACCTTGGAACATATAAAGCTAGTGAAAGTTCGGGTGTGCCCCCAGATAAAAACAATGAAAACAAAGCAGATGTGAATCACACATCTAAAAAATGTGTATTAATTTAGAAGTATGCAGAAGCTCCCTTCTTGTCATTGGCAGAGCCGAAGAGATGTTGAAATTTTATGTAGTGTACCAAAAGCATGTCAAATAGACATGATAGATTTAAAAACAAAGACGGAGACTTTAGAGCCAAAAACATGACTCAAGTAGACAAAAGTTGATATAAAAATGTTTCTTGAATTGTAAAATAATTTTGCAGCATGTCCTTGTATAGATGTTTGTGTCAAACTAATAAAGAGGAAAGACTCTAAAAGATGGATGAAAACTGCTCAATGGACTACACTGATGAACCACTAACACAGCTACTTCAACTATGTTTTATCAGTCCCAATGATGTCACCAGAAAGACGACCTTTTATTCTATTCATTGTGCCTGAAGGTTTACAAACTTACCTGTGTATACAGCAACTCCACATGCCCACTCTGTGTTCCTTAAGTAGCATGATTGAAGAAGTGTGTTTTTTATTGTCAAGGGGAAAATATCATTATCGAGAAATGGAGGAAACAGTCGCATGTTTGCATCAAACCTCCTAATATCTTTATTGGGACTGGGACACTCAATTACACCCTGGCAAATGAACAAGAATTAAATTATGTGTACGATATTGTAAATAAACAATTCAAAACATACAAATGTCTTGCCTTGATCTTGTGCAACAAGTCAACATCTATTCCCATGCAAGCAGAAGGTATTGACCGTGTCTTTAGGTCAGTTTCACCATCTAGTGCTGCTGTCTAGAAGACAAACACATCATTATCATCTATACATTAGGTGAACATACACATTCTGTCCTCAGACTGATGAACATCAGCATTTATTACAACTTAGACGATAAATCCAAACACCTCATAATAAACAAATTAATCTAAATATAGAGAGGGGGGTTACCTCCACATAGCAAAACCCTTGTGGATCAGCCGTGCCAAGTAACACAAGATCACAAGGAACTTCGTCATTTTCACGGAGCCATACTATGTTTCCGATACAAATGTCTTGAGCTTGAATCTAAGGAAACAAAAAAAAATCACCAAAATGAGAAAGTCGAAGGGATAAAGACAGAAAATGAAAAGACAATCATATAAGTTGAGAAATCAAGAAGCATTTCTCTGAAAAACAATTTGCAGCAACAGTGACCTCTAAAAAATCATGTTATACACGACCGTGAAGGCCTGTTGGACACATGATATGAATTGACTGCAAGCAGTTTCTACAAGTACTAATTGCATAATAAAAACACTAAATGTTTTACGCCAACATGGCAAGACCAGGGCACTCTTAATGTTGCCTAACGCCCTTTAATGTATATGCATAATGTTGAACAGGTAATCTCCATATACATTACAAACATTTCAGGTGAGATAAGTATACTATAACCAACAAGAGCGCTGCAATACTGAGGATGTGAACAGCCCACTACCCCCCGGTTTTGAAAAAATCCACCTGTTTAACTTTCCTGATAAAACCATATTTTGGTGATCTAGAATGAGCACCCATCTCACTCAATTCAAAACAAATTCTAGATAGAATTGTAAAATAATGCCATAGTAGAACAGAAAAGCAAATCAGATGGCAGTTTACGCACCAGCTTTCTGATTCCCTGCCTTAAAATCCAAATTTCTTTTTCATTTGCTTTCTTATCCGAGAGATATCTATTGTAATCATCCCATGCTTCTTTACTTGAAGAGACTGCAAATATCAATATAAGAGGACCCCAAGTACTTGCAGGATTGACAGGAGTGATGAGAGACCAGAGTTGAAGGCAAGCAATCAACAGAAAGTATTGATTCATAAAGCGGCTGCAAATAAAAGATAGAGCTCACATTATGGATTAAAGAATACAACATTTAGTACAGATGCTGGTGCTGCCAATAGAGATGATTGCACAATAGAGTCCATAGAGATAAATCCATGAGCGTGGTCTCAGTGGGCCAGGGCTTGCTGATTATAGCCAATAAAACATAGCAGGAAAAGAAAAGGAAAAAGAAAAGTATAGTTCGTAGCAGTGACTGAAATACTACATAACCGGCTAAGAATTATACATGTTCATGCTCTAAAGACCAATAATAGATCAAGTTGAAAGCAGTAGTATACAGATTTTATAGAGGAGATATAAACGCTAACCTGAATTGTTCCCATATATTTTTGGGGAGAAAATTCAATATGGTATACTTTCTATTTGATATACGATTGTCACAGTAGATATCTTTTGCTAGGTTGTCATCATTTATGTATACATATCGCTTCATGATCAACTTAATTGCAGGTGTCAAAGTAACACCGGCTCACAGCAACCCAGACATTAACCACAGGGACACTCAGTGTGCAGTGATTGTGCTATGAGTTTCAGAAATTTGTACACCCTGCAATATGTTTAAACTCTTATTAGCACTAGCACAATAAGTCTACTAAAAGCAGAACACATATGGATGAAAATAAATCAGCACAAACAACCGAATATTGCTTAGAAAAAGTTGAAGGATCCAGATAAGTCCTCCCAAAACGATTGAATGATCATGACATGGACAGAGCAGGGTCAACAAACATGATTCGCCTAAATAAAATTCACAATCTGTAGACGCCTAACTGTGTTAAAAACGTGTTTGTCTGGGCAGTTAGATGCCCAAACATTGGAAAATTCTTCAAAATCGCAATCTGCCTCGAATTAAACGAATTTAGAGGATCGCATTCACTAAAATAAAAGAACAAAAGAAAGATTAAATTACAATGCTCGATCGTTTAACCAATAAAAAGGAGTGAAATCTGACAACGCATTCGCTGTTTCCACTTAATCAACGCGGCAGGGAAGAAGGTGTGCCGATGAAAGGGGATCATCGGTGGGTATATACTCGTATAAATCAAGCAATTCAGTGATATAGGGTTCATACCTGTTTTCAAACTGTATTGCGAAAGCAGAAACTCTCCTCAGCTCAAATGCTCTCCTCTTTTCTGCTGTTGGAGAAATCAATAGGCAGCTAACGAAGATGAATTCATTCGTTTCAGAGAAAATGAAGAAGAAGATGGTATTCCAGAATGGTGATGAATATTTTGGTTGCATTACATTACGTGAAAAAATGGAATATACGAATTTTGATAACAAATATACTCATTAATAGAAAAATGTGTAAAATTGGAGAAGCAGTATAATAATGTGTAGATTAAGTAGTCTCAATGTTCCTTTATTTTTATTTTTAGGATTAAATAAGTATTGATGTTTTTTTATTTTTTGAAATAAGTCTTGATGTTATGATTTATTGACATGCATGCCCTTGTATTCAGCTCAATTTTCTTTTATTTTAATTTGAATGGGCTTAACTTAATTTTCATTTAGTTTGATTTGAAGCACTCAATTTTCTACCTTTATTTTGTTTTACAAAAATGTTAAAAGTATTCATTATTTTGATTATTACTATTATTATTATACATTTGTTTTATCCTAATTTCTCTATAATCAACAAAAATTAATCTTTATCTATTTCTGATAAATTTATTTTCTAGTGAGATAAGTTTAATTTTCCTCTTATATCATTCACTTTTCCTTTCCATCTCACATTTTACAATTTACAAACTTATTAAGACTATTTTCTTGAACGAATATTATAAAAGAATTGATTTTATAATTTGTCAATGAATTATAATTTATTTTATAACTATCGTAAATAGTAATACTCCATATCTATAGAAATTGTTTTGAAAATAGAAGTTACCTGAAGAATGTAGTAACCATCGCATTTGAATAGCTACAAAACGTGCACATTTAGACAAAAATACAACAATACATGTTAGTACAATTGATAATCGGGATAACTACCTTAAAAGTCATCAACTTTGCTCGAATTCTGATTTTTCCCACGACCTTTAAAATTGACGTATAAAGTCACCAACTTTGCCAGGTCGCTGGTATCTCCCAAATTGACCCGACCCTGTGTTTTCCGGCAACTGAGTGTCCTATGTGGCATGCCTGAATATTGACGTAGATGGCATCGGAAAATCGTAAAACGACGTCGTTTCCTGAGTGTCCAAATTGTGAGTATTCCCGAAATCGGAATTCTACGCTCTCTCTGCGCTATTTTCCGGCATATCGCACCGCTGCGGCGACGCCATGAAGGAAGAGGAAGAAGACACCATTAATCCTGTCGTCTCCGAGATACAGCAGCAGCTTCACTCCCTCTTAGACTCCATCTCCCGCGTCGAAATCCTCTTGGACTCCATCTCCCGCAGAGGATTATTTCGGTGCTCGTGCGCCTTCTCGATTGCAGCAGTTCCTCCGAATTGAAGGAGAAATCAGTGAGCGCGATCGCCAAAATCTCGACGGAGGATTCGAGCAAGCACGATTTGCTGGCTGAGGGTTTGGTATTGCTGAACAATTTCTCCCGGGGAGGCCAGCCTCGACGGGCTCCGTGAAGACGTCGGCGACGCCGGCCTTTCCGCCTTTGAAATCCGACCTTTCCGCCTTTGAAATCGGTGATGTTGACATAGCCGGAGGTGCCGACGACCTCGCCGGAGGCTTGGAAGAGGGTGGAGGTAATGGTGGAGCCCTTGGTAATTTGGTGGAGTTTTTTGGAGCAGAAGTAGTCCGCCTTGTATTTTTTTAATTTTGTTTTTAAGTTTTTTTTATGTTGCACAGTCAGTGATTGATTGTTGCCCATGTCACCGCCACGAGACGCCACATCAATAAAATACGACTTGTCAACTCACTTTTTTGCCGGAAAAACCTTCATGAGAAATCGGCGACTAAATGCAAAGTTGGTGACTTTATACGCCAATTTTAAAGGTCGTGGAAAAAACCGGAATTCGGGCAAAGTTGGTGGTTTTTAAGGCAGTTATCCCTTGATAATTTATGACCACTCTTATTCCAACAATTATCCTTTCTGCTACAGTTTAATATCGTCTCAGTTTTTTAAATCTCTAGAAAAAAGAAGAAAAACCCTCAAGTTGCATAATACTAGTTCGATGGAAATGGCGAGTGAGACGGTATGCCCAATCTCCGTTCAAGGTGATCTGGCCAAGACTACTTCTCATACGGGGGTGACGACTTTACTGTCTATCGACTTCAATACTTGTTCACCCATCTCCTTGCAACCCACCAGTTTCTGGAATCAAAAGAATTCGAGAGTCATAAACAGGAAAGATTAAACCCTCAATGATCAGTTTTTTGCATTTTTAGCAGCAAGAATGTAAAACCAGAGGCAATAAAGAACAAAAGGAAATGGTTAAAACAAAACTGAACTCCATCAAAGAGATGTACCTGTCCAGCTGAGTATATATCACCCGTACGATATCCTCTGTCTAGAGTGTCTAAGACAGCAGCCTCAATCCTACGGGCAGCCTTCTCCTCTCCAAGACCATATCTCAAAAGCATGGCTGCACTCAACACTGTTGCCAATGGATTTGCTTTGTCCTGAAATATATACGGTTAACCCCAGATAACAATAAAAGATAAGGTATGGTAGTCTTATCATGGAAGCTATGACAAACCTGCCCAGCAATATCAGGAGCAGAACCATGTATTGGTTCAAACAACCCAGGTCCCTACAAATCCAGTTTACAAATGTTAAATGTATAAAGAGAGGAAACACAGTTTGCTTTTACTAATACCGTCGGTTATTTAATGAAGGAAGATAATTTATTTCATACCGATTCACCTATGCTTGCGGATGGAAGCATCCCTATGCTACCAGTGATCATTGATGCTTCATCGGATAAAATATCGCCAAATATGTTATTTGTAACAATAGTGTCAAACTGCAATGACAATGTAGGCTTGTATTAAGGGTTTATTCATGTCTTCTGCTAATCATAAATCTAACACACGGAAATCCAAAGACGTGAACCTGTTTTGGGTTTCGGACAAGCTGCATGGCTGCATTGTCAACATACATGTGTGAGAGTTCAACATCCGGGTATTCTGAGGATAAGGCCGTGACTCTTTTTCTCCATAGCATGGAAGCCTGGCCATTACAAAATTACACAGGCACATTGATATATATGAAGCACAGTTGAATCCAAAGCAATAATTTTCATGAAGTGCCATTTACATGTTTATTACAAAGAAAATTTCTAGATTCAGCAAAGCACATTGATTTTCATGAAGAAGCATTTAATAAAAAACATTAACCCACCAACTGACAGATAAAGAGATCAGGGCCTATAAAATTTTTCTCCGGTTGGTATCAGTGGATGGTTATACTCCACTAGACAGCTAGTTTCTCGTTTCTAAGCTTGTGAAATATTAGATCAAAATGAGACAATTACCTCCAAAACGTTAGCTTTATCAACAGAACAAAGTTTCCCACTGCGTTTTCGAGCAGTTTCAAATGCAACCAGAGCAATACGATCAATCTGAAAAATGGTATTCACATAACAGAAAGAATAGCTATATATATTCTGAATTAGATAAGGCCTAATAAAAATCACAGAACGTTGTAAATATTCATTGAAATAAGTAGTTTAGTTTCAGAAAAGTGAATATTAATGGGAGCAATAGAAAAAGTATTTCTTAAGGAAGTACAAGTTATGTTTCTGCAACCAGCGGATGTTTCACCATTCACGTTAACATGTCAACCAAGGTTCAATAGAAGACTACCTCATGACTGCTGTACACCTCCGTGTTGAATCCAATTTCTTCACCATTTTCATTTGTACTAAAACCCCTTGGCTTGCCAAAATAAATGCCTAATCAAATGATATACAATGAAAATAACTGTATCATCAAAATGATATCAAAGAAATATTTCATAATCAAGTAGTATTAAGACCATTAGGCAACTAACCTCCAGTAAGTTCCCTTACCACCATCAAATCCACACCCTCAGCAACATCTTTCTTCAAAGTTGAAGCATCCACTAACTGATACACAAGCAAAGTTGACCATTAAATATACTCCTAATACAGAGAAACATCAAATTAAATGTAGTAACATTGTAACAATAAGGCCCAAGAAAATTGCTGCATAGTATCCAGTTTCTTGCTTCCAATTCAATGTGTGATTGGTTTGTTTTTCTTTCTTTTTTCAGCCCAAAATTACAACTTAAGCATGTTAAATAAACCATAACCTTGAAACTTGCCATAGAAATGAAGGCCAATCACAGCACATACACTCGACAGAATACATCCTATCCATCTAACCTTGTCTGTGTAGCTTAGTCATCAATAATAATCATCCTGAAACTACCAGAAATCTCAAATTTATTCAGGATAGTAGAGTAAAACCATCAGCCTCGGCTCGAAAATTTTACCTGAGGCAAAACGGTAGCTGGCCTCAAGTTCGCAAAAACCTTAAGACCTGCCCGAAGCTGAAGCAGCCCTGTCTCAGGCTTCAAATGCTTCTCATTGTTATCCCATTTATACCTTCACATCAATTTAAAAAATTCAAGGAGTAATTCGAAACCATTACTAAAAATAACAGATAACCAAAGCTCAAAATCACCGTAGCTTTTCATCTTACTACTAACATAGTAAAAATAACATTTTTACCCTCCAATAGCCCCAAGAAGAACAGCATCAGAATCCTTTGCAGTCGAAAGGGTCTCTTCCGGCAAGGGCACACCGGTCAAATCAAGGGCGGCGCCGCCCACCGGAACCTCCTTGAACTTAAACTCGAATCCTGCCATTAAGTTCTTCTCAGTACCAAATTAATTAATTTGAGATAGAGAGAAATGGAGAGGGGGAGATGAGTCATTTCAATTGAACTCGGTTGCAATTGTGTTTTCGACCTTCAAGGGAGGCGACGAGCTGGAGGGCGCTCTTAGCAACGGAGATGACTTCAGGGCCAATGCCGTCGCCGGAGAGGAGGGTGATGTTGTAGCTCTTGGATGGCGCGGCAGCGCAGCAGCGGACAGTGGAGAATCTAGGGACGCGTTTGGAGGCGGGCTTGGAGTGAAGCAGCAGAGGAGCGAAGGGTTTGCAGTTGAGTTGCAGAGAAGCCGCCATGATTGAGAGTGAGCTTGAAGAGGAATGAATGGGTTTTACCTTCTAAAAGCAATTTGGGGATTTTTTTTTGTATATTTATACTCATACTAATTTGTAATTTAAAATACTACTAAAACCAACAGGAGCTCTGCCCTAGCGCGAGTTGCAGACATTTTCGATCGTCAAACTTAAATCATGCTTCCTTCAATCATCTCAAAACTACATCATTTCCGCTCACACCGCTCTATTCTTCTCTCGAAGCTTCAAATTCTCCTCCTTTACCACAGTTCTCCGCGTTCAAATCCTCAATTTCCCCACAGAGTGTCGCTGCATCCTTCTCGAACCCAACCGACAACCAGCTTCCCGGGCAACCCGGCTCCGACCCATTTCGAAAAATCGATTTTTGAACCGGAAACAGTTCTTGAAACTCTCAATTCTTATGCCAATGACTGGAAGCTCGCGCTGGAGTTCTTCAATTGGGTTGAAACCGAGTGTGAGTTCCGGCACACAGCTCACACACTCAATCGGATTGTCGACATTCTTGGTAAGTTTTTCGAGTTCGAAATCGCATGGGAGCTTATTGAAAGAATGCGGATAAATGGATGGTGTTTGCCTGATCACACGACTTTTAGGGTGTTGTTTAAGCGTTATGTATCGGCTCACCTTATTAAAGAAGCAATTGATGCTTTTGTTAGATCGAATGATTATAATTTGAGGGATGAAGTTTCATTTTCGAATTTGATTGATGCTTTGTGCGAGTACAAGCATGTGATAGAGGCTGAAGAACTCTGCTTCAAGAAAAGTTGGGGCGGCCAATATCGTGACATTTTGCTTTGTTTTAATGTGGAAAATACAAAAATTTATAACATGATTCTACGCGGTTGGTTTAAAATGGAGTGGTGGAGGAACTGTAGGGAGTTTTGGGAGGAGATGGATAAGATGGGTGTGGAGAAAGACTTGTATTCGTACTCGATATATATGGACATCCAAAACAAAAGTGGGAAGCCGTGGAAGGCCGTAAAGCTGTACAAAGATATGAGGAAGAAGGGTATTGAACTGGATGTGGTGGCGTACAACACATTGATTCGTGCTATTGGGATTTCAGAAGGGGTTGATGTGGCAGTGAGGCTCTACAAAGAGATGGCTGAATTAGGTTGTTCACCAAATGTTGTAACTTTCAACACAATTCTAAAGTTGTTGTGCGAGAATGGAAGGTATAGAGAAGCACATAGGGTGCTCGATCTCATGACTAGAAAAGGTTGTCCGCCGAATATAGTTACGTACCACTGCTTCTTCACGTGCCTTGAGAAGCCTCGTGAGATTCTTAGATATTTTGATAGGATGGTAGATAGTGGTGTCCGGCCAAGGATGGACACCTATGTCATGCTCATGAGGAAGTTTGGAAGATGGGGTTTCCTTCGTCCTGTTTTTATTCTCTGGGATAAGATGTCTTTACATGGGCTGAGCCCGAATGAGTGTGCTTATAATGCTCTGATTGATGTTTTGCTGCAGAAGGGTTTGGTTGACATGGCTCACAAATATGATGAAGAGATGTTTTCGAAAGGGCTTTCGCCTAAGCCAAGGGCTGAATTGCAGACAAAAATGGCTGATAAAGGATCTGGAGATGGGTAATTTTTATTACTGTTTTTAACAATTTTGAGTGTATTCTCATTCATGCCATAGCATGAAAATGAAGTCATCTTGTCCTTCTCATTGAAACATATATGCGATTCATATAGAGACTCTTCCTTATGATTTTCAATTCTTTGGTTTCTGCAAGGGAACTCATTTACAGCTTTGTGCTATCTTTGTTATTCCAAAGAAAATTTTCCATTCAATTAATATGAAATCTGAAATTTTATCGTGGGATTTCTGGCTTCTAGCTGGTTAAACAACTCCAATACTTCTATTGTACAAATATTTTCCCCAAATTAGATCTTCCAATTTTAGAGGAACCTAAATTATTTGGAATTCTGTTCAGTAAGTATAATAGTAAGTTTTTAGTTTGATAACTTTGAAACAACAGTTGTAGGATACCAGAACTGGCTTCTTGCTATATGATTGGTTCATGTGATTTTCAGCTCATATTTGGCTTTTGTCTCACTCATGTTTTTTTATGAGTTTGGTGGTTTTATTTGTTTTTAAAGATCACAACCAGTGTTGTTAGGGTCGCGGGGCGCCCCGGAGCGATGAGGGGGGCGCGGGACGATGGGGCGACGGGGCGAGAGACCCACGAATCGGGGCGCCAGAATAGCCGAATGATGATTATATGTGTGTCTCTTTTATAAGTTTGTTGCTTGAATGTTTATCACATCAAATAAAGCTACATACATCATTACTCCATATTAAAAAAAAGAAGAATAGACGAAAAATATAAATTTTTAAACAACATTACATAACTAAATAACTGAATTTTATTATCAAAAATCATCAAAGTTCCAAAAAAAAGTTGCAAAACATAAAATAATTAACTAAATAATATCATCATCACTCAGAGGTAAGTCCTCTTCTCCTTCATCGGATACAACCAAATTAATATCTTCACTGTCATCTTCATTATCCACAAGAGTATAAGCACGCATAGAGCTTGAGGCTTGTTCTCTTGTGCTTGTGCTACCTCTAGTATGGTGCACTGCTTCCGACGCTCCAGAAGCTCTACCAACGTCCATCCAACGAAGATCGTCATCATCAAACACCAAATCATCAAGATCATTATCCTCATCCTGCATCCTACCAAGTAATCATTCGTTACTTTCATCAATATCACTCAATAGAATAGGATCGGTGGTGTCACTAATCTTGAATCTTCGTTCGAGCGCTCTATTATACTTCACAAATACCAAATCGTTCAATCGTTGTTGTGCTAGACGATTCCTCATTTTGCTATGGATCTGGAAATAAAAAGAAAAATAATATGTTAAAATATAAGAATGTCACTCATTCAAATTCTAATTACTTACATGTGAAAAAACACTCCAATTTCTTTCACAGCCGGTAGCACTGCAAGTTAAGCTCAATACTCTAATTGCAAAACTTCTCAAATTTGGTGCGTCAGATCCAAAAGTATTCCACCATTCAGCTGAAGTAAATAAAAATATACATAATTATTATTACCATTTAAATAAATAATATGATGAAAAGATAATGAATATAATTACATGGTGCCATTTAAGTTCTGTTTCGAATAGCCAAAGGACGTGAAAAACAGGAGACAACCTTCTTATATTTGGGCATTTCTTCCTTTATGATTTTGTCTTGAATGCTTTGGTCGGGGACCAACTTCTCAATACATGCAACCATACCATCCATGACCTTCGAACATTCATAAATACCTTTCACATTGGCATAAAAAACTTCTGGGTTCAAGTAATGACCCGCAGCATGTAACAGTCTGTGCAATTGATCATTCCATCGAGCATCAATGATCTCAAATACTCTCTTGAACTTCTCTTCTCTTCCATTGAATGCACTGGAAATGGCTTCTTTGCACCGATCCATAGCCTCGTAAATGTAACTCATTGCAGGCTTACGCTCGGCATCAACCATCCTCAACACTTTAACAAGAGGACCGGTCAATTTGAGAGCGTAGACAACATGCCTCCAGTAATTGTCATTGAGGACAGTAGCTGTTGCATTTTTGCTGGGTATCTGTTTATACCATTGGCTATTTCTCCATTCATCACTAGTGAACATCTTTCTAAGGTTTTGCCGTTGGTTATGGATGGACCTCAGGGTGATGAAAGAAGTGGCAAATCTAGTGGTGGCCGGCCTAAGCAATTCCCTCTTGTTGTATACTTTCTCATCATATTCAGCACACCGGTTTTACTGTAAATAAATCCAGTCAAAGATATTGATTTTTTGATAGCTTCCTTGACCATTGGTATTTTGCCAACATCCTCAAGCATCAAATCGATGCAGTGTGCAGCACAAGGAGTCCAAAATAAATTGGGCTTCTTAACTTGCAGCATCAGCCCAGCTTTCTTATAATTTGAGGCATTATCTGTCACAATCTGAATCACATGTTGCTCTCCGACGTAATCAACAATCTCCTCAAACATTGGCAGCAATGCATTTGCGTCCTTCACTATATTAGACACATCAACAGACTTGATAAAAATCGAACCTTTAGGAGAGGTCACCAAGAAGTTGATAATGTCTCTATGAGAAACCGAATCTCGCCACCCATCAGATATGATCGAGCACCCAGAAATAGCCCACTCTTCTCTATGGTCTTTTAGAATATCCTTCTCAGCATTGACTTCTTTGTTAAGCAAATGAACTCAACTCATGATAGCTTGGAGGCTTCATGCCCTGACCAAATTGCCCGGTAGATTCGATAGCAATCTTGAAACTATCATACTGTGCAACATTAAATGGTATACCCGCATCATAAAACCACTTAGCCCAGTTGCTGCAAACCAATTCACGCAAATCTTTTTTGTATGCATTATTTAATGTCTGTTGCTTTTACTTGCTCAACTTTTGTGCTTGGACGGCCTTTGCTGGATCAGGGTTGAAGTACATATCAAGGGCGCCTTTTGTCCGAGGCCTTTTCTGTTTGGTCGAGCTACTACCAATAATGTTGTCTTCTTCGTCTTCCCCGTAACCCAAATCTTCAAACTCTTTCTAGCTTTGTGATGCTGCCGCTGTAAAAACTTGTTGTATTTTAGCATCCTCTTTTTTCTTCATATAGTTGATCATCTTCTCTCTCACATGTGGTGGGCATTTAGTACATTTCGTGATGTTTTTAAATCCGCCAACGAAATGTTCTTTGAGCCTTCAAACTCCCGATGCAATCACTTGGTCGCAAAAGTTGCATGTAAGTTTATATCTGGTATCCGGATCAGCTCTTGCATATTTCCTAGCTGGGTCTTAAGACATTTTGTATAAAAATAATCTGTAGAAAGAAACAATCATTTATAATTAATGATAATTCACAATGTCTAAAATTGCTATTGATGTGTCATGGCTATTCTAAGCATACAGAAAAACATATTTATATGAATTATGCACCGCATGAAATTTATTTGACACCATGTCGTCGGTGGTTATAAGAAAATTAATTATTGATGCTCGTACCTGTAGATAAACCTTGAGAATCTGGACGTCGAAGGAGTGGTGGCTGAAGAATAAAGTGATTTTTGCTTTTACTGAAGAAGACCCATGTCGAAGGAGTGGTGGCTGATGAAGAAGAAAGGAGAAGAAAAAAGAAGAAGAAAGAGGTGAGGAGAAGGCGGCTGAAGAGAAAGGTAGGTGTAGGTATTCCATAAATAAGAGTATGGGAAGTTGGTAAGTTACCGTTTTTTGATTTATTCAAGGAAGAAGAAGATGAACAGTCATCAATATTTTACCTAAATCGGCTCGCTCCACGGCGACCCAGACGACCCAGGCGCTCCACGGCAACCCAGACGACCCAGGCGCGCCCCACCGTCGCTCCACAGATCTCGCACGACCCCGCCGCATCGGGGCGATTACAGTCTCGCTTTGATCGCCCCGTGCCTCGAGCGCGCCCCGAGCGCGATTTTCACAACACTTATCACAACTTTAACCTTTTCTAGTTTCTAAAATTTGAAGATTTGGTGTAGTATTTACAATTCAGATGTCTTTATGAAATTTAACTTTCGTGGTGCACAAATTTCATTTCATGATGCTTTAGGTTTCTTCCTATTGCTTTACCTTTCTTGGTTTTGAGTCAATTTTCTAAAATCAAGAATCCCATCTGCAGTTAGCTTGTTGCATGTTTTTGGAATTGTTACATTCAGAGGCTTGATGCTAATGGTAGAGCCCCTTGGAGCACTTATATCCCCTCCATTAATGGTAAGACGAAGATAAGTTTTTAAGCATGTATAAGACTAGTTTTATATGGTGACAGTAGAGACTGTGAGGCATGAGATGCTACTAATCACTTTTAACTCCACTGATTTTTTACTAAGCCAACCTGATACCTGCAAAAGTCGGGTAAAGAGGGTTTGGGGTTTGCCAGTATCGGGTATTACCCGATTAAGTTAAAAGCCCTATTTTAATTTACAAAACACACTAGTTGTAAGAAGTTAATGCTAAATGAATATCAAGAGCTCAAGTCATTTTGAGCTCAAGGAGCTACAGCAGCTGCATGATGAACATTAGTATGATGGATTGTTTCTCAACCATCCGATTGGTTTTTAGTTGATGAGTTATTGTATAAATAGTTCGTTTTGAGCTACAGTTAGAGTTGTAACATCTTAGCTCATTTTCAGTGCGATTGAAATATACATTCTATTTCTCTCCCATATTCTTCTTCATCTACTTCCAGTTCATATTCTAGTGCGTGTGTGTGTAATCGTTTCTTCAGCTCCGTTCTTCCAACAAGTGGCGCCGTCCGTGAGAATCGTCGGTCGATTTAGAAGGAGCTAGGTTGAAATCGGGGAAACGATGGCCTCGCGATTTGAGGCGGAAAAATTCACTCGGAAAACGATTTTGGTCTATAGCGTATGAAGATGCGTGCTATGTTGATTCAGCAAGGTCTAGTAGAGGCGCTGCAGACCAAACAAAAGGGGGATGAAGAAGCGGTGGTTGTTGATGCTAAAGCCACTGCGAGAAAGGAGGAAATCTTGGCTACAGTAGTTCTTTGCCTGGGCGACAAGGTGCTTCGTGAAGTCGCTAAAGAAACTACGGCGGCGGGTATTATGAAGAAATTGGAGGGTCTTTACATGACCAAATCCTTGGCCAACCGCCTACTCATGAAGAAGAGGGTATACGGCTACAAGTTCGTGGAAGAAAAGGGGATAATCTAACAACTCGAGGACTTCAACAAGGCTATCGACGACCTCGAAAATATAGATGTCATAATTAGTGATGGAGACAAAGCAATTTTGCTCCTAAATGCTTTGTCTGGGTCGTATGATCAAGTGCGGGATGCGATTATGTATGGTAGAGAAGGAACTATCGTATTGGCTGAGGTGGAGTCGGCCCTAAGAGCAAAGAAGATGCAGAAGGGCATGAGCAAACCGCAAGATACGAATGTCGAGAGTCTGAGCATAAAGAAATTCAAAGGGAAGAAGAATTTCAAAAAGAGCGTGATGCTTCAAAGTCGGGCTCAGGTGACCAAAAGGAGACCCAATCGTGTCACTGGTGTAAAAAGCCGGGGCACCTAAAGCGTGATTGCTTCGCTTGGAAGAGGAAGCACGTGAGTGAACAAGATCATGGCAAGAACACTACTGATTGTGTCTAAGAAAATGAAACCCCACAAGTCTTGAATGTTATGCAGGAAGGTGATAAGAGTTCTTGGATTTTAGACTCTGGGTGTAGGCTGCATATGTGTCCTCATGCTCACTGGTTTCAGGAAATAAGTGAGGCATCCGGTTCTGTGGTGCTGGGGAACAATCAGATTTGCAAGATTGAGGGGGTAGGAAGCATAAGGCTCAAGATGGATGATAACTCGGTCAAGATCATCACTGAAGTCAGGTGTATTCCTGATGTAAAGAGGAATTTAATATCTCTTGGTTCACTTGAAAGGAAGGGTTTCACTTTTGAATCTGGTGGTGGAGAAATGCTGATTAAAAAAAATGGAAATGTCCTGATGAAGGGTGTAAGAAATGGGACTTTGTACTACTTGAATGCTACTGTGATGAGGTACATATTGTCAAGACATATTCATTGAAAGTCTGGCATATGAGGCTTGGACATCCTGCAATTGGAAGTGTTAGGGAATTACCAAAGAAAGAAGTGATTCCAGTGGCTGATGCATCTAGTCAAACACAGTGTGAAGAGTTCATCTTAGCAAAGTCAAAGAAGCTGCCCTACTCCACAGGTAAACATACCTCTATATCACCACTTGATTATGCTCATAACGACTTATGGGGGCCTTCACCTGTCAATTCAGTAGGAGGAGGTAGATATTACATGACTATAATTGATGATTTTTTTAAGAAAAACTTGGTTATATATTTTGAAAGAGAAGTCAGAGGCCTTTATGAGGTTCAGGGAAGGGAATAGTGTAAGATGGTGGAGTTAGAAAAAGGGTGTGTTTTTAAATGTTTTAGAACTGACAATGAGTTGGAATTTCTGTCAAAAGAATTTGATAATTTCTGCCATGAGAGGGGGATGAAAAGGCATAGGACTGTTCCTCTGAACCCACAATAAAATGGGGTTGCAGAGAGAGCTAATAGAAGCTGAATACATTGCTTTGACATCTGCAGTGAAAGAAAGCTTCTGGTTAAGAGGGTTGGCAGCAGATTTTTGGGTGGAGCAAAAAGCCATATGCATTGGATGTGACAATAATAGAGCTATTAGCTTGGCAAAAAATCAAGTATTCCATGAGAGGAGCAAGCATAATGATGTAAAGCTGCATTTCTTGAGGGAAGTAATAGAGGATGGTCGAGTTAAAGTGTTCAAAGTTCACACCTCAGAGAATCCTGCCGACAAGCTTACTAAACCGTTGACAAAAGAAAAGTTTGATCTGTGCATGAAGCTTATAGGCTTATGCAGCAGAATCGACTGAGCTTATTTGAGCATTCATGGCAGAGATTTATAAGAAGTGAATGCTAAATGAAGATCAAGAGCTCAAGTCATTTTGAGCTCAAGGAGCTATAGCAGCCGCAGGATGAAGATTAGTATGATGGATTGTTTCTCAACCATCCGATTAGTTTTTAGTTGATGAGCTGTTGTATAAATAGTTAGTTTTGAGCTACAGCTAGAGTTGTAACATCTTAGCTCATTTTCAATGCGATTGAAATATACATTCTATTTCTCTCCTAAATTCTTCTTCATCTACTTCCCGTTCATATTCCAGTGTGTGTGTGTGTAATCATTTCTTCAGCTCCGTTCTTCCAACACAAGTTGTACAGAAACAGAACATAGGGAAAGAGACAAGCGACAGTTTTTTTCTGTATGTAGTTTTCAGCTTTGAACTCTCGTGTATTTTTTTTATCCAGTTTCAGCTGACCTAATCTTTTTTTTGCTTCCTTGATGTCTGCAGATGATGTTTCGGTTAACTGTGGCTCGAGTGGCGCTCCACATTGCAAAACAGAAGGGAATGGCTCGGTGATGATATACGTCCCAAAATCTAATCCTTGCTGCACATTGTCAATTGCCCCAGTGTGTTGGGCAAGTTGATTTCCATAGACGATCCGGTCCCAGATCGAACAGTACATGTTTCTCGTTCTCAGTTCTCTTATTCGTTTCAAGTGAGCCCAAGTAAGAAAACTCTCCTCTTTCACTTCAATCCAGTTGTGTGCATAGGCTTCAAAGATTTTGATGACTTGTTTATTATGGTTGAAGGCTTAAAGCCCAATTTTTTTACCCTTTTCAAAAAATTATTTTTTGTGGTACTGCTATGTACTTGGCTTGAGTTATTTTGTCAATGAATATTGTAGTACTCCTATAACCATAGAAGAAAATCGAGATTTGTTTCTTTTTTATAAATGAATAGAAATTTAAAGGTCGCGCAGACTAGAACTAAAACATTTGACCTCATGCATTAATCACACGCACACAAATCGAGATTAGTCTTCTCCCCAGTGATAAGAGGTGTAGCACATATGCTTTTTGCAAATGACAATGAATTTTATTCACAAATTGGGTGCCTACCTGCAAGCATCAGGTGCGGATATCCAAGATCGTTAATCTTTATACGTACTTTGCAATTTACTGAAATACCACTCGTTATCACCCTTTTTAATTTGTTTTATTTTAAATAAAATGATTAATAATTTCACCCGTTTACACCTTATCCTATGAAATAAAAATAACAAAAGTGATGTGAGTTGGCCAAGCTTTTGAGAGGAAATATCTTAAGCCAAAGGTCTCGGATTTCGAATCCTCCATAACACGACCTTTAATTTATATTCATTTACCCATAAAAAATAACAAAACCACTACTGTTAAAATTTAAATATTTAGCCAAAAATAATGACATAAAAAAAAGCACTACGGTTAAAGTTTTAATGTCAATCCAAAAATATACAAATGCTAAAAATGACAAAATAAATAAGTATATGCCAAATTTTAATGTTTATATTTTCCTAACGGCGACAATGGTTGCGTAGATGATAAAAATACCTACGATGAGTTCTCACATTCCATCAAAATCGCCGTATCTGTTTTTCAAATATATCACATATTAAAACATTTTAATTTTCATTTCCTTATTTCTTTCATCTTCTCTCCGGCCATCACCGGCCATAATTGCAATCTCCATACACCACATCGTTGGCACAATCACATAAATAATTGGGATACTTTAATATCATTTTCGTCCACAAAAAATAGTCCTATTTTTCTATTTTGGACATTTCAATAAAATTAGCCTCAATTTATAATAAATTTCTCACTCTAAGAATATAAGTCACATTTTCTATCGTTAATACTTCAATCAATTTTTCACTTGTATCATTAAAATAGTAGTAGTACGTACATGAAATACCTGGCATTCCTAGAAACTACGTATATATAGCATAAAAACCATGCATATGGCGAGAGTCGTGAGACGAACATGTATTGTTTTGTATTTATTAGTTATATTTCTGTTTTATAAGGAAATTATAAATCCCAACAAAGGATGAAAATATTCAGAACCAATTAGCATTGGATAAGGTGTGAAAACGATAAAAATTTATTGAGACATGCAATTTTAATTGCATTTGTAAAATGGTCCTAACGATGTCGTTGCTGTAAAATGGTCCCTTTACATCAATTTATAGTGAGGAGCATCATAGATCCAACAATGAAAAATATATAGTCACGGACTCCTCTTCACGTCGAATATAAACTGCATGGTAACAATTATGTAAAAACTTCAATAAAAATTAGAATAATATAATAGTATAGTAGTAGTTGATATAATTTTCTATTTGCGAATTCATGCTTAAGCTTTGTTCGCTTAGTTAAAGAGCGACTCAGTTCGTTAACGACCATAATTATATGTACTTATTCATTCACTCAAACTTAAATCACCAATCATGCAATTTCAACTTGTTTTTGCAACTAGATATAATATTGATAGACTTTGTTTTCCATAAAATTGATCGTTTATCAAGAAAAATAGATGAAGACAATTTTTGTATATACATAACACAATGCCAGATCAATGGCATGGTCCTTTATCCATCTTTCCCTTTCTCTCTAAAAATGATTTACTTTTACTAAACGTGAAACATATTTATAACATAATTCCGTAATTGTAGTTTCATTTTTCGAGTGAATGATAAGATTTGAGTGTATCCCATTTGATCATCTACAACTAACTCACTTTCATCTTCTTTAAATCTCCCTATAAATTAAATACCTCTCTACCATGAACTTCACACAAACCAAATTCAAGCCTTAACCATGTCCTTCTTCCAACCAAACATCCTAACCACCCCAGGCTGTAAATTCAACGAAGGCCAATGGGTGGCGAAAATTCGAGAAACCCTAGACGAAGAACTCGATGAAGCAATTGAAATCCCGGTCACAATCTTCGGAGTTCCAAAACCCCTAATGATGTTTAGTCCGGACTCCTATATCCCACAACAGGTACCATTGGTGGAAACACCTTAGCCATTTCCAGGCACTTAAGCCCCTACCAATCTATTTTTCAAATTTTATAGTACATATTTTTATTATGAAAAGTGTCTGAAATAAATTTATGTGCGCACAGGTGTCGATGGGGCCGTACCACCGCCTCCGCATCGAGCTCTACGACACGGAGCGGTACAAGGTCGAGGCGGCCAAGCGCATCCAGAAGCTCCTCCCAAACGTGAACCTCGAAACCCTAGTCGACCGCCTCATGAAACGCGACCAACACATCCGCGCCTGCTACCACCGCCCTGTCAACTTCGGGTGCGAGGCCCTGGCCTGGATAATGGCCCTTGACGCGTGCTTCACCTTCGAGTTCACCCACGCCTGCGGCCTCAAGCAAGGGAAAATCCTCAAGAAGGTCCCCTCCGGCCTCTCCCACATCATCGACGCCTCCGGGAAGAAGATGGCCCACAACTCCATCCTCAGAGACATGCTCATGCTGGAAAATCAAATTCCACTGTTCGTCATGAGGATGCTTCTCGAGCTCCATTTATGTTCTAAAGAGACGGCGGATCAGAACCTGCTCACGATTCTGACGTCGATGAGCAGAGATCTGTCGCCTTTCAAGGCGGCCGAGAAGGCAGAGATGGCCGCGGTGAGAGAGTACGCGCACGTGCTCGACTTTCTGTACCACTTCATCGTGCCAGAAGCCGACATACCTTATCCGAAGAAGGAGAAGAAGAGGAAGAGGGAAGAGCTGACCGAGGCCGAGGCGGAGCCCACAAAGCTGTGCAAGCTAGTTTGTACAGTATGGTGTCTACTATCGAAACTAATATTGGGGTTTATTCGTGTGGTGAAATGCATTATCTTCTGGAAACCCTTGAAATTACTGGTGAAGATTCCATGGGCGATTCTGATGAAAATCCCCATATTCAGAATTCTGAAAGCCCAATTCGAACGCGTGAACGAAACCCTACACAAGGAGAAGGACGAAGACAAAGAATCCGGCTCTAGCCACCAGGAGAAGCCTCCGCTGATGGAGGAAATCGCAATCCCCTCCGTTACACAGCTAGCGAAGGTCGGGGTGAAGTTCGCAGCGACGAGCGGAGGAATCTCGAGCATAAAATTCGACAACAAAACCCTAACCCTACACATGCCGGTGATAAAATTGGACGTGAACTCGGGGGTGGTGCTGAGGAATCTGGTGGCGTACGAGGCGTGTACCGCGCCAGGGCCGCTGGTGCTGGCACGGTACATGGAGATGATGAACGGGATCATCGACACGGACGCGGACGCCAAGTATTTATGTGGGAAGGGTATAATTGTGAATTACATGAAGAGCGAGAAGGAGGTGGCGGAGATGTGGAATGGGATGTGCAACTCGGTGAGATTGACGAAAGTGCCATTGCTGGATAAAGCGATAGTGGATGTGAATAAGTTTTATAACGAGAAGTGGAGGGTTAGAATGGGGAGGTTCATGAGGGATTATGTGTTTGGGTCGTGGAAGATTCTGGCGTTTGTGGCTGCGATAGTGATGCTGTTTTTGGTGTGTATGCAGGATTTCTGTGAGATTTATTCATGTAGTAGGATTTTCCCCAAGATTGAAGCTCTAGAGCCCCTCAACTCCAATCTTGATTAATAATTTATGTACGAATATGTGTGTTTATGTACACATGAGATGAAATTTAAGTGTATAAATATGTAGCTACCAAAATTGGTAGTGATTTTATGTTACTGGGACACAATAAATGTCTCATATTGGATCGGTAGCAGGATTTTTTTTACTTTATAAAGGATGATGCAGAGAGAAAATGTTAGTAAAATATGGTTGTTACTTTTATATATATTAATTTTATAATTAAATATAATGAAATAAGTTAACATAATATTATGTCAAGTTACCAAAAATAGTTCAAATGCAATAGTGACTAGATAAGGAGTAGTAAAATTCTAGTAGGCTTACCTCAAGAGAATTAGAATAGCTGCAAGCCTGACATGGTTTTTTTTCTTTTTTACTTTTTCTTTGTATTTTCTAAGATTATAAACATTTTTTTTTATTTTCTTAAGGCTTATAAGTATTTTGAGTTCAATTAGAGATGTTTCAATATAATCCCTAAATGCTCAATATTTTGTTGGACTAGAGGTCCTCATCTTCGATACTTAGCCTATTTTGGGCTAACAAGAACTTTTAATTCCTCTCCTTTTAAAATTTTCAACCTTTTTATATAGAGTATTTACATATGGAGCATAATATATATAATTTCAGTTCAACTAATGTTCAATCGATATGACTAATTGAATCATTAACAATTAAACTTTATTAAATCGCTTGTTGCTCCGATTTTTAAAATATTGGCTAAAAGAATCCTGAATCGTGATTCTCTTTTTCCTTTCATAATAACCCAAATAAATATTGAACTGCATATTTTAGTGGGTTAACATCACCTTCAATTGATTATCTTGATTAAAATTAAGTAACTTTAATTGGTCAAATATATATATGCTGAATTAAATGTAATATTATAGTATTAAGTAGCATCCAATCATTGTGTTTGTAAGCACAAAGAGCCCCAATATATAAAAAAAGTAGTTGTTTTTTTATTCACTCCATATAATTATAAAAAGAACTGTTGATTGTCATATGATTGGTTTTAGTTATTCATTCTTATACTATAATATAATCAAGATCCAATCAGAATCTCTTATTAATTAGTTTGGACCAGCTTAATTTGCAATGAATTAAAATTACACCACATATATAGTTGCATCTTAGCTTATCTTTTGCTGGGAATTAAGTTCTTGATTGATCGAAAACGATATCTTTCAGCATCTTGACTTTAGACATGGTCATTCACATCAAATATATTCTATATTAAAAGGGAAAAATCAGAACGTGAAAGTAATGGTTCAACAATATGGCCCATTTCACCAAGAAATTAAATGCAACTTAGCAATTACCGTCATTAAATTTATTGAACAAATTTTGACCCAAATATGCCCATGTCACAGAACCAATGTTCCACTTTTGTTTCTTACACTATGATTACTTTGATGCTTCGTTCACAAACATTAAATTAAGCTAATTACGAGTGTCCAGTGGACACTTTGGTGGACAAGCCACTTTTTTTTCCACAGCCACAAAAATTTGTCCACTCCAATAGTGGACAAGCCACGTCCACAAATCACATTTTTTTTCAATTGTTGGCACAAATCACATTAATTTATCACAAATCACATTATTTTTTCACAAATCAGAATATTTTATCAAAAAACAACTGAAAAAATAAAATAAAAAAAATAGTTTTCCGGCCGCCGGCGCCCCAAATAGGGAGCCGAGGCCCTACCCCCGCCGTGTCCACGCCGAGTACTCGACTGTGGGCTGTCCGCCCCTCCCCACCCCCGCTGATGCGTCCTCCGCGATAGGGAGCCGCGGCGCCACCGCGGAGTCGGCGGCCGCCGGGACTCCCCTATTGTGGACACTCTAAAGCTTTCTTTTGAACTGTATAATCAGTAAAAGAAAGTCAGAAAAGTAAAGAATAAGAATTAAAGAGAACACAGAGAATTGTCAAGTATGAGAAATGTCTAAATTAGCCCTCGAGGTTGGAAGAGCTTTTTTTTAGTAGTAGGAGTATTAAATTAGGACAAATTGTGAAAAAACTATTTCATGCCATATTAAAGGATTGCAGAAAATATTTTTTTCATTAATTGGGATTGACAAGGATGGTTGCCAATAGAGTATAAGTAGGTTTTTTATAGCTCACTCAGGCCATCCACAACGCCGTTCCTATACCGTTCCTATACCGTTCCTCTATTTGAGGGCCCCACTGTACTTTTTTACTCCATTCCTTAACTAAGGAACGGAACCTGCAACCCTTCGTTCCTTAACCGTTCCTTAAATTACTATTCATTCAATTTCATTTTTTTTTATTTCAAACCCAATTCAATTTAAATAAACACACTTTAATAAAAAACAAACACACTTTATTAAAAAACACACAACATTAAAAAAATTCAACTTAAACTTAAAAAAATAAAAAAAGCACACAATTAAAATCATAAAAACATAAAAAACACAAAATAAAAAACACACAATTAAACGTGGGAAAATAAAAAAACTACTCCGCCGACGAAAATAAAAAACACACAATTAAACGTGGGAAAAAACACAAAATAAAAAACACACAATTTTGCCGCGTAGATGCCGCAAAATTTTTTGACCTGTGCGTCGACTCGGCCAAAGTGAGCACGGAGCATTGTATATTTGCGCTTCCGGGCCCCTTTCGGCTTAGTCTGGTGGTAGACATCACGGACCTCTTCCCAGAAGCACTTGGCGGCTTGTTGGTTCCCGACGATGGGATCGTACGAGACGGTGAGCCAGGCGGTGTACACCGCCTTAGTTTCTTCGTTGTTGTACGGATGCCGACCCAGATCCTCCAGTTCCTCCTCCTCCTCCTCCTCGGGTGCCTCAGACGCAGCCCTAGAGCTTCCACCGCCTCGGCTTCCTCCCTGGGTGGGTTCTACGGGGATATCCTCCCGAATCTGGGACAAACCCTGAGAAAGCCGCGAGCCGGGTGGTCGAGCGTAGGCATCCACATCGAAAGTGGGTGGTTGGTACCCACCCGGCGTCGCCGACCCCTGGGTGCCCGGCGTCGACGACCCGGAACCACCTAGTGTGTTGTACATGGTCTCCCAATCGCCGAACGCGTTGAGATCCCACCCACCGGAGCCGCCACCGCCGTAATTCCCGTCGCCGGACATTTTGTGAAGGAGATTGAAATAGAAAATTGGAGAGGAATTGATGTTGGTTTAGGAAGAGTAGATGTGTAGTTGTGTGTGAAATGTAATAAATTAGGTGTATTTATAGAATAAGAAAATAAAAATAAAAATAAAAAAAATTAAAAAAAGTTAAAAAAACGGTAATATGACAGTTTAAAAAAAAATTTATAAAAATATATTTTTTTTTAAAAAAATTAATTATTGCGTCATCGCTGACGTGTCCCACTCGCGGGCCGGCGAGTGGGAAGCACGCACGAAGCGGGGAGCGCCACGTCGCCCGAGCGCGTGGCGGCACAAGCCGTGCCGCGTTCCGTGCCGTCGGCACGCGGAACGGAATGGGAGCGGAACGGTGCGCCGCAACGCGTTCCGCGGCGAAACCGTTCCGGCGGAACGGCACGCGGAACGCCGGCGGCACGCGTTGCGGGTGCCCTCAAAGCGATGAGCACAATAATTGCCCAGTCATTATCTAAAGCATTTGAGTTATTTTTTGTGTTGCTTTGATTGGATTGGTTGTGAATTAATTAAACTAATTAATGCAGCGTTTATACCACTCCAATAAATTACATATATAGAGACGACACAACAGCATAACAAAAAGATATAGTGAGTCGTCGCTCAACAGATAATTAATAATATTAATAATATATTATGATAAAATAGTATTAGAGCTAACATTTTCTTTACTAATACTACAATATACAGATGAACAGATTTGTCTCTTTTTTTTTGCAAATCCGCGTGCAGTGCTAAACAGAGAAATTAACGAATATAGAAAACATCTAATCTATCATGAATCAACCAACCGTAATTGTTTTTATTCATCTTCTACTTTGTTTTCAGAATTATCCACAAGTATTGTTTAGTTTAACGTTACGAATAACTGAGACAAATAGCTAGATGTATATCTTTTCCATAAATTTATTGTTTATGCAGAAAAAATCGATCTAGATATCATTTTCTATATGACTGACACACAGGAATTGACAAATTATTAGTATTAAGACAGAAAGACCAAAAACAGTGCATATACGTTAAGATGTGGACCATTTTTAATTTTAAAAAATAATAATTAAAGGAAAAGTTTGTTCACTCTTCACACCTCATGATGTCCTACATTTCATCTTCACCCCACGTTTTAAACTTAACAAGTTAGTTCTTTTCTCTATCATTTAAAACCCCATTAAAAAAATAATTCGGTTTTAGTCCACTAATTTAAAGGTGATCATATGCCCAATTATATTTGGGCTGTATTATTCCTTTACTTACTTCTCTGAAAATTTTGAAATGCATGTTAAGCACTTATAAATATATCTCAATACGAAACTTGGACCCGTGAAAAAACAATAGGTTGGCATTTTATCACCTTAATTTATACATTCCAACGAATTTTAGTTTTTTTTATAAATCATTGTGAAAAAAACTCAATCAACACCAACGGAACATAACAAAATTTTATTTTCATATTCCAAACTTAAAATGTAAAATATATAACGTCTACTAGAACAAATTTTTGCATCCACCCGTATGTAACCCACCCTTATTTCAATTTCTCATAAATACACACATAGTATAATATATTCTAATATACCATAGAAATATTAATACATATGACGGGTGTCCTGAAACTTCAGTGGGAAATCTCACACCCAATTACTTTACTAGTGATTCAAATATCTACATCTTTCCCTCATTTTTTATGGTTTTCATTTTTTGAAACGTGAAACATATATAGAGTGAGTCACAACGAACTTTCCACTGTAACCAACTCATTTTCATCTTCTTTACATATTTATTCACCCTATAAATACTACTCAAACATAAACTCCACACTCCAATTCACACACACACACACACCAAACCAAGCCTCAACCACCATGTCCTTCTTCCAACAGAGCATCCTAACAAACCCCGGTTCCAAATTCGACGAAACCCTATGGGTCGCCAAAATCCGAAAAACCCTAGACGAGGAGCTCGAACAAGAAATTGAAATCCCAGTCACAATCTTCGGAGTTCCAAAGCCCCTATTGATTTGTGATCCAGACTCATACATCCCGCAGCAGGTAGCTTAAGCCCCTACGTACCAATCAAATTAATTTCATATAACATTAATCGAATTTTATATACTGAAACAAATTTCTATGCCAGGTGGCAATCGGGCCGTACCACCACCTCCGCCTGGAGCTCTATGACATGGAGCGGTACAAGGTGGCCGCGGCCAAGCGGATCCAGCACGAGCTCCACAACGTGAAGCTCCAAACCCTCGTTGACCGCCTGGTCAAACACGACCACCGCATCCGCGCCTGCTACCACCGCCCTCTCAACTACGGCCCCGAGGCCCTCGCCTGGATGATGGCCGTCGACGTCTGCTTCGTCTTCGAGTTCATTCGCGTCTGCGGCATCAAGCAGGGGAAGATCCTCGGCAAGATCCCCTCCGGCCTCTGCCACCTCATCGACGCCTCCGGTAACAAAACCGCCCACAACTCCATCCTCCGAGATCTCCTCATGCTCGAGAATCAGATCCCATTCTTCGTCATGAGAATGCTCTTCGAGCTCCAGTTCTCTTCGAAAGAGACGGCCGATCTGAAGCTGCTCGCGATCATGACGTCGCTCAGCAGCGACCTGTCGCCGTTCAAGGCAGCGGAAAAGTCGGAGACAGCGGCGGTTAGAGAGCACGCGCATTTACTTGACTTTCTGTACCACTTCATCGTCCCCAAAACCGATACTACGTCGTTTCACACTCACGAAATTGAAATCCAAGGCGGCGGAAACAAGGAGGAGGAGAAGACGGAGGAGGAGACGTTCACGGAGCCGAGCCACCTCCGGAATCTGGCTGATCTAGTGTGGAGGATGCTGTCGAAGCTAAAACGAGGGCCGATTGAGTTGATGAAGCGCGTGATCTTATCGAAACCCTTGAAACTAGTCGTAAAACTGCCGTGGACGATTCTAACAAAAATCCCCATAGTGAAAATGCTGAAAGAGCCGATTGAAAACGCGTTCCAGACGTTCCACAAGGGGAAGAAGGAAGACGGGGAAGGAGACGAAGAGGCCGGAGCCAGCCAGAAGCCTCCGCTCCTCGAAGAAATCGCGATCCCCTCCGTGACGCAGCTGGCCGAGGCCGGAGTCCAGTTCGTTGCAGCGGACGAAGGAATCTCCGGCATCAGATTCGACAGCAAGACCCTGACCTTCCACGTCCCGGTGATAAACCTGGACGTGAACTCGGAGGTCGTGCTGAGGAATCTGGTGGCGTACGAGGCGTGTAGCGCGCCAGGACCGCTGGTCCTAGCGCGGTACGTGGAGCTGATGAACGGGATCGTGGACACGGACGTCGACGCGAAGTTTTTATGCGGGAAGGGGATTATTGTGAACCATCTGAAGAGCGAGGAGGAGGTGGCGGAGATGTGGAATGGGATGAGCAAGTCGGTGAGATTGACGAAAGTGCCCTCGCTGGATAAGGTGATAGCGGATGTGAATAAGTTTTACAGCGAGAGGTGGAGGGTTAGAATGGGGAAGTTTATGAGGGATTATGTGTTTGGGTCGTGGAAGATTCTGACGTTTGTGGCTGCGATAGCGATGTTGCTTCTGATGTTTATGCAGGCGTTTTGCCAGGTTTATTCATGCAGTCGGATTATACCCATTGAAGCTCTTGAGCCACTTGATCCCAATGTTAATCAGTAGAAAATTTGGTAGGGTTTTTGAGATAGAATGTGTATGGTGTGTTTTAGAGTAACTTTTTTGTTGGGGTGTTTATGTGTGGTTTTGTGAGTGGACGTAACTTTCCATTATTTGTCATGCTTAATTATTGGGGGAACACCACAATGTGGTTGTAAGTATTCTTCTTTTTTAGTTTGCCACATGATAAAAGGTTTTCTTTTGATAAAGGCGTGATATGTATATATCCTCCTTGTCTAGATCCGAATAATTTTGGGGAGGTTTAGTGGGGAAGATAAATAAAAAAAAACATGATAAGAACATATATTTTTGGTTATTTTTTATTATATAACTCCAAGATAAATGAGTGTCAAATTGAAATGCACTTTCTTCGTCTGATATTAAATGTCTCTTTTGACTCAACGCAAATTTTAAGATATGTAAATGAAATATAAGTGGTGGAAAAAAACTATAATAAAATATAAGTGGAATAAATTAGTAGAAAATAGTATAATATAGTAAAATTGAAAATATACATTTAATCCCTCACAATACTATCGGACCGGGATGTGTGGAGCCCTTAGAGTTGAGGTTTCAACCTTTTTGTATGAAATGATACATTTAACCGTGAATATCTCGAAATGACAATATGAAATGGACATGGTGAATAATTATTGTTTAAGTAATTAATTTGAATTTATCTTTTACAGAATAAATGGTCGGATATAACCCTCCAACATGTGTGCGCATGCAATTAATAGGGTTGTCGTTGAAAAGTAAGTCACATTTCAACGATGGGTCTAACTTAATTTGTCTATGGTAAAATAACAGCTAGCTAGCTAAATGTTACTAATGGATATTTCAAGCTTGCAATAAATCATTTACTATTACTAAGGAAAGTTAACAAGCTTAAGTATATCTCTTACACATCATTCAACTGAATAATAATGGATATTAGTAATTTCAAACTTGTCGTATACAGTCCAGTAAATAATTAAATATAGGATTGCGTTTGGAAAAGTGAAGATCACAGTGCGCAATAGTGTAGTCTATGTAGCTTAGAAATGTTTTGCACGCCTATTATTTAATCACAACAAAAGCATGTGATGTTTGGGTTTAAATAATTTGGGTGGGATAATGCTTCTTTTTTTGGTAGTCCATCTTTATCATAATAAATCATAAGAAAATAGTAAATTAATTATAAAGACGACAAAGGAAGCATTTGGTAGTCCCTCAATCCATTGTGTATTTATGTAGTATGTTGTACGTGGAGTGTGGGGTATCTTAAACTTTGATTTGCATCAAATATTTCTAATCTTGATCATTGATGGTAAAATATGGACGATTCAGATCGTGTCCCAAGATGACCCAAAGATTCTGAATTTAAATTAAATATTTTTTTAGGATAATATGTGATTGCTTAAATATTAATGAAATATATAAATTGAAGAATAAGAGAGGAGAGAGGTGGTTAACAGTTAAGACAGTGATACGAGTATATCTACAGAATATCCTCATATCTATATTATTTCATATATTATTGATTTCTATATCTTTTCTATTTCTTGCCACTAAGTTAGGTTATTAGGAAGTATTATAAATATGAGTCTTTGTTATCTTTTGAAGGAATCATGAAAGAAATATAATTATCTTTATCGTTTCGTCTTTTATTTTTCTGCAATTTACTTTTCCGACTTTGTTCATCGGTTGCTCGACGAAGACTCCTCTGCGAACGGACATTCAATATCCGGCAATTCTCGCCAATTATCATTGATACGGGTTTCTCCGTATCATCTGGTGCTTTCATTGTGATCTCATCCTCCGTATTTCCGCCATCATGTCATACACCTACACTGACTACGTCCATCACCAATTCGACAGACAGTTCTCCTTGCCACTATCCATGCCGAGCCTCACATCGTGTTGGTACCCCCAGAGACAAGACGTGCAATTTGGATACCCCTATCCAGATCCGGCGTGCCCGATTCCAGCGCTATCCTTTAGCGCGCCAAGGCCTTCTTTGGTGTTCTATCCGTGCCCCGAACCTGACCCTCCTGATGGGAGCTCTTCCAGCTGCCATCGTCTCCATATCAGTCGCCTTACAACGGTGTAGGCCATATGGAGCCTCTCGGCATGGCACGTGATCCTGTGACGCCGAATTTGGAACCGAACCTACAGTTGGCTGTCTTGGTTTCACAGCTTGATCACTTGACCGCAACTGTCAAGCAATTTACATCTCAGATGGATGCAAACAAACGCTGCCTGGGCGATCCACACGCCGCAATAAGGCCGACGAGCCATCTCCGCACAGCCGCCCCACTGGCCGCTACAACTGCTGTCTCGTCCATGAATCTGCCCCCGCCAGCTCCTCCGTGCAGCCCCGATATCAATGGAGATGAGGGCGAATTGTCATACACCTACACTGATGATGCACTATTTATTAGCACTAAAAATACCTGCAAGTTTACAGGGTAGAACTAGTATAGCTAAAGGTCAGTACCGGGATATCGAACACGGGGAATAAGATTGCAACTGGCTATCATATACTAAGCGTCATATACTATCTAGAGACACATAGTATTTTTGGTTTTGGTTTTATAAACTAGACATAAATATAAACAAATATAAAAACAAAATAATACAAAGCACGCTAAAGAAAGTAGAGTTTTAGGATCCATCTACTACGACCTCGTGATATTAATCTCACAGAACCTTTACCTTTATGTGTCTCCAGGATTATTAGGAAAGTCACGATTTTCAGATAAGCCCTCTCTCGAGTGCACTTATCCAGTAGATTAGACTCTAACTATCAAAGTCTCCTTCCAATAGATTAGATTTTAACTCCTTAAGTTCCTAAGACTCAAGCCCTCACAAAGGGTCCCCTCTCTCGAGTGCAGATAAACCTATGTGTTGTACTCGTTCCTTTTACCACGTAAAACTAGCTATCTCTTGATTAATCTAGTTAGACGGACATAGTTCTAAAGTTGGCCAGACAAAAGAACAATAAAAGCACAAGAACAAGCAAAACAATCACAAGAGCTAGAAAAAAGTTCAATTCAATAAATCAAAACATATTCATAATAGTTTTCACAAAAAAAAACTACAAATGATGTTTAACTACTCATAGACAAGTAGTAAAAACAAAAATAAAAGTATAAGACATGAAAGAAATTGATAAAACCCAAGGTTAAATCTTCAATCTTCAATCTTCTCTTGCATGGATCTGCAGAGCTCCGCTCCAATGGAAGATGGATGAATTATGTGTGGAAGATGGAATGGAAGAAGTGTAGAGAGGGAGAAGGATTGGAGGCTCTGAGATGAAGATTATAATTTAGGTTATGGGTATTTATAAGCTAGAAAAAGATTTAGAATGGTAAAAAGTATCCTCCAATTAATTGAAAATATAATATTTTCGAATCTGCAATTAAAAGGAGGGATTTGGGCAATAATTTCTTCATTCCTTGAATTTTCGCCTAATTTTCGTCAGCTTTGACTGCACTGCGCAATATTCGTAGAATTGTCATAACTTTCTCCACAAAACTCCAATTGAGACATGCAAGATATCCACGCGAAGCTCTTTCGAAGACGAAGAGAATGACATATAGTAAGTACTGACTGGACTTCAAAATCGCTGGCAGAATGGGCTCGAACAGAGGCTGCTGCACTTTGGCCTTTTTCACCTTTTTCTATCTTTTTCTATCATTTATCAACAAACACGTCAAAAATACCAAATGTATAACATATGTAATTTAAGAACATAATTTGCATGATTGACATTTAAAACAAGTCAAATCTAGTCCTTAAAAACATGCAAAATCCGTGTTTGTCAACTCCCCCAAACTTAATTATTTGTTTGTCCTCAAACAAAACAAGAGAAAAACTAATAAAGAAATACGGATGCTAAGAACTAGACTTATAGTTGCCTCAAAAATTGTAACAAGAAATAAAGAGTTTGACAAGAATACAAATCAAATCAAGCAAAGCTTATTAGTGCATTTTCATTACTAGCTCGTTGATCACCTTGAAGTACATGCGCTCACAAGTGTTTAGAAGTGTGTTTATCACTCACTCACAAAGTGTATATTGGAAAAAGTGTATGCTCTCAGATCATGCAACATGCAAAGTTTACCATAGGCTTGCTCGAAGTCTAATCCCTCATCTACTTTATGTGATTAAAATCAAAAATCCGAAAGGTCTTTATTTTAGGTTATAATGTAGGCTCTTTGGTAAGGTGAGGAAATATGACTAAAAAGTGACTAAACCCAAACATAGCAAAAGTGATCAATTTCTACTACATCAAACTTAGCACCCCACCAACAAATCAAATCACAGTAAATTCTAGACTTTGTCTAAATTTCTTTCCACTTCCCAAATTCCTTTTTTTCATTTTTTTTCTTTTGTACATCCCTTTTTTTTCTTTTATGCACAACCAAATATCTCATTCAAACCACAGGTGTCTATGCACTTTTCACAAGTAAGCACACTACTTTTCTTTCTACCTTATCTCTCCAACTCTTTTCACAAAATATATATACTAAATTTCACCAAAGAGCGTATGGATATTCCCCTTTATTTAGCTTCCAAAGAAAAAGGCTTTAAAGGCTCAAAGTGGCTAGCTAGGGAAAAATATTTTGAATAAGGTCATAAATTTGGATATATAAAGCCTAACGTCCTCTTTTATCATTTAAACACTATATAGACTTAGGCAGACTAGGAGCAAGTTCTAGAAACAAAAACATGAATGCAGATAAATCACACAAGAAAGAACATATAGCTCAAGTCTCACAAGGTATAAGCATGATTCAAGGTAAACAAGCAATTCATTAATTATACACCTTTTTACAAAACTCTCAAATCAATGTATCAAGTCAACTCAACCAACACATAAACAAAATTTTTATCATAGGCAACTCGGTCTGATGTCCCTAAACATGAGTATTTCTAAGTTTTCTATGTTATGTTAATGACAAGATTCACCTCGGGTTTATTAAATAAAATAAAACTAATAAAAATAAGCAAAAACAACTAAACTCACGGTCCACCACTTCATCCCCCCAAACTTATTCAAAACTAAGTTAAGAATAAGTTTGTAAAGTCGGTAGGGACGTGAGTAAACTAAGAAAACAAATCAAAACTAAATAAAAAAGATATCAATGTTGGGTTGCCTCCCAACAAGCGTTTGGTTAACGTCTTTAGCTTGACGTTCTTTGAGGCTAATAAAATATCCCCCATTCTCGGGATTTTCTTTGGGATGCATTATGTACCTACAATTTCGCAATGTGAGCATAGAATGAAGAAAATTATAGTAGAGTACAATGCATAACATGTGGCAATCCCCTAAACTTTAATCATATCAAGGCATAAAATATGCAAATCAAATTATCTACCTTAACATGATCATTTTTCATCCTCCGTAATCTTCTCTATCCCCCAATTAATTGCAAAAATTTTCAACAATAGACCAAGATCACGCAAAACAATTTAAGCTCCTAAAAACACAATTCATGCAAGATAAAATAGCTTGGCAATGCTATGAACATGAACTATGTGTATCAACAATCAAGCCAAAGTGATATTCAATTTTCATCCACCAAATATCAAACATACTCAAGCACACCCAACAACTATTTCTCGCAAATATCCAAAAACTCACAAATTCACCAAGAATAAATCCCAATTAAATCGTCACTCATCAAACTCCTATCCAAACTCCCAATATATATATATATATATATATATATATATCAACAACAAAGTCATTCAATGAAAGAATTCAAGATCAAAGCTCAGAAATTAAAAGAGAACGTACCTTGTGTCGATTGAGAGCTAAGCACATGAATAATTGGTAGAGTACAAAGAATTTGCTTAAGTGATGTGAATTTGAAGTGTGTGTGAGTGATTTATGTGGAGAAAATAAAATAAAATAAAAATAGAGGGAAGGAGGTTCTAGTTTTTCTATTTTTTTTAAGATTTTATTGAAAAAAAACGAAGAATAAGAAGTTTTAAAAAGAAGGAAAAAGAAAAAAAAAGAAAAGGAAATATTCAAACGGAAAAGAAAAAAAGTTTAAAGAAACGAATTTTTTTTTATTTAACTTAAGCTCTATGGAGAAAAACTTAAGCTCTACGGAAGAGAAAACTAAAGGTAAAAAAAACAAAAAAAAAAAACAAGAGAGCAAGCATATTTTATATCTCACCCACGCTCTACGGAGTATATCAAATGTTGTAGCAGATAATTGCATCTTCCATAGGAGCGCAGAGTAATCCATTGTTGTGCTTCGTGCTCCTTGCAAAACAAATACGATAAAAACAATTAAAACAAAACTATACAAAATATTACACTCCAAATTAGTATTATCAACCGTTCTACAATATCAGCTTAAAGCAATAATATTCCCCGGCAACGGCGCCAAAAACTTGATGCACTATTTATTAGCACTAAAAATATCTGCAAGTTTATAGGGTAGAACTAGTATAGCTAAAGGTCAGTACCGGGATATCGAACACGAGGAATAAGATTGCAACTGGCTATCATATACTAAGCGTCATATACTATCTAGAGACACGGAGTATTTTTGGTTTTGGTTTTATAAACTAGACATAAATATAAACAAATATAAAAATAAAATAATACAAAGCAGGCTAAAGAAAGTAGAGTTTTAGGATCCATCTACTACGACCTAGTGATATTAATCTCACAGAACCTTTACCTTTGACTGCACTGCGCAATGTTCGTAGAATTGTCATAACTTTCTCCACAAAACTCCGATTGAGACATGCAAGATATCCACGCGAAGCTCTTTCGAAGACTAAGAGAATGACATATAGTAAGCACTGTCTGGACTTCAAAATCGCTGGCAGAATGGGCTCGAACAGAGGCTGCTGCACTTTGGCCTTTTTTCACCTTTTTCTATCTTTTTCTATCATTTATCAACAAACACGTCAAAAATACCAAATGTATAACATATGTAATTTAAGAACATAATTTGCATGATTGACATTTAAAACAAGTCAAATCTAGTCCTTAAAAACATGCAAAATCCGTGTTTGTCAACTGACTACGTCCATCACCAATTCGACAGACAGTTCTCCTTGCCACTGTCCATGCCGAGCCCCACATCGTATTGGTATCCCTAGAGACAAGACGTGCAATTTGGATACCCCTATCCAGATCCGGCGTGCCCGATTCCAACGCTATCCTTTAGCGCGCCAAGGCCATCTTTGGTGTTCTATCCGTGCCCCAAACCCGACCCTCCTGATGGGAACCCGCTGTACACCCCTGCACAACCGCCTTACCAGCTCTTCCAGCCGCCATCGTCTCCATATTAGCCACCTTACAACGGTGTAGGCCATATGGAGCCTCTCGGCATGGCACGTGATCCGGTGACGCCGAATTTGGAACCGAACCTACAGTTGGTTGCCTTGGTTTCACAGCTTGAGCACTTGACCGCAACTGTCAAACTATTGGCGTCTCAGATGGATGCAAACAAACGCTGCCTGGGCGATCCACACACCGCATTGAGGCCGACGAGCCATCTCCGCACAGCCGCCCCATCGTCCATGAATCTGCCCCTGCCAGCTCCTCCGTGCAGCCCCGATATCTATGGAGATGAGGGCGAATTGTTAGACGATGACCCACTCCCACTAGCCGTGATCTCTCAGTCGGGCGACTCCAATACCATTCCAACATCAGTCCCTCATTTTGTACTTGTTGTTTTCCCTAGTTCTATAAAATTGGGGATTTCAGAGGGTGTGAAACGTAACTGCTTTAGTTCTTCTCTCGGCAAGAGTAGAGTTACAAAGAAATTTCACAATTTGGATGATATAGGTTTTAATGATGGCGCGAATCCAATTGATGGTGATGTTGCAAGAATGAATCATCGACCAACACCGCTTGACGATGATACACGGTGGATTCCTCCGCACAAGGACACGTCGTGTTTGAGCATTCTGGGACGCGTGGACAAGCTTCCCATTTTAACGATGAATTTTGGCAACCACAATGGTCATCCTTTGATGATTTTTGATGGAGGTGATGAAGGGAGATGCTCTACTGTTCGGTGTGCGTTTGATCCGGGAGGAGATACCTCGCCAGAGCTTCAACTTTTAACTCTCATTGTGGCTTCATGGTTTCCACCTTGAGGACAAGGTGAATTTTAACAGTGGGTACAGAATATCCTCATATCTATATTATTTCATATATTATTGATTTCTATATCTTTCCTATTTCTTGATCACTAAGTTAGGTTATTAGGGAGTATTATAAATATGAGTCTTTGTTATCTTTTGCAGGAATCATGAAAGAAATATAATTATCTTTATCGTTCCGTCTTTTATTTTTCTGCAATTTACTTTTCCGTCTTTGTTCATCGGTTGTTCGACGGAGACTCCTCTACGAACAGACCTTCAATATCCGGTGAATTCTCACCAATTATCATTGATATGGGTTTCTCCGTATCACACAGCTATATCCTTATATATAGACACCACATAAAAAATTGTTGAGCTTGCGATACGAAATCTATTTGACAGTCAAGTATTTTGAATGCCAGATAATAGCACCTCAAATTTGTTTTGGCTGCACTTTAATATACTCAAGTGGTGTTTGTTTTACATATGAGTAATAAGAACTCATTCGCCTATCTAGTCTTGTTATTTTGTATATTCACCAAAATTAGTTTTCATCTAATTATGATATGTTCTCTCTAGTGGAAATGAGTCATATTTTTATTAACAATGCTCCAACCATCTTTTTCTATCTAGCATCAACTATCAAGATTATTTTTCTTGGTGGGTGGAAAGAGTATATGATAGTCATGGCTGAGAAATATAACTAATTCTCCCTCCGTCTCATTCTAGATGACTATCTTTCATTTTTTGTTTGTCCCAATCAAAATGACCACATTCCAATTTTGGAAATAACATCCCCTCTCCTCATTAAAATATTCAACTACATTTTTTTTCTCTCTATTTTATTCCATCTAACAACACTTTCTAAAATCTCGTGCCACTAAAAAATGTAGTAATCTTGAGTGAGACGAAGCTGAGTATATAATTCTAGAGACTTGATATATGTTCGGTTTTATTAATCTTGATTGGAATCTTTGAAATAGAAAATGAACGAATAAGGAACAATTTATCCTCAATTTTATTTCCAAGTCTTGTCACACTATGCTGACGCAACCCCATATATTTGGAGCTTTATACATAATCGCTTTCAACAACATTTTTTTTATGCGAAACGAAAAGATTGGGTCCTCTAGCCAATGAGGAAGTTGTGCTTACGTAGTTCTGCAGCCAATGAATTGTGATTGGTTTACCGTTTACTCCTAATTTTATATAGTATAAATATATTGGGAGTTAAATTGTTATTCAACTGGGGTTAATACTTTAGATTAAATTTTAAGGAGAAATAACTACTCTTATTTTTACGATATTCTTTTTTATATGTATTTACTGCATGAAAAAATCAAAATAATCATAATAATTGTGTAACAGTTTTAACTTTTAACCCTAGAAGGGATAGCTTGATATGATTGGTTTAAATTCATATGTGATCTACTATAGTGTGGTAAATAATTTAATCCGCAATGGCACTATTTTAGAGTATAAATATTAAGGGTCTGTTCAAGAACCTTGAAATGTGCAGATATGGGCTCATAGCTTGGACTTGGTGGGTGTTCAAGTTCCATGGTGAATTCTCCTTAAGCCCGTTGTTAATTACCTGGCCCGCACTGTTCATCTGTGGTATACACTTAATCCATTTCATGCCAAGGGGGTACTTTATGAATTCTGGATCAAATTTCGGATCTAGAATAGAAGGTGAACTTACCAACTTGCCCTTGAAATTTTCACGGCTCTCTTTCCTTTCCATCTCATAATTTCTGCATCTCATCAATTGCTCTCTCTCCCTCCAATTCAATGGATACTCTTCAATCCAATTAATCTGATTCCCCTTCTAAGCCCCAATCCGAACCCCAATCTGAAACCCTCGAAAAAACCCTAGACTCCTCCAACAACGGAGCTGCCGCCGCCGATGCTTCTATGCCCGTCCCGAAGCCTCTTTTGTCGGGGAATGGTCTCGCGAACACGCACAGCGGCACTGACAAAGATTTCTCCGGGGGCGAGGAGGAAACGACAAGCCGCAGGCGGAGGCGAGTTAGGTGGGACCCGCCCCCGAGCGAGTCCAGCTACAATGGTAACGCTGCCAACGGCGATGGAAATTCTGGAACCGGTGGGAGGAAGCGGAAGTCGAGGTGGGCAGATGACGAGTCGAATGGACTCGTAGAATTGTATGTGGTGGTGATTGGTGAATTGCGTGTTGATTTTGGGAATAATTGTTGGTTTTTGAATGATAGGACGGGATCTGGTGCGATGAAGGGTGGTGATTTGTTGGTGAACAAAGATGGAGTGCAGCTTGTGTCTGAGAATGAAGTTCAATAGCAGCTCAATTTGGCTATCAATTTGCAGACAAGCTCGTCAAAAACGATGAGGGCAAATTAGGTAGTATAGAAAATGGACAAATTTTAAACAAAAAAGAAAAAATGTAAAAGCCTATATCTGCAACCCTTTCTGAGATCTTGAACACTATAAACACATACAGTAAATCTTTATGGAACAGTATTAAATCTGGATCAGATTTAATTGGGCAGATTTCCCTAAAAATGAGTTCTAAAAGTAACTTGTTAACGTGACATTTCTTAGGACCACTGTTCACAATGCTTGTTTCTTGACTTTTTTTATACTTATTCCTGAGGCTTGTTTTCCTGAATTTTTTCTACGCTTCTAATATCTATATAGAGGGGTTCAAATAAGAATATTTTGTCGTAAAGATTGAAAATAGTTTTAGCCCGAATGCAACTTCCTTTTGGATAAATACAAACTTGAGTTGCCCTTTATTTGTATCTTCTTGCTATTCTTTTTCTTATTTTCATGTAGGTGAGATTGTTGAATAATCTTCATAATTTCTTTCAATAATAGAAGGGAGCGAATTTTTTGTTTCCAATGCAATTAATTTCTGTTACGAAACATTATATTATATGCTCAACACAAAAGTACAAACGTTCACACTTTTCAACAATAACTAGCTAGGTTTTGTTTTGATCTATTCTACTAATATACTACATTTTACACATACGATATAGTGATAAAAGAATATTTATAAGAAAGTGACTTATTTGATCCCTCTTGTGTATAGAAAAAGATGTTATTTATTGATTGATTCACTAATATCCTATTGAATTATAGAGTAATAAAATTTATATAGCATTTGAAATAATAAAAGTAGACTTAAGTTAACCCCAGTCCATGTCATATGAAAGTGAAGCAAAGCCCACTTGTGTGTAGATTAATAACAATTAAACGCATTATTTGATCTAAACTGATCTAAACTACGAAGCATCGCAGTTTCATTGTCGCACCATCCATAATTAATCAATTATCACACATGCAAGAACACATGGTTAATTTTTAATTAATATTTCATATTGGACTTTTCTCTTCACATTTTACCTAGCCACTCGAATCTCTCCTGTGAATGCGTTGTTCTTAACATTAAAATTAATATACAAACCATTCAAGAACCTCAATTATTGACTTAGATCGCAATATTACAACTTTTAAACATTCACATTCAATTATCCTATATTCAATTCCAATAATTCACCATGCAAAACTCATTACAAATATCAAAACACTACTATTTAAACCCACTACTCCTAATTCACAAATTGTTCATTCAAAAACCCTAATTATATCCATTTCTTGATACAATGTCAATGCAGCAAAGGCCGCACTTCGACGAATCCCTATGGGTGAAGCGCATCCAGCAATCCATCGATGACGATCTCGACGAGGATAGCAAGATCCCGGTGACTATCTTCGCAGTCCCCAAAATCCTGATGGCGACCGATCCGGATTCATACATCCCGCAACAAGTGGCGATCGGGCCATACCACCATCTCCGCGCCGAACTCTACGACATGGAGCGCTACAAAGTCGCCGCTGCCAAAAGGTACCATAATTCGCCAATTAAAATTTTAGCTCTCAGTCAGCGACTCGCTCTAATACTTATATACTAATACTTATATACTAATTAAAAGGAACCAAAAGGAGCTAGACAACGTGAAGCTGAAGCACCTCGCCGATCATCTCATGAAGATGGATCTCCGAATCAAAGCCAGCTACCACCGCCCCCTCAGAATCGGGGTGGAAGCCCTAGCTTGGATGATGGCGGTCGATGTCTCCTTCCTGTTCGAGTTTATGCAGGTCTGCGCCGTGAAGGAGGGGAAGGTGATCACCAGAATTTCGTCGAGAATGGATTATCTCATCAATTTGGCGCGGAGAAAAACCGCTCACAGCGCGATTCTCAGAGACATCGTGATGCTCGAGAATCAGATCCCGCTGTTTGTGATGAGGAAGCTTCTGGAGCTTCAATTCTCGTCTCTGGAGATGGCGGACGAGAGACTTCACGCGATGCTCGCCGCCCTCAGCAAGGATCTCTCCCCCTTTCAGATGGCGGAGTCCTGCCAACGCGTTGTGGTGAGCGATTGCGCTCACTTGCTCGAGTTTCTCTACAATTACGTCGTTCCGAGCACGGATTGGGAGAAGCCGGCGTCAATCGAGATCGACGTGGCGGAGGAGGAGATGGTGGAGACGACGCACGTGAAGCAGCTGCGCGTGGTGGTGTGGCGCGTGATCTACACCTCCGTGAGGACGCCTGCGCATTTCGTGAAAAGGGTAATTTTGTCAAAACCGATAAAATTGGCGGTAAAATTGCCGTGGAAGGTGATTTCCAACATCCCGCTTTTGAAGACGCTCACGCAGCCGATTGAGAGCATGTTCTCCGACTACGGGGAGAAGAAGGAAGACGGCGACGGCGGAGATGACGAGGAGAAGCCTCCGCTGCAGGAGGAGATCGTGATCCCCTCCGTCACACAGCTTCTCGACGCAGGGGTGAATTTCGTGCCGACGGAGAAGGGGATCTCGGGGTTCAATTTCGATTCGAAAACCCTAACATTGACAATTCCGGTGGTGAAACTGGATCTGAATTCGGAGGTGGTGCTGAGGAACCTGGTGGCGTACGAGGCGTGCGTGAAGTCGGGGCCGATGGTGCTGACGCGGTACACGGAGTTGATGAACGGGATCGTCGACACGGAGGTGGACGCGGCGGTGCTGTGCCGGAGGGGGATAATCGTGAACCACCTGAAGAGCGAGAGGGAGGTGGCGGATCTGTGGAACGGGATGAGCAAGTCGATCAGGCTGACGAGAGTGCAGTCGCTGGATTGTGTAATCGCGGAAGTGAATAAGTTCTACAGCGATCGGTGGAAGGTGAAATTGACGAAGTTCATGAGGGAGTATGTGTTCGGATCGTGGAGGTTACTGACGTTTCTCGCGGCGGTGGTGATGGTGGCGCTCATGTGTTTGCAGGCGTTTTGCCAGGTGTATAGCTGTCACCGGATTCTGCGCATCGAAGCGCTTGAGCCTGATGGCACTGAATGATACAGAAGAAGATGTTTTTTCTTCTTTTCTCTGAATTTGGAGAACGAATTTGCAAAGTTATGTTTTGTAATTGTCACTACTCTTTTATCTTTTTTTTTTCTATGTTAGCGTTGCATATCTTAACTTGATCGTCGGTTTGGCTCATAATAATATCGTCATTTTCAATTTCGGAACCGGAATCGGCATATCATAATCGGTCTGGTTTCCATCCTCACACGTTCTGAGTGTGAATCAACTATTAATTGGTGGTTTCAGTGCAGTTTTTGCTCAAATTAGGGGAAAATGTCAAATATTCGTTGGTTTTCGATTCTAAAGCGGAACTAGTGTGATCAAGGTTGCCGGTTCGATTACGGTTCCATACCCGTTGGAACCTGGGAAACACTCTTCCAAGTATGAGGTGTGATTTGTATTTGTGAATTTTGTGTAATATTGATTCATTATTGTTGAAAGAATGTAGCCTAGTGATCGAGAGAATGAGCAAGCAAGAACAAGAGTGAAGAACTAGAGTTTTAGCTTGAAGATGGAAATGTAAACTAAGTCTTTATTTTTGAGAGAATCAAGAAGTAGTTATGAGCTTATCTTTTCTCACAACCGTGAACTACCAACTACTTATACTAACTATGAGTGAGCTTTACTTCACTCTTCAATCGGTTACCACAAACAAGAAAACACACAAGAGCTACAACGGCTAGTAGCCGTTACTAACTAACTAACTTTCAAATTCTTTCTTTTTTGATTTGCTACGATGAAGTCCAAGTTTAGCTCCATGCATATGCATGCTTCATCGTCCACCGTTTATAACAATCTCCACCTTGGACTATGAAGCAATGCATCAAAACTCTGTTGCGCACAAGCTCACTAACCTGCGGTAGTATTGGAACTTCTCCTTGCTCAAAGGCTTGGTGAGCATGTCGGCTGGATTATGAGCAGTGTTGATCTTCACTAGCTTCACTCTCCCATTCTCCACCTCGTCTCTGATAAAGTGCAATCTCACATCGATGTGTTTGCTGCGTTCATGAAACGTTTGGTGCTTAGCAAGACACAACGCTCCATTAATAATACCACAATGCACCGAGATACTTTGCTGCTTCAGCCCAAACTCACTCACCAGTCCGAGCAGCCACTTTCCTTCCTTCACAGCCGAAGTTAGTGACATATATTCAGCTTCGGTCGTCGACAAAGCAACCACGCTTTGCAAACTTGACTTCCAACAAATGGCTGAACCGAATAATGTGAAAATGCACCCGGTTTGTGACCTCCTTGTGTCAATATTAGCTGCATAGTCTGAATCACAATAGCCTACTAAAGGCACTTCCTCAACTCCACCTTCACCATTGAATACTATCCCCAGCTTGTCTGCTCCCACAAGGTATCTTAGTGTCCATTTGAGCGCACTCCAATGTTGTCTGCCGTAGTCAGCCATATATCGGCTAGTTGTACTTATAGCATGAGCTATATCCGGTCTAGTGCATATCATAAGATACATTAAGCTACCCACAACATTGGAGTAGGGTACTAACTTCATTTCCCATTTCTCTTCATCTGTGATAGCTCTCTGAGTTTTGGACAGCTTGAAGTGCATGGCCAAGGGCGTTGCTGTGCTCCTCATACTCTATAATCTGAACTTCTTCAAGATCTTATGGATGTAGTCTGTCTGAAATAGCCATAGCTTTCCTTGTTTTCTGTCTCTTACTATATCCATGCCTAGAATTCTGCTTGCACAACCAAGGCCCTTCGTTTCAAAGTCAGCCTTGAGTTGCTGTTTCACCTTCCTTATCTCTTCCATGTCTAGCCCTGAGATGAGCATATCATCAACATACAATAGGAGGTAGATGGGTGACTTGTTCTTCTGCCTTTTAATGAACACGCACCTATCATAGAGAGATCTCACAAAGCCCAGATTTGCCAAACTCCTTCCAAACTTCAGTTACCATTGCCTACTGGATTGTTTCAAACCGTAGATGCTCTTCTTGAGCATACACACTTTATGCTCAGAACCAAGAACCTCGAACCCTTGTGGCTGATCCATGTATATGGTTTCATCAAGGTCTCCATTAAGAAAGGCCGTCTTGACATCAAGCTGTTCTACTTCCCAGCCTTTCTTTGCTGCAACTGCAAGTAGGATTCTGATAGAATGATGCTTCACCACAGGAGAATATACTTCATTGAAGTCCACTCCCTCCACCTGGTTGAAGCCTTTTTCAACCAACCTTGCTTTAAACCTGACCCTCTGCGCATTTGCAGCTTCCAATTTCTTCTTGAAAATCCATTTGCACCCCACAACCTTTCTGTGCTCAGCCTTCTCCACCAAGATCCAGGTCTTGTTACTCATAAGAGATTCAATCTCCTCTCTCATTGCTTGAAGCCACTTCTCTCTCTCTGGGCCATTCACTGCCTCAGTATAGGAGGCAGGCTCTGAAGCTTCTAACTGCTCAGCAACATGCAAGGCATAATATAGCATTTCATAATCATCAAACCTTGCTGGTGGCCTCACATTCCTTCTTGGTCTATCTCTAGCAATCTGATGTTGCGGGGGGCTTTCTTGCTGATCCATCAAGACCTCATTTTCATTATCTTGAATTCCTTGTACTCCATCTGTACTCTCAGCTTCAACATTGAACCTGCTGCAAGAAGGACTCTGCATATCTTTTGATTGAGAATCACTTTTGTCAGCAGCACTCCTACCAGCCTTGCTAACCAACAAAGGCATTGAGTCTTCAATAAAGACAACATCCCTGCTGACTAACACCTTCTTGTTTCCAGGTTCTATGCACCACAACCGATATCCCTTAACACCCTTTTGATAACCAAGCATAATACATTGCAATGCTTTAGCTTGTAGCTTTCCTTGCCTTAGGTGTGCAAAGGCCTTGCAACTAAATGGCCTGGGTCTTGAGTAGTCAGGTGCTGATCCATACCATTTCTCATCCGGTATTGAACCCTTTATAGCAGAGGATGGACATTTATTCAAGCAATGAGCCACTGTACTCACTGCCTCTGCCCAGAATTCTCTTCCAGCTCCAGATGATGATAGAAAGCACCTAACTCTCTCCAATAGTGTTCGGTTCATCCTCTCTGCCACCCCATTTTGTTGGGGGTTGGCTGGAACAGTTCTGTGGTGCTTTATTCCCTTACTCTTGCAGAAATCATCAAACTCCCTAGACAAGTACTCAAGCCCATTATCTGTTCTCAATGTCTTTGGAGGCCTTCCCTTCTCATTCTCCATTTCAATACACCAATTCTTGAAAGTCAGAAAAGCCTCAGACTTCTGTTTGAGTATATAAACCCATACCTTTCTTTAGAAATCATCTATGATACTCATGTAGTATCTACCCCCACCAAGACTTCTGACTTGAGATGGTCCCCACAAGTCTGAATGTATGTAATCTAATGGCGAGGTTGAGGAATGAATACCTGTAGGGAATGATTGCTTCTTTGCCTTACCAAGCAAGCAGCCTTCACACTTGCTCACCTTCTCATTATTCACTGCGTCAATGAGCCTTTTCTGGATTAAAGCTTTAAGAGTGCCCTCTGCTGGATATGCTAGCCTGAGGTGCCACTGATGCATATCAGATTTGGTGGACACATTGGCTTCACCAATAATGGCAGTAGCCTGCAGGTAGTACAGACTTCCACCTCTGCGAGCCACCATCTTGACATCCTCCCCTTTAGAGACCTTCATGATTCCATTCTCAGATACAAAGGAATAGCCCTTCTTCTCTAGAGTCCCGAGTGAGATGAGATTCCTTTTTACCTCTGGTATATATCTCACTTCAGTGAGAATCCTTGTCACTCCATCAGCTAGCTTCAATTTGATATTACCAATTCCCTTGATATTGCAAGAATTGTTGTTGCCTAGCAGGACTGATCCTCGGCATTGGACAAGATCATGGAACCATTCAATATGTGGGCAGATATGAAAGGAACAGCCGGAGTCCATGATCCAAGACTCCTTTTCAATCTTATCCGTCACATTCATCACCTTTGAATCCTCTTCTCTATCACTGCTTATCAAGGTTGAGTGAGGTTTATTTTCAGATGCTAGCTTCTTCTTCCAGCCATAGCAATCTTTCTTCAAATGCCCCGGCTTCTTGCACCAATGGCAAGATCTGGTTTCTTTTACACCAGAGGCATCAGGCTTGAACTCATCAGCCCTTTTCTTGAACTTTTTCTTGCTCCACTTTTTGATATTAAGAGATTCTGGTTGCTGATCTTGGGCTTTATTACTCCATTTCTGTAACTCCTTCGCCATAAGAGCTGAATAAACCTCAGTGTAGGTGATCGACTTGTCCTTCCATAGAGAATTGCGTCCCTTAACTGATCATATGAGTTGGGGAGAGCGTTGAGAACTAAGATCGCCTTATCCTCATCTGAAATCTTGACATCCACAGCCTCAATATCGTCCACACTCTTGCAAAAATCTTCAAGTTGCTCCACGATGGATTTATCCTCAGAGAAGGCATATGAATACAACCTTCTCTTTATATAAAGACGGTTGGCGAGTGATTTGGCCATATAGACATCATTCAACCTCTTCAATATCCCAGATGCAGTCTTCTCATCCTGGACTTCGCGCAGAACCTTATCACCCAGGCACAATATCACCGTGATATGCCCTTTAAGTTGCATCTCCTCTATCTTCGGGCGAGCCTTCTCATCAGGCGCAGGAGCCTTTCCTTTCTCATCAGATTCAATGGGTGCAAGAACCGCAACTAGACCCTGCTGCACCAATATCGCCTTCATTTTCATCTTTCATAGGTCGTAGTCATTCTTCCCATTGAATTTCTCCACGTCCAATCTAGCCGCCATTTCAGAAATGTTGATCGATCACTTTGCCGGTTCCCACAGACAGCGCCAATTGTTGAACGAATGTAGCCTAGTGATCGAGCGAATGAGCAAGCAAGAACAAGAGTGAAGAACTAGAGTTTTAGCTTGAAGATGGAAATGTAAACTAAGTCTTTATTTTTGAGAGAATCAAGAAGTGGTTATGAGCTTATCTTTTCTCACAACCGTGAACTACCAACTACTTATACTAACTATGAGTGAGCTTTACTTCACTCTTCAATCGGTTACCACAAACAAGAAAACACACAAGAGCTACAACGGCTAGTAGCCGTTACTAACTAACTTTCAAATTCCTTCTTTCTTGATTTGCTGCGATGAAGTCCAAGTTTATCTCCATGCATATGCATGCTTCATCGTCCACCGTTTATAACAATTATTATATTGTTGACAAGATGGCGGGAATTTTATATTCTTGGTAACTTTTTTTTATGCTCCAATTTTATAAATACAAGGTAAGACAAATTTGGAATCAAATTATTATAGGAGTTGGCCCTGCCACAAACATTATCTGTAAATATGAATGCATGATTATGGTTGTTGATGTTTAATTGTGTTATAAGCTAGCACGTTATTGGGGTATTATTAAAATAATTTCGTGGATCTACTTAGGATTAGTGTAGATCATGTGCTTTAATCCTATCTCTTAAAATTTACAAAAATAGATGCATTCTCATTCATTAAAGTGTGTAAGGGATAAATCAATCAAATTCTAGTTACTTTTCATTCCAAAACAATTAATGATAAAAAGAGTAACTTACGATGTATTGCTCTTTAAGTTATTATTTTTACTTCATATTTTTATTATCATACTTATCTTTGGGAGCATAAAGTTGACTTTAGTTAGAATTTCTAAATATATTGAAAAGTTGAACTACTTAAATGAGCTTAATATTCAAGAATAAATATATATAAATGATGCTCATCTAATTCACTAATCATGTTTGTATTTTTTTTTGGGTAGTGATAAATTAACAAAAATTGTTTATACAAAATTGGACATTTTAGGTATTTTACATTTAAAATTAATTTATAATTGTTAATTGATTTAATGTATTACATAGTTACCCTTGTATGATCATTTAGGAAAGAACAAATTTTCTGTAAACAATATATACATATTTAGGAAATGATTTATTACTCCATATCTTTGAAATCAGTTATGTAGAATAACGTAGTAACATTTATATATACCATATGTTTGCATATTTTCTTCTTCCAATGATGATATTTCGTTTGTTTATGGCGTCCTAAATCTCCCGGTCAGAACTCGTCAATAGGAATAACTGAAACATATTTTACAATAAAATTACAATATTTTAGCAAAATATAAAAGATAAGTTTTAAATTAAGAAAAATGAATCAAAGTTACCTTCAATACAACTCTTTTATTTTTCCCAAATACACTTGATTATAACAATTTTTGGAATATTAATGAAGTCTATGATTTTTTATTGCATAATATTTGGATGATGAATAGAAATGAATAAATATTTTGGTTCACAATATTTTACCTTATTTGATTTCACAATATAAAATATTTGACTACACAGTATTTTACAATATTTAATTTTTGAATGATGAAATGACCACATGTATATATAATTAATAAAGACGGATACATGTATATATAGCTAATAAAAATGGCTACACGTATGTATAATTAATTTCTTTGTGTTATCATCAAACGAAAAATGAAGTAATCATAGGCATTCGCATCTAATTATTTTATTATTAAATCATCTTTAAAATTCTAAATAATAAAAATAACTGCATGTGTATATACTTAATTTCTTAATATTATCATCCAATGGAATCATAATAGTCATTCCCATCCAATTAATTTTTTTATTACTGAATAATTATTAAAACTCCAAGATATAAAAATATTGTGTGCATGTATAATTAATTTGTTAGTGTTATCATCCAACGAAATATGAAATAATCATATCCATTCACATCCAATTATTTAATTATCAATTCATCTTGAAAATTCTAAGTAATAAAAATTACTTCATGTATATATACTTAATTTGTTATTGTTATCATCCAATGAAATAATAATAATTCACATCTAGTTAACTTTTTATTACTAAAAATTATTATATATAGTTCCAAGTTATAAAAATGACTGCATGCATATATAATTAATTTTTTAGTATTATCATCCAACGAAATACAAAATAATCATATCAAATCACATCCAAGTATTTATTATTAATTCATCTTTAAAATTTAAATTATAAAAACGACTGCACGTGCATATACTTAATTTCTAAACGTTACCATCCAATAGAATATTAGTTGTCATTCATATCCAATTATTTTTTATTACTAAAAAATTCTTAAAATTATAAGTTATAAAAATGACTGCATGCATATATAATTCATTTCTTAGTTTTATCACCCAACAAAATAATCATATTTATTCGCAGTTAATTATTTTATATTAATTCATTGTTAAAATTCTAAGTTATAAAAACTACTACATGTGCATATACTTAATTTCTAAACATTATCATCCAATCAAATATTAGTAATCATTCATATTCAATTACTTATTATTAGTATTAAATAATTTTTAAAATTCTAAGTTATAAAAACAACTTGATGTGTTATACTTAGTTTCTAAATGTTATCATCTAATTGAATATTAGTAGTCATTTACATAATTATATTTTATTACTAAATAATTCTTGCAATTCTAAGTTATAAAAACGACTTCATGTGTATATATTTAATTTCTAAACGCTATCATCCAATGGAATAATAATAGTTACTCACATTCAATAAATTTGTATCACTAAATAATTCTTAAAATTCTAAATTATAAAAATGACTACATGCATATATAATCAATTTCTTAATGTTATCATCCTCAATAAAATAATAATATTAATAATAATTATTCACGTCCAGTTATATATAATCATAGGAATATTGCTCAAACTTTTGAGGATTCTAACACTTTAAAAATTCTAAGTAATTATTTTTTAATTTTATTGTACTTGCTAATTATTAAATTAATGTATTTGAGACATGCATAAGACACAATTTGAAATTTGAAATTTAGATTACCTCTATTTGAAATTTCCCTAAATAATGGAACACTTTATATTGCATTTACCGGCGGCCATAATTTCATTCCATACACATTCAATGTAATTAGGGAGTAATTTGACTTTACAAAAATAAAAAAAGGGTAATGTAGTAAAGAAATAATAGTTGTTAAGAAAACCGGTTTAAAAAAACGGTTTAAATATAAGGACATTTTGTATATACAAGGTTTGTTAATTTATCTTTACTCTCTCTTTTTTTAGTGTTTAGTTGAATTTCGAGCTGGATCTTGACTAGATTTGACCCATAAGATTCTCCTAATCAATGTGGATTATGTTTAAGTAGGTAGGCTTATGCATATAATTGGGCATTTAAGAGAAAATGCAACTTTTAGCTTAACTGCACTTTGGGCTTTGAAGTACATGAACTAAAATTTGATTTTTATTAATATTTGAACAGAGTACAAAATAAGAAAATGATATTTCTCTTTTTTCTAGTATTTATTAAGTAATTGTGCATTAAAACTCATGTAATTCACTTTAAGAATTGTTTTTTAGACATAGAGAGTATAATTACATTTAATATTGGATAAGGAGAGAATTTAAGTAACAAAAAACTCAAGAGTTCTTGAAGAACAAACTACTTAAAGTTTTAAACTAGTAGGAAGTGGAGTATATGTTAATTTTAATGCAACTTGGGCTTCGGATTCAACAAATGGTGATACGTTTTATCCAAACTTTTTTTTAAAATTGTTAAATTCGCTATACGAACTTATTCTTTTGTGACATTCTTACGTTTAACAGTGATGTTTCTCTAACTTCGAGTGGTCTAATTGATTTAATTATACAACTTGCCACTTGGGGTATATATATGGGAGAAGCAAATAAACATAATTAAAAGCCATTTTCCATTAGTAAATTAGTAACTGCAGCAGCCAAGAGTTGTTTCAACACGTAACAAACTTCAATATATATATATGGAGATGATCAAAATAAAAATGTAATGTAATGTAATCACTCATTATGCAAATGGTTTTTGAAAATTCGAACATCCTTGAAACTCTATATCCAAATGCAAAATCTTTTTCCTTTTGAAGCCTGCAAAATTCAATTCCTCAATTTCTACTAATGGAAGATTAGTACTCCTCCTCGCATGGAAGAAAATAATTATTTGTAGTTATTAAAACTCTTGTCAGACTATATCTATTTCCCAATTATGAAAAATGATAGTAGTACTCCTCCTCCATTAAAATTGCATACGAAAATCAATCGTCTCCAATTGGTATAACCGGCCAATGTCGCCTAAATAAATAATCTCATATACTCCTATATAGAACGGTTGACTTTTTCTTAAATACTGCTAGTACTATGTGCATTGGAAAATCCTTTTTATAGAACTTCCTCCGTCCTCATTTGCCATTTTTTGTTATCCATGAAAAATAGGGTACATTCAAAAAAGGAAAGTTTTTAATAACTTCTCTTTTACTTTTTTTCCCCATCTTTTACTAATAATATGAACCACACATTCCACTAACACTACTTCTCACTTACTTTTTTCGCTTCTCTCTTATTTTACCAATTCTACATTAAAACTCGTGTCATTTACAAAGTGTCATATTTTTCGTGGACGGATGGAGTATAAATTAAGTCTAAACAACCATTATTAAATAGTACTCCTATGATCGCACGAGGCTTGTTACATTAGAAATAGAAATACTCCACATGGTGGACAGTTGGAGTAATTGATTTCAATGAATAACTATCGTTGGTAAATGAATTTGATTAGAATTTAGTACTACTATAAAACATAATGAGGTAGTATATTTTTTTAGACTAATAGAAATATATTACTCCCCTCGTTCCAAGATAAGTGAGCAAAAACTTTCGGCACAAAATTTAAGAAAATAGGGTTTTGTTTATAAAGTTGAAAGTGAATAGGGTTTTGTTTATAAAGTTGAAAGTGAATAAAGTAAGACAGTTAATAAAGTAGAGAGTGAATGCCAAAAAAGAAAATGGCTCACTTATCTTAGGACGGCCCAAAAAGGAATGTGAATCGTTTATCTTGGGACGGAAGGAGTAATAAAATACTCCCTTTTATCCAATGTTTTGCCACTCGTACACTACATAGATTCTCTCTTCCATCCATTCCAAAACCCTCAATCCATTTCCACCAATTAGACACAGAGCTTTTTAGAGCATCCACAATAGCGTCTAGCGTACCGCCTAGCCGAGCGCCGGCGCTAGGCGGTGCGCTAGGCGATCTATTGCAACCGCCCAGCCATTTCCGGAATTAAAAACCGCCTAGCGCTCGGCGGTTCCGTGGCGCTAGGCGGTGCGCTGGGCGATCCGCTCGGCGCTATTGCAGCGCTCCGGATCGCCGAGCGCATCGCCCAGCGGATTTTTTAATTTTTTTTATTTAATGTTTTTTTTGTGAAACTCATTCTTGGTTGTTTCTCTTTTATAGAGACATCCGTGAATGTTTTATGTTCCACTTTCGATGTGGGACAAACTCATTCTTGGTTGTTTCTCTTTTATAGAGACATCCTTGAATGTTTTATGTTCCACTTTCGATGTGGGACAAACTCATTCTTGGTTGTTTCTCTTTTATAGAGACATCCTTGAATGTTTTATGTTCCACTTTCGATGTGGGACAAACTCATTCTTGGTTGTTTCTCTTTTATAGAGACATCCTTGAATGTTTTATGTTCCACTTTCGATGTGGGACAAACTCATTCTTGGTTGTTTCTCTTTTATAGAGACATCCGTGAATGTTTTATGTTCCACTTTCGATGTGGGACAAACTCATTCTTGGCTGTTTCTCTTTTATATAGACATCCTTGAATGTTTTATGTTCCACTTTCGATGTGGGACAAACTCATTCTTGGCTGTTTCTCTTTTATAGAGACATCTGTGAATGTTTTATGTTCCACTTTCGATGTGGGACAAACTCATTCTTGGTTGTTTCTCTTTTATAGAGACATCCTTGAATGTTTTATGTTCCACTTTCGATGTGGGACAAACTCATTCTTGGTTGTTTCTCTTTTATAGAGACATCCTTGAATGTTTTATGTTCCACTTTCAATGTGGGACAAACTCATCCTTGGTTGTTTCTCTTATATAGAGACATCATTGAATGTTTTATGTTCCACTTTCGATGTGGGACAAACTCATTAATTATGTAATTTTTTTAATTAATGTACTTTTTAAATTTTATTAATATTTGTGAATTTTCTCATTTTTGTGGCGTAAATTTAATTCCGTATATTGTGTGATTGTTAATTATTTCATTTTGTATATATTTGTTAATAGTGATGTGGATAGTATTATAAATGTTTCCCGTATATGTCTCGTAAATTAAATTCCGTATATTGTGTGATTGTTAATTATTTCATTTTGTATATATTTGTTAATAGTGATGTGGATAGTATTATTAATGTTTCTCGTATATGTCTCGTAAATTAAATTCCGTATATTGTGTGATTGTTAATTATTTTATTTTTATATAATTGTTATTAGTGATGTGGCTATTGATGTGGCTAGGCTATTTATGATGTGCCTAGGCTATGGCTGGGCTATTTATGATGTGGCAGGAGGATTTTTAGTACTGATGATGTGGTAGTGGCTAGGCTATGGCTGGACTATTGCTGGGCTATTCCTATTGTGGATGGCCTTAGACACGGTTATCCATTTACATTAGCCTCTCACTCACACTTTTAAACCCACATTCCTCCCCAGCACCATGATTCCGAGCTTCAACACCAAAACCACTTCTTTCCTCGCTCTAACAGCCTTAACCCTTCTCCTCTTCACATCCCTCTCTTCTCCTGGTACGTTTTATCAACTGGGGTATGTCCAAAATCACATCTTTTGCCAACCCTTTTCATATGTCTTGCAGGTGCAGCTGACGGCGCCGTCGTTCCGCGGCGCTCTGTTTTGGGAAACGAAACGGTTTTAGTGCTTGCTGAGGAGAGAACACGTAGGAAGGATCTGCTTGATCACACCAACTACTACACAGGAGGCTGGAATATCAGCAATGAACATTACTTTACTGTAAGAGCTTCTTTGTTTTTGCCTCCTTTGCTTACTGTCTTTGTAACAGATACTACTAGGAGTATATTTTATTGCCTTAGGTTTGTTGTTGATCAATTTAGTTTTATTTACTAGGGTTGACTAGTTAAAATCGGTGCTCAATTGTTTCAAAAAGTTAACTTTTTAGTGCTGCTTCATGGGAGATTACATCAAGTTGAAATTGTTCAAAGAGATTCTTTCTCAGTCTTAGATATGTTGTCTAGAAAATGCTGAGGTAGATAAAGATTGGTTCATATAGAATTGTCTGTTTTTGTGATGTTTGAGTTGCCTTAAACTTGAACTTGGTGAAAAATGATGTTTATTAGCTTCTTCAAGGTTTTAAATTTGTAGCTATTAAATTGAATAAGTTGTATGGCTTGAAATAATTGTTTTCTCCTGTATTTTGATGCAGTCTGTGTTTTACACTGGCTCTACCCTTTTCCTTATTGCTTTAGCCTGGTTTGTGCTGTTTGGGATCTTCTTGCTTCTGTCGTGTATGTACGTCTGCTGCTGCAGACGCCGCACTTATGGCTATTCGCGTGTTGCCTATGCTCTCTCGCTCATTCTCTTGACATTGTTCACAGTTGCTGCTGTGTAAGCTTGCTCCCTTTTGAACTTTATGCCATTTCTGCTCGGACTTGATCTGATTCGTATTGCCTTCTCGTGCATCAGAGTTGGTTCTATTGTTCTCTACACCGGCCAAGGGAAGTTCCACGACAGTACAAAAGATACGCTAGAGTATGTGCTGGGACAATCAGATTCCACTGTTGGCAACCTGAAAACTTTTCGAGTTATCTCACTTCTGCCAAGACAGTTAGAGTAGATCAAGTTTTTCTTCCTAAAGACGTGCAGAACAACATTGACAAGGTCAACACGTTGGTCACCTCTGCTGCCGACACTCTTGAGAGTGCAACGGAGAATAATAAGGATGACATATTCAAATATTTGGATGCTGTGTGAGTATATTTTGAGCTAACTGCTTTCTCGTTCGTATTTTCCTCAATGTTGTACACATGTCTTACTCTTATCTTGGTTCCGTTTAACGACTTACAGAGGGTGGATTCTCATTATAGTAGCTGCTGTAATGCTTACCCTTGCATTTCTTGGTTTTGGTAAGTTCTGATTCCTTCAATTTGTAGTTTTTGGAATGGTGATTTTCCAAATAAATGATGTTTGATGATTAGTTGTTTTGTGATCTGGTGCTGTGTTATCTGTCTTTGGCCTGCAGTTTCTCGTCTACATGTGAGTGAAATTCAAGGATATGTTCCATACATTAACCTTCTGTTAACTTCAGATTCACAATTTCAAAATCCTATGCTGTTCTTCATAGATTGGTCATCATTGGTTGGATTCTCGTTGCACTCGCTTTCATCTTCTGTGGCGTATTCCAATTTTTTTAAGTCGGTGAATCGAACCGCGTCGCCATAGGACCGAGTCGACTTAGTCGATATATCGATAGTAAGTCGGGCGACTCACCAGACAAGTCGTCCAGGTCCCTCAAGACCGATATATATCGATATATCGGGCGACTTGCCCTTTTACACATGTAAAATATGCAATATATACTTCAAATTACAACAGGAAAAAACACAGCATCATATTGTTCAATGATTTAGTCATGTTCAACGATTTGCATGATAACAACTGACAAGCAATTAAGCAAACTCAAAGCACAGCATCATCCACTTGGAAAGCCCCTGCAGCTGAACCTCCACCACCCTCTTCATCATCTTCGTAATCAGATCCACTCTCATATCCCATTTCATCATCCTCTTCACTTGACACTTCATCTTCAACTGGAATGAGGAGAGGCGGCGGATGAGGAACTCAAATAATAGACGAGAGAGGAGAGACATAAGAGAGGAAGAGGAACTGGAGCATTACCGGAACTAGAGTTCATCCTGAATGAGGAGAGGCGGCGGATGAGGCAGGCCGGAGGTGTGTCCAGGAGAGGCGGCGGCGTTCTTCAGTTTCTGGAGGTGGAGGGAGCGTCGGCGGCGGCTGCAGTTCTGGAGGAGGAGGACGTGGGGAGGGGGTGTGGGGGATGTATAAAGAAACCCTAATGGGCTGAATAGACACCTACCTGTCCGCCTGGCCCAATCTGGAGTGAAGCCCATTAAGTCGTCCTCGACTCGATCAGGCGACTAATCGGTCGAGTCGCGCGATATATCGGACGACTCGAATGTTAGTCGCCTAAGTCGCATCTGGGTGTGTATCGACCCTTGGCCTACCGATACAGGCGATATATCGCGATATATCGGACGACTTACAAACATTGGCGTATTCCTTGTTCTTCACAAGTAAGTGTCGTCTACACGAAGAATCTTTCCTTCTTTCCTGTTGAAATGCTAACTAGCCAAATTTTTGTTATCTGTTAGTGTGATGGGAGATACATGTGTGGCCATGAGTGATTGGGTTGGTAACCTGACAGCTCACACTGCGTTAGACAAAGTCATCCCGTGTGTGGACACAGCTACCGCTAAAGTAGCACGTTCCCAAAGCAAAGAAGTGACCTTCCAAATGGTTCAGCTCGTGAATGGGATCATCGCTAATGTATCCAACCGCAATCTATCTCCTATCGTTGGACCTTTGTCGTACAACCAGTCGGGCCCTTTGGTGCCTCTTCTCTGCAATCCATATAATCCCGACAAGACAGACCGTAAAACATGCAATCCTGGTGAAGTTGGCTTCACAAATGCAACACAACTAAAACTGCTTATCCTTAAGGTTGAGCCAACTTTACTCAGCTGAGGCTCGTCTAATGTCTCGAATATGGGTCGTGTGGAGCAGGTTTGGAAGAATTACGAATGCCAAGTTGCGAACAACAAATGCACGACAGTAGGGCGCCTAACACCTAGTATGTATGATCAAATGAGTGGAGCTGTGAATGTGAGCTACGGGCTGTACCACTACGGGCCGTTCCTGACCAACCTAGTGGACTGCACGTTCGTACGAGACACTTTCGAGGCAATACACAAGGATCACTGCCCGGAGTTGAGGCTCTACAGCAGGTGGGTGTACATTGGTTTATTGATGGCCTCTGTTGCTGTGATGCTCTCTCTCGTGTTTTGGGTGGTCTATGCACGAGAGAGGCGACACCGCAAGTATATGAAGCAAGTAGATGGTGCGGCTTCAGCGGCTCAGGCCTCTTATGAACCCAAAGGGCCCTGAGATGGTGAGGATTTGCATCTCCAACTTCACTTGTATAGATAGCAGATCTCAATGTACATTGTTTTGGGGGCTTTTTTTTAAGATTTGAGTTTCTTAGCACTATTTCACCAGATTAACTGATTAAGTAAGAATTCTTGGTGAAATTTTCCTACTAATGGTTTGTGATTATTTCTGATATTTATCAGCTTGTGTTTTAGAAATCACAAATTTGACAAACTAACAGCCTTGAGCCTTCTATACACATGTATAGTTAAATTCTGAGTTACATATGTATGTCTAGTTTGATCAAATATAATTATGATTCCACTCTTCATAAAAAAACACCTATATTGAAAACTTACATGGAGTACTTGATTTATATTTATATATAACTAAAATGCATTCCTCAAATTATTAATTGCACATGATCAATCAAATGAAGTGTGATACAATGATATAAATGATCAAGATATGTGGGCCCTCTACTAACAAATTATGAAGTACTCCCTCCATTCTATAGTAGTGGGGCATTTCTTTTCGGCACGGAGATTAAGAAAGTAGAGAGACGAAGAGAGAATAAAGTAAGAGAGAGTAAGAGCATCTCCAATGGCGGCGAGCAGACAGGCTAGTCGATTCCCGGCGCTGGCCGGTCCGCTCGCCGAACTATTGGAATCGGCGAGCGCCATTTCGGCGAAAAAATCGGCGACCCGACGCCGATTTTCGGGCGCTGGCCGATCCGCTCGCCGCCATTGCAGGCTCCCGATCGGCCAGCTCAATTTTTTTTTAAATTTTTTGAAACACTATATATACGCGATTTGCACGTCATTTTCATTCGCACCACTTGTTTTAACGAGTTTTCTCTCCATCTTAATTTCTGTACAAGAGCAACAACGTGAAATGAGTAACGCAGGTGGTAGTAGTGGTGGTGATGCTGAGGAGTACGAATGGCATGAACGAAGAGTTGGAGGCCTATACGTCCCGCGAGATAAACCGGTTGATACAAAGGGCCTTGCAGCTGGCGGTACCTCGACCTCCACCCGTTCTCCACCGACGAGTAGTGATTAATCGGGATCACGTAGCTGCACATCAGCGGCTATATGAAGACTATTTTGCGGAGGAGCCGCGGTTTGGGGCGCCTCTTTTCAGGCGGCGTTTTAGGATGCGTAGGGCAGTGTTTATGCGTATCGTTGATGCTTTGGAGCGTCGATATTTGTGTTTCCGGTTCAGGTACGATGCGACTGGCAGACCCGGCCACACACCTATACAAAAGTGCACTACGGCAATCAGGCAGTTGGCCTACGGAGGCGCGGCAGACATGTGGGACGAGTACCTCCACATCGGTGAGACGACTGCCCTGGATTGTTTGAAGTATTTCTGTCAGGGCGTCATTGAAATATTCCGTGATCAGTATCTTCGAAGCCCTACCCCTGAAGAGTGCGAGGATCTGATGCTGATACACAGGGAGAAGCATGGGTTCCCCGGGATGTTGGGCAGCATAGACTGTATGCATTGGGAGTAGAAGAACTGCCCCGCTGACTGGAAAGGGTTCTACACGACCGGCTACAAATGAAAGAATCCCACGATGATCCTCGAGGCCGTAGCTGATTACCGGCTGTGGATTTGGCATGCATATTTTGGGGTAGCCGGGTCGAACAACGTCCTCAACTCGTCGCCCCTTTTCAACGAGCAGTGCCAGGGTGTCGGTCCGGCCATCAGTTTTATCGCCAACGGGAACCAGCATGATATTGGCTACTACTTGGCGGATGGGATATACCCTAGGTGGTTCGTCTCTGTGAAGACGATCAGATGCGCATCAGATGAGAGGAAGACCTACTTTGCGGGACGGCAGGAGTCGGTGCACAAGGACGTGGAGCGTGCATTTTGTGTGCTCCAGTCTCGATGGGCGGCAATTAGGGGTCCAACGCGTTTGTGGCATGTCGACTATATTGTTGATATAATGTATGCATGTATTATCCTGCACAACATGATTGTCGAAGATGAAGGTGTACAACTGACTAGTTGGGCCAATGACGATGCTAATGAAGCCGGCCCAAGCCACGGCATGGCCGCCCCCAACGTACGAAGGGGGTACCTCACGATGAAATCGGCCGCCTCAAGGCACATGCCGACATGCGCCATGTGGATGCTCATATTCGACTCCAAAAGGATTTAATTGAAGAGTTATGGGCGAGGAGGACTGCACGTCGTTAGATTTTTTTAATTAATGTAATTTTTTTAATTAATGTACTTTTTTTATTTAAATATTATTATTGAATTTTCTCATATCTGTGTCGTAAATTTAATTCCGTATTTTGTGTGATTGTTAATTATTTATTTTTTATAATTTTGTTTATTGTGGCTAGCCTATTGCCAGTTGCTTGTCCTGATGATGTGGCAGGAGGAGTTTTTAGTGCTTATGATGTGGCAGGAGGAGTTTGTGGCTAGCATATGGCTGACCTATTACCATTGGAGATGCTCTAAAGTAAGTGAGAATAAATGTGTTAACTTTTACTAAAAAGGGAAATGACTCCACTATTATGGAATGTACCAAAATGGCAAAATGACTCCACTACAACGGAACGGAGGGAGTATGTGATACGAACCTCTATTATTATTATTTAGTTTAGATATTATAGGGATTTAGCATATCTTTTTCTATATATTTGTTTTCTTGTTCATTAAGTCAGTAGCATTATAAATAGGATAGACTGTTATCTTTTTTATTCATTCAATCAATATATGAAATTATCATTCTTTTGGCTCAATTGAGTAGCAAACAAGAAACATCTCCTAAGGTTGCCGACGAGGCTGATCTCGCGCTCAACCGCCCCTTTTTTGCCGTCCAAGTCACGACCCAACGTTGGGCGCTCGACAACGACGACATCTCGTTTCTTGATTTTGTGTGGAAATCGACGTTAAAGAGGACGGTCCTTAACAACTGGTGCTCTCATTGAGAGCTGACCCTCCCACCATCTCGAACCGAAGCTACACCGCTGCCCGATGGAAAACATTCCTCGCACAACAACTGCTTTGGTTGTCGAGTCCCGCCTGTCCGCCGAGCTCTAGCCGCAGGACAACACTACTTCTGCAACGCCGACGGGAAGGATTCTCGCGTGCCGCGTCGAAGTCAGACGATCATCATCCACCACAGCCACGCCTCAGTTCGTCAACATGTCATACGACTACGCCGGCTATCGCCGTCGTCAATACGATTTCCCTCATGCCACACAACCATTCCGTCCCTACCAGCCGGCCCAACCTAGCCGTGTAACCAGTTGGGACCCTCCGAGCAGCCGGGTGGAAGTAATCCGTCCGCCCTCGTGGCCTGATCCAGAATCACCCTACGTCTCACACCACTTGGATCCACCTGATCGTCGCCCACGGCCGAGATACCAACCCATCAGGTACCGCGATCGCGCGCAAGACGCCTGGCCCCGACACCGCGGTGGCTACGTCGAGAGGGGTGGCCACCTATCTGATCGCGGAGATCATCAGACCCAATTAGGGTTTGATCGCTACCCGCCAACCATAACGCAGCGGCACCGCCCAACGTGCTGGGACCCACCGGCTCAACAGCAGGACCGCGGCTACCCGACCGTTGACCGGCCCCGACGCTCGGAGACGTGCTGGGACCGACCTCGCCCTCGGGAGGAGGTGAGAGCGCGAGTCCAGCCCGCCTCCCACCAGCCCCGCTACTCCACTGAAAAGTCAACGCGGGACCTATACAGTTAGCTCGCGCGTGTGACCAGTCAAACTCCAGAGCAGCCACGCCTGCCGCTAATACGGGTCTCCCAAGCGGAGAAGTCAGAACGGTCCAGGTTGGGTCTCTGCTGGCACTGTCCCGAGAAATGGGTGAGGGGACATGTGTGTAAACAACGCATTCTATGTTATGCGGATGATGGGGAGGAGTTTGAGGAGAACATTCAAGATGAGAATTTAGCCGAAGAGAAAACTGATAATACTCCCACGATAGTATTCGGTGATGATGTTCCAAACAACGAGTCCCCTGGAGAGTTCGTCAAGAACAAAGGGATTGTCAAGAACGACAATGAGTCACAGCAAGTGCTCGTTGGGGTATATGATGAGAAGATTGGTGAAAAGGAGGAGACATTGCTAGAAGATAAAGAGGAGGATGGTTCTATTGGTGAAGTGGAGAAGATAATCGCCTCACTCAATGTTGTTCAAGTGTCATCCAAAAATATTGTTGGAAATTGTTGGGGCAAGAAAGGAGATGGTGCTTACACCGATTTGCCCGTAATTCCTTGTGTCTATGTGGATTTGAATGTCGGTGATGTTCCAAGTATGAATCATCGATTAACATCGCTCGACAAAGATGCAAGGTTGATCCCTCCGAGTAATGACATGTCATGCTTGGGCATTCTGGGAGGCGTGGACAAGCTTTTCGATTTGGCAAGGAATTTTTCCGACAAAGTTGGGTCTCCTTTGTTGATTTTTTATGGAAGTGAAGAAGTGAGACGTTCATCTGTTCGGTGTGTGTTTGATCCAGGAGGAGTTGCCTCGCCGAAGCTTCTGCTTTCAACTCTCCTTTTTGCTTCGTGGTTCCCACCTTGAGGACAAGGTGGATTTTAACCGTGGGGGAGTTGATACGAACCTCTATTATTATTATTTAGTTTAGATATTATAGGGATTTAGCATATCTTTTTCTATATCTTTGTTTTCTTGTTCATTAAGTCAGTAGCATTATAAATAGGATAGACTGTTATCTTTTTTATTCATTCAATCAATATATGAAATTATCATTCTTTTGGTCCAATTGAGTAGCAAACAAGAAACATCTCCTAAGGTTGCCGACGAGGCTGATCTCGCGCTCAACCGCCCCTTTTTTGCCATCCAAGTCACGACCCAACATTGGGCGCTCGACAACGACGACATCTCGTTTCTTGATTTTGTGTGGAAATCGACGTTAAGGAGGACGGTCCTTAACAGTATGATTTGGCCAACTTTATTACTATTCGAAAAGCTTTGCTTAAGCATCAAGAACCACTTAATTATTTTCATAACTATTAGACCTGACCATGAGAGATGCTGCTGAAAAAGGGACAGCAAGAAGAAAATTTATTTCAAAATTCAATTTTAATAATTCAATCCATCAGGTTATAAAGCCCAGCTGGCAATTATATGTTTTATTAGTTGTTTTTGTGTTGCTTTCACCAGCTGAATTATAGTACTGGATTATAATGATAATTATTAAATCTCCTCTAGTTTTCAGCCTCGTCTCAAAGTACTATATATATAGAATTTTTCACAATTTTGTTTAACTTATACATATAAAAAAATCGTCATGGTATGTAGGAGACTAGCCCTATTCCTTCTATGCAAGTTCAATTCCAAGCTCAAGCGAAATACATACCCTTTCTAGAAGCAAGGAAAAATAAAATAGTCAAACACGTCAATATTGAACTATTTAATTTGTTGTTACACGTTTTAAACTCATTGGTGGGTTTAGTATCATATTTAAGAAACGAAACTTGTGAGGTCAAACATAGTGAAGAATGTAGTCGGTGTCGAAATTTAATGTAGCAAAGCTAAAAGCAATAAATGGAAAATGAAGAATTAAATTGCATTTTAATTCCGAAGAGACAAACCGTTGCTATATCATGGGGTCGGCGATAGCTACAAAGGCCGAATTTAATGGCATATTCACAAAATATTTAGAGCCTTAAAGTTTTTAAAACTATCTAACTTTCTAGTGGGTAAAAAATTTGATGGTAATATTAGTATATAAACTATCGATAAAATAGCAGAAAAATTTTCCTAACAATTAATAATTTAATATGATAGTGATTAGTAACCAATATTTCCAATTCCTACTCCAATAATGTAGGAGGGTAGCATAATTAATTGCATTCAGTTTTGAGCCATTCACAACTCAATCACGAAATAAAGATAATCTAAACGCCGGTTTGACCCATTTAATGACTCTCTATATTTATTTCATTATTTTAGAGGGAAAGACTTTATACATAATTTTCAAAGTAGAGAGTAAGACCACTTTGATTTGAAATTTTGTAATCTTGAAATGTCTTAATTCTTAAGACATTAAAATCACTAAAGAATTATTCAATCATCTCTCCCTAACCAGTGCTGACACGTTACAAATATATCATCAAATAAAATTTATTTTGAAGCCACGAGATTCCTTGCAACTAATAAAGGCCAGCTCATGTGCTTTTTTCGTGATTAGTTAAAATCAGTTAGTCTTGATCTAATCACTAGACAGGATGTAAAAAGTTTATCTATTACTATAAAACTTCATGTATTCATAAAAATAGTTTTTTTTTATTTTGATCACTCCACTAAAATTAATTTCTAATTTAATTATCAAAAGTTTCTTACTGGAGTATTATTTTTTTCCTCTTTCTTCTACTAACCCACTTTTTTCTTTCTCTATAAAATAATTATTGTCTATAAACGAGATTATTTTTTATATATGAAAGGAGTAATATATTATTCATAAAAATGCAAAAATCGAATTCATATTAATACCATACAATTTGACATGTTTTCATCCAAATAACAAACTAAGATGTTGATGGTATCTGCAGGCCTAAAATAATCTCTAATCTCTAATCTCTAATCTCTAATCTCTAATCTCTAATCTCTAATCTCTAATCTCTAATCTCTAATCTCTAGTGATTTTTTCCTACTTCTATTTGTAGTCTTTTACATTCTTGGCAGAAATCAAGCAAATATTGTCAAAAGAAGAGGTGGAAGATTGGTTTTGGACAGTTATCAACGAATAAACATGTGTCGGACACGTGGCAGCACCACATTCGAACGAAACACATTTAAAGTTTGTGAGGATGCTATAGTGCGCCATGTGCTGCTCATCAACACCACATACTGTTTCTGATCTATTTCAATATATTAAAAATAATTATCATGCTAAATATGTGTAATGGTAGACTGATTAACTGAGTGTAAATGTTTAGAAAATTTAACATTGATTGATGACAAATATATTAACAGTGAACTACATAAATTGTAACTGATCTTTTACTTTCGCACATAATGTCACGACCTCATTTTCTAATGATAGAAAGCACGGTTGATCGCGACTAGGGGAGGGTTAAAGAAGCGGGGAAAGAAATAAGGGGAAAATAAAATCAAGCATTGGTTGCGATACATGACTAATCAAGTGTTGATACATAGAAGAAATATACTCGATCATGAAAACTCGAGTAATTGTTTGTAAAGAAATTTCAAAATATCAGAGTTTTGAACAAAATAGACTTGAGTCTTTTAAGATGCACAACGGAAACAAATGAACGCGGTTCCATGTATGAAGACATGAACCTCCGAGAGTCAAAATCTGACTGAATTAAATGTCTTGTCTCAATAGCACTTCCTCCACCACTTCGCTGCTCAACCTGCACATTTAGAAATATATGCAGGGCTGAGTACAAAAAGTACTCAGTGAACACATTGCCGAAAATTACACATATACATTTGAAAATATTGTCAAGCCAACATCACAGTAACACTCGGGGGTTTATTGAAACGGCCTGAGCTTACTAAAAATATTCACATTGGACTGCAGTCCCTTTTTCCTGTACTTAGCCATATCTGATCACATTGTGCCGTCGAGATGGTGTTCTCGCACGGTCACCTTCTCTGCCCATCATGTCAGAGGTATTCTTGTGCCGGGAAGGTGGCCACCTTCCACGGTCACCTGCTCTGCCCAACATGTCAGAGGTAGCTTGTGTACACTAGTCCGAGCGGGGACACCACCCTCACTGGGACCCGAATTCGACTTATATCATCATTCATAATCCACTTGGCCGTAGCCAACAGATAGGCATCATACACAAAACATTTATGGCATGACAACATCATTAAAATCACGAACATATGTTCTTGTTTTCATAAAATAAGATTTGTATTTTAGTATAAGAAAGCTCACCTTGATCGCTTAGTTTCCTTAACTTGAATTTCTTACTCCGACCTTACTTGCGGAGATAACCTTTTTGAAAACAAACAACGTACTAATAAGACTCGAGAAATTCACATACTTATAGGAATGCATGCCCCTACTTTATTTCTTTTATCATTTGCTCACCGTTAGAAAATTTTAGAAACTTGCATATTAATTAAATTGGGAAATTTAATTAATAGCACTTCTTTATTAATATTATTATTACTACTACTACGAAATTTCTAAACTTACATTATTTGAACTTACATTATTTATTACTAGTTCGTTTGCTATTTCGGCTCCGATTAAGTGGCATTCCATTCACTACTACAATTTTAGGCAAAACTCTAAAATAAGTCCCAAGCTCAATTATGTTAGCTTAGTTACATCATTGGAAGAAACCATATAAAAAAAACATATTAATTGAACCATACTTAAAACTTAGGCTAAGATTTTAATATTAAAAATTCCTCCAAATTAAATTCTAATTTCAAAACTGGGCCAAGACTTCCTTTTATTTTCAGCCCAAAGAACTATTTTATTTTTGGCCCAAAGATTATGTCTTTCACCCATCTTATATCCCTAACTATTATAACTCAAAAAGAGCCAAGTTCTTGCTCCATAATTAAAAGAAAAGGAGCCCATAATTAAAAGAAAAGAGCCCATAATTAAATTAATTAGGAAGAGGCCCATTTTGAAATACTCCCCTCCTCCACAATCGGTATTCCCCTCTCTCTCTCTTATTTACATTTCCCCCAAAATTAGAGAGACGAATCCCTAAATTCCGTCGCCTACCTCCCCACTCCACCAGAATCGACGACTCACTCCCCTCCTCTCTCGGCCCTGCTCACGCCACCGCCGCCGCTGCTGTGCGCGGGGCTGTTCACCGTCGTGCCCCTCCGTCTATTTCTCTCTCGGTTTCCACCGTCATCACCGCCATGCACCCCATCAGTCGCCGCCGCCGCCTTTCCTCCAGCAGTCCGGCCGTCTCCGGACAGCCGGTGAGCCCTCCGCCACTGCACTCTCTCTCTCTCTCTCGCGGCCTGCCTCCTCGCCCGACACCACTACCGTCACCTCGCCATTCTCCGACAGGTAAAGCTTAGATTTTTAACTTTCCCCCCTTATTCTAATTCTATAAAGATTTAACCTTTGATTTGTTTTTTTTTTAAAGCTTTGTTGTTTCAAACTTGTAGATTTGTAAAGGGGTGAAATCCGTGATGGATTTGGGGTGTGGGGCTGCCACGACGGTGTGCCGAAACTCAGTATCCGGAATTCCGGCAGATTCGTGTTCTTGAGATAAGTTGTTAACTTGGGCTTACTATAGTTGTAGAACTTGAGTTCTCTATTTTATGAATTCTATGAATTTGAACAATTGTCCTGCTACTAAAAGACTTGATAGACTTGATGGTGAAACATGATATTAAACTTGCTGTGTATTCTTGATTTCTGATTTGGGCAGATTTTAATTTCTCTTTAGATATGCATATGCTTGTACGTATGTGCAAGAAAAGAAAGGTTTGGGATTTACCTTGGAATAAAGGTGTGGTTGGATTGTAGTGTTTGAGTGTGCAATCTCCCCCCCTCGGAACTCCTCTACCCTTTGTGGGTTGGGGTGTGCAAAATTAGGATTTATGAGGGTGATGTGTGTGAGTGATAAGAATGATTTGCAGATATACATGTACATATACATAAAAAGATGCAAGTGGAGCTTATTTTTCAAAAATAATATGCAAGTGGCGTGTCTTGCATTCTTATGTGGCATTCTTTCTTGCTAAGATTCATTAATACAGCATTCATTATTCTGACATCTCATTTAATGCACCAAAATCCTTTCATGATCGAAACTTATCTACTCCTTTTCTTTATGTTTAATTTGCTTTATTATATTATTTTTTTTATTTATTGTTTAATTTGGTGTAGGAAATAACCCGGTTCAAGCTCGTGGCTGCCCGCACTAAAGTACCCGATTTGCTTAGAATGTAGGATGTAATAAATGTTGCTGGATGTATCGGACATTAAAATTGGATTTTGGGATCTTATTTAAATTTATTATATTCATATAGCTGTAATATTTTTATGTGTTCTATTTATTTGCCTAACGTCAAAACAAACAACAACGCCAATCTGTCGTAGTTCGGATATAATCGCATAAAAGTTACTTATATAGATAATTGAGCTAATTATATAGTTTTTAATAGTATAGTCTTAGCGGGTCGTTACATTCTACCCCTCTTAAAAAAAATTTCGTCCCGAAATTTAGGAAGTAGTTAGACAAAAAGCTCTGGATATTTTTCTTTCATTTCCTCTTTCAGCTCACATGTTGCCTCTTCCTATTCATGGTGTTTCCACAAAACCTTCATTGTAGTAATCGACTTATTCCGAAGTTGTTGCACCTTTCGATCTAGTATTCTCACCAGCTTTTCTTCGTAACTCAGGTCGGGCTCTAAAGCGATTTCTTCATGGCGAATCACATGTTTTGGGTCGAACACGTATCTTAGAAGTTGGGAGACGTGGAATAGTTGTGTGCGTTCCCAAAGTTGGGTAGTAATGCCAAGCGATATGCTACTGGGCCCACTTCCTCTAGAATTTTATAGGGTCCAATAAATCGTGGTTTTAGCTTACCCTTGAGTCCAAATCTGGTTATTCCTTTGGAAGGGGATACTTTCAAAAAGACCTTCTCTCCGATGTTAAATTTTAATTCGGTTCGACGTTCGTTGGCGTAGGATTTTTTTTTTTTTTGCGTTTTCTGCAGTGGTCAATGTCTTGCCTCTCATGAGGGTCTCACGCGAGGAATTATAGAGTTGATCTAACCATTTTAACTTTGATAGGAACCGAATTTGGGATTCCAAGAGAAATAGTCGAATCGTTCTTGCTTTGTGTAGGCTCCAAGGTAGCCATGAAAATAAAACGATTATAATTATTTCAATTACGTGAGTGTTTGGTTCACCGCAAACTTTCACCAGTAGCTTGCAACAAAGGTTTTCATGAAGTGCAAAGACTAGGCTCAATTGGGCTCATTATGCTCACTCCTAGGGATGTCAGTGTAGCCCGCAACCCGTGGGCTGGCCCGATTAGCCCGCCAAATTTATAGGGTTAGGGCCGGAAATTTCTAGCCCGATAAAATCAAAACCCGATTAGCCCGTACCCGATTAACCCGCAACCCGTTAGGGCCAGACCCGAAAACCCGATGGGCTGGCCCGAAAACCCGATAAAATTTCTATCATTCAATATTTTTACTTATAATTCGACACTTCATTGATTAATTTATAATATATATATAACTAAAAAAATAACTTTCAATTTTATATTAAATATAAATATTATATATTGAATTTTTCATTAATATAAAAATTGATAAATAAATTTAAAACTTCAAATTCACTAAAAGAATATTTAAATTACTAAAACATGCATTAAAATTTCACAAAATATCTCAAATATTAGTATTTCATCATGTTTATCTCAAATATCTCATAATTAAATATTTTACATTTAATAAATATAACTATTTTTCATCATTATTTATTGGATTGATCGCATGTTAATTTTATCGGTGGCAACCCGATTAACCCGTTGGGCTAGCCCGAAACCCGAGCTTTTAGGGTTAGGGTTGAACTTTTATAACCCGAAAGAAATCACAACCCGATTAGCCCGCACCCGATTGACCCGCAACCCGAGCGGGTTGGCCCGAAACCCGATGGGCCGGCCCGATTGACATCCCTACTCACTCCCATAAAAGAAAAGATACAACTTCATAGGGCTTGAGCTATACCTATAGAGCTGGGAAATTTTATTGTGGGAAGAACTTGCCAGATGTAATAAATTGCGAAAGTGAGGATATGATGAATAGAATGTAGATATCAATAATAGGTTGCCAATAATATAATCAAAATGAACAGTGAAGTAGAAAAGTTTCAAATATCCCCAGGTGATAATAGGAAGACCTGAGATGGTTGGTTACAAATGGATTTGAAAAGAATAGGAAAGACAAACAATTGCAATTTGCTCAACAACACTGTGATAGAAGATCATATCAACGAAATATTTTTTTTAGAGTTTATAAGCAATTCAGGGAAACTAACTAATAAAGAGGGCAACAAGAGGAAACTAGCCAAGGGAGAAGCAATGTGCCAGCTTTAACATGGAGCTTGCAGAAAAGCTCAAATCAAGAGACAATAGTCATATTTGAATATAGAAGATGAGAGTCCTCATATAAAAGAAAGAGCTTGTCAATAAATATGTCTGAAAACACAAAGGGTCAAATTAAACGGTTTAAGGTCTCACCAGATGGCTGCTCCAATATAGTAAGACTGAAAATGATTGGTCTCAAGTGGATTTGAGAAAGAAGAATAACAAGGAACTACCCTTTTGGGTCAACAATATCGTGATACTATATCACGTTAACGAATTCACAAAGTTTATAATCAATTCAAGGAAATTAACTAGCAGAGAAGACAATCAGAACAAACTAGTTCAGGGAGAGAGCAAATGGCTTTAGACCTGGAGTTGCTGAAGAGCTCAAAGCATGATGGAATAATTGTAGTCGAATTAATAAGAGGGAACTACTCATATAAAATAAAGAGCTTGTCAAGAAGCACTTTTGAAAACAAAAAGGTCCACTAATGATCTTTGAGGAATATATCATTGAAAAGACAATTGTTTAGGGAAACATGTTCATTCTGAAGGCTATAAATAAAGCAGCTCCGAGTATAGGAGTTTGGTGGCAAGAATTCAGATAGTCAAAGTATTGCTTTTATACAGAATGAGTAAAGAAGGACCGTAGTCACTGGATGTTATCAGAAAACATGAGGGAGTAAGCTCAAAACTGAAAGTGATTCACAACCTTGACATAGAAGAGGGAAAGTAATGGCACATTACCTTGCAAAAGGAGTCATTTAAGTTCTTAATTCAACAAAAGGTATTTTGATCAAGAGGGGTGCGAGAAAAAAAATGGAATTCATGGGAATCCAAGTAAGCGTTGCTGATGAATCTTCTTGGTTAACTACAATGGTGATACTCCCTTGTTTAATTCTTTATAGAGGATCGTAAATGAGTTATGGGAAACTTTGGTCACAAGCTACTTTCACCTTACGATCACGTCAGATGACCATATGTGGGGATTATGACTCCTTGGTACTCTCGGTTCGTCAGAACACTCATCCTCGTAACACGTCGTTTCTGTTTACTTATATTGTAAAGCTAGGTTCTTTGTTTACATTGTAATCATATTCCCTTGCTATGTATGTGTACATCGCTTAGTTGGATCAAAGGTATGATCCTTTGGAGTGATTGGATTGTCAAGAAAGACAATGGCTAACCCAGATTATTCATGTCATTGGGACGTAGAAAATGGCATCCAACTTCTATCATCTTTCCAGAAACATCGTTTCGTTCTATGTTAGGTTACTTTTATCGAAGTTTCTTTCTTATCGCGCTCTTTTCTTTTCGTCGCTCAGGAAAGCGAGAAATGTTCATACTGTACTTCTAAGTTCGAGTTCATATTGTGTTCTAGAAGGAACGCATAACTAAGTATTCTAAGTTCTTAGAAATTTCGAGTTCCCCATACTAGCAACATGATTTAATGACTAACTCAAAAAGATATATCATTTCACCAACTCAAAAAAAACATCATTTCAACAATTGGTACCAGACTCATATACTTTATACTTTCATATTTCAGTACCTTTTTTCCATTCAGGAAAGTCACTTCTTTTATTTATACATTCACAGTCTTTAGCCAAGAAAAGACATACTAACTTTTTCTTTAAGCACGCTACCAAATCAAGAAACATCAACTCTTTCTTTAAACTTGGTATTTTCATCTGTTCACTCAAATTAACTGCATGAGTTATTTCTCCATTTCAAACTTTTAAACATCTTCACTTTCTTTTGAAAAAGAACAAGTTACCTTTTTCCTCGTTCAGTGCGAGTGGTGGGAGTGCTAAGAGCATTTTCATCGATTAGACAGTCTAGTGGAATGAGACTAGACCAAAGATTTTCAAAGAAGACTCTCGGGTTCAGAGCGAGAAAGAATGCTCTGATACCACTCTGTCACGACCTCATTTTCTAAGGATAGAAAACACGGTTGATCGCGACTAGGGGAGGGTTAAAGAAGCGGGGAAAGAAATAAGGGGAAAATAAAATCAAGCATTGGTTGCGATACATGACTAATCAAGTGTTGATACATAGAAGAAAGATACTCGATCATGAAAACTCGAGTAATTGTTTGTAAAGAAATTTCAAAATATCAGAGTTTTGAACAAAATAGACTTGAGTCTTTTAAGATGCACAACGGAAACAAATGAACGCGGTTCCATGTATGAAGACATGAACCTCCGAGAGTCAAAATCTGACTGAATTAAATGTCTTGTCTCAATAGCACTTCCTCCACCACTTCGCTGCTCAACCTGCACATTTAGAAATATATGCAGGGCTGAGTACAAAAAGTACTCAGTGAACACATTGCCGAAAATTACACATATACATTTGAAAATATTGTCAAGCCAACATCACAGTAACACTCGGGGGTTTATTGAAACGGCCCGAGCTTACTAAAAATATTCACATTGGACTGCAGTCCCTTTTTCCTGTACTTAGCCATATCTGATCACATTGTGCCGTCGAGATGGTGTTCTCGCACGGTCACCTTCTCTGCCCATCATGTCAGAGGTATTCTTGTGCCGGGAAGGTGGCCACCTTCCACGGTCACCTGCTCTGCCCAACATGTCAGAGGTAGCTTGTGTACACTAGTCCGAGCGGGGACACCACCCTCACTGGGACCCGAATTCGACTTATATCATCATTCATAATCCACTTGGCCGTAGCCAACAGATAGGCATCATACACAAAACATTTATGGCATGACAACATCATTAAAATCACGAACATGTGTTCTTGTTTTCATAAAATAAGATTTGTATTTTAGTATAAGAAAGCTCACCTTGATCGCTTAGTTTCCTTAACTTGAATTTCTTACTCCGACCTTACTTGCGGAGATAACCTTTTTGAAAACAAACAACGTACTAATAAGACTCGAGAAATTCACATACTTATAGGAATGCATGCCCCTACTTTATTTCTTTTATCATTTGCTCACCGTTAGAAAATTTTAGAAACTTGCATATTAATTAAATTGGGAAATTTAATTAATAGCACTTCTTTATTAATATTATTATTACTACTACTACGAAATTTCTAAACTTACATTATTTGAACTTACATTATTTATTACTAGTTCGTTTGCTATTTCGGCTCCGATTAAGTGGCATTCCATTCACTACTACAATTTTAGGCAAAACTCTAAAATAAGTCCCAAGCTCAATTATGTTAGCTTAGTTACATCATTGGAAGAAACCATATAAAAAAACATATTAATTGAACCATACTTAAAACTTAGGCTAAGATTTTAATATTAAAATTTCCTCCAAATTAAATTCTAATTTCAAAACTGGGCCAAGACTTCCTTTTATTTTCAGCCCAAAGAACTATTTTATTTTTGGCCCAAAGATTATGTCTTTCACCCATCTTATATCCCTAACTATTATAACTCAAAAAGAGCCAAGTTCTTGCTCCATAATTAAAAGAAAAGGAGCCCATAATTAAAAGAAAAAGAGCCCATAATTAAATTAATTAGGAAGAGGCCCATTTTGAAATACTCCCCTCCTCCACAATCGGTATTCCCCTCTCTCTCTCTTATTTACATTTCCCCCAAAATTAGAGAGACGAATCCCTAAATTCCGTCGTCTACCTCCCCACTCCACCAGAATCGACGACTCACTCCCCTCCTCTCTCGGCCCTGCTCACCCCACCGCCGCCGCTGCTGTGCGCGGGGCTGTTCACCGTCGTGCCCCTCCGTCTATTTCTCTCTCGGTTTCCACCGTCATCACCGCCATGCACCCCATCAGTCGCCGCCGCCGCCTTTCCTCCAGCAGTCCGGCCGTCTCCGGACAGCCGGTGAGCCCTCCGCCACTGCACTCTCTCTCTCTCTCTCTCGCGGCCTGCCTCCTCGCCCGACACCACTACCGTCACCTCGCCATTCTCCGACAGGTAAAGCTTAGATTTTTAACTTTCCCCCCTTATTCTAATTCTATAAAGATTTAACCTTTGATTTGTTTTTTTTTAAAGCTTTGTTGTTTCAAACTTGTAGATTTGTAAAGGGGTGAAATCCGTGATGGATTTGGGGTGTGGGGCTGCCACGACGGTGTGCCGAAACTCAGTATCCGGAATTCCGGCAGATTCGTGTTCTTGAGATAAGTTGTTAACTTGGGCTTACTATAGTTGTAGAACTTGAGTTCTCTATTTTATGAATTCTATGAATTTGAACAATTGTCCTGCTACTAAAAGACTTGATAGACTTGATGGTGAAACATGATATTAAACTTGCTGTGTATTCTTGATTTCTGATTTGGGCAGATTTTAATTTCTCTTTAGATATGCATATGCTTGTACGTATGTGCAAGAAAAGAAAGGTTTGGGATTTACCTTGGAATAAAGGTGTGGTTGGATTGTAGTGTTTGAGTGTGCAATCTCCCCCCCTCGGAACTACTCTACCCTTTGTGGGTTGGGGTGTGCAAAATTAGGATTTATGAGGGTGATGTGTGTGAGTGATAAGAATGATTTGCAGATATACATGTACATATACATAAAAAGATGCAAGTGGAGCTTATTTTTCAAAAATAATATGCAAGTGGCGTGTCTTGCATTCTTATGTGGCATTCTTTCTTGCTAAGATTCATTAATACAGCATTCATTATTCTGACATCTCATTTAATGCACCAAAATCCTTTCATGATCGAAACTTATCTACTCCTTTTCTTTATGTTTAATTTGCTTTATTGTATTATTTTTTTTATTTATTGTTTAATTTGGTGTAGGAAATAACCCGGTTCAAGCTCGTGGCTGCCCGCGCTAAAGTACCCGATTTGCTTAGAATGTAGGATGTAATAAATGTTGTTGGATGTATCGGACATTAAAATTGGATTTTGGGATCTTATTTAAATTTATTATATTCATATAGCTGTAATATTTTTATGTGTTCTATTTATTTGCCTAACGTCAAAACAAACAACAACGCCAATCTGTCGTAGTTCGGATATAATCGCATAAAAGTTACTTATATAGATAATTGAGCTAATTATATAGTTTTTAATAATATAGTCTTAGCGGGTCGTTACACGTAAATAGTACTTGATCTTTATTTTATATCGTTTTTGGTACCTATAAATCATATTTTTTGTACCTAATGCAATTTTTCACCCCAAAATACCCTATAAACAAACACATTTTTCCATTTGTGTCATTAAGATTATTTTGGGCATAAAAAAACTAAGTACCAAAAGAGATATTATAATATCTTCTCTCATTCTTCTCACTCTTTATACTATTATTATTAATCAATATTAATATTATTATTTTGATGTTATAAATTAATAATTAATTTATTTTTAATATCATTCAAATATACTTAATTATAATTATAGTTATAATTATATTTAATTATTGAAATAATATTAGTGTTATAACACTAAAAATTAGTTGTAATTAATAAATAATTATAGTATAATTATTTATATTATGAATCACACAATATTATATAGTAATAATTATTATTATTATTTTACATTAAATTTATAAAGAATTAATATAGTCTTAATGAAAATTTAAAATTGTGAATTGTATTCATAATGATATTAAGAGTTGAATATCTTTAGTTAGGTTTTTCAATCCTAAAATGAGTATAAAATAATTCAATAAAAAAATATTTAATTGATATAATTATTTTAAATAATTAATTTAATTATGTGTTTTGTTCTTGATTTATATTATGAATGCAATTAGATGTATGTATAAAATACTAAAAAGAAAGAAGAAAAAGAAGAGAAAAGAAAAAAGAGGAAACATAAACTAAGGAGAAAAGGAAAGAAGAAAGAAGAAAACGAAGAAAAAAGAAAGAAGAAAAAATTAATCACATATTTGGTACTATTTAATTAAAATTTCCAAAAATATTCTCCATAACAAAAAAAAACACATGTTTGATACCTAGAGTTATTTTTGTCACTGGGTACCAAAAACGATATAAAATAAAGATCATGTACCATTTGCGTGCGAAAGTGAAAGATCAGGTACCATTTATGTAGTTCACTCATATATTAAACATAATGGTTTATTACAATGAGTGAACTACATAAATGGTATCTGATCTTTTACTTTCGCACATAAATGATACATGATCTTTATTTTATATCGTTTTTGGTACACAGTGACAAATATAACCCTAGGTACCAAATATGTGATTTTTTTGTTATGGAGGATATTTTTGGAAATTTCAATTGAATAGTACCAAACATATGATTTTTATTTCTTCTTTTCTTATTTCTTCTTTTCTTATTTCTTTTTTTCTTCTTTAGTTTCTTTTTTTTCTTCATTTTCTTCTTTCTTTTTAGTATTTTATCTTCCTTTCTTATTTCTTTTTTCTCTTTAGTTTATGTTTCCTCTTTTTTTTCTCTTCTTTTTCTTCTTTCTTTTTAGTGTTTTATGCATGCATCTAATTGCATTCATAATATAAATCAAGAACAAAACATCTAATTAAATTAATTATTTAAAGTAACTAAATCAATTGAATTTTTTTATTAAATTATTTTATACTTATTTTAGGGTTGAAACATCTAACTAAAAATGTTCAACTCTTTATATCATTATGAATACAATTCACAATTTTAAATTTTTATTAAGACCATATTTATTAGTTATTAATTTAATATAAAATAATAATAATTATTATTATTATATGATTCATAATTTAAATAATTATACCATAATTATTTATTAGTTAATGCTACTAGTTTTTAGTACTTATAATAATAATATTATTATAATAATTAAATATAATTATAACTATAATTATAGTTAAGTATATTTGAATAATATTAAAAAAATTAATTATTATTTTATAATATAAAAATAATAATATTGATATTGATTATAATAATAATAGGATAAAGAGTGAGGAGAATGAGAAAAGATATTATAATATCACTTTTGTAGTACTAGTTTTGTGTATGTCCAAAATATCCTCTATGACACAAATGAAAAAATGTACTTATTTGTTTATAGGTTATTTTGGAGTGAAAACTGTATCAGGTACTAAAAATGTGATTTATAGGTACCAAAAACGATATAAAATAAAAATTATATACTATTTATGTGTGAAATATTTATGTGTGAAAGTGAAAGTGAAAAGTGAAAGGTAACATTTATTTAGTTCAGTAAACAAAATCATTAATTTATTAAATTTAATGGAAAGAGATGTTGATAGACAAGTACTGGTCACTGCTACCAGATTCATATGCTGCATTGAAATTGATGTTGATGTCAACATTGTGGTCTCATACCAATGGTTAGCTCAGCCATCTATACATAGATAGTTTAGTCCATTCGATTAAATAACCAATTACTACTACGTATTTTATTGTAGTACTTAATAGAACTTTTTTCCTCCAAACGTTGTTTATAATTTTTATTTGAAGTTTAAAATATAGACTTGTTACGTACGTAGTTTATTTTTATCATATTGCCCTCTTGAATAATCATTGGGGCTTATATTGCCCTCTTCTTGATTATTTTGTCCCAATTAATCTCTGACTTTTTAAATTGGCTCTTGGTGTTTCATTTATGGAAGACATCATCAATTCAATTGTATGTTATCATCTCTGAAATATTAGATGTGACTGTCAGGCCAACATTTATTATTGAGAAAATTTTAAATAGATAAAAATTGTACATTGTTTATTAAATAATATGCCTAATTTCTTGATTATTTTTAACTAACTTGGTTGGTTTTTGTTTCCCTGAAAGTGATACGATTTGGGATATCCTAAAATTTCAATTTGTTTAGCAAATAATGAATTAATCTAAACTATTTTTTTAGGTAAATTAGAAATAAGTTTCTAGAAACTTATAAAGTGTATTAGATGCAATAATACATTAGAATGGAGTTAAAGTGAAGAAAGCAAAGATAATGTGTTGAAAGGGAACAAAAGTAATGTATGTGTATGTCATAAAGCAATTAAGATATTCCTTCACCTTTTTCCCTTTCTTTGATTCTTTGACGACTTCTTAATTTTTTTTATTAATTAATATATTTCGTTAGTGGTCCTTTCTAACAAGTTTCTCCTACTAAAAATATGATAATATTAAAAGGGTACCATGAAGCTTAAAATAATACGAATCCTGCTTATTTAATCAAGAACAAATTCAGTGGAAAAAAGATTGCATTATGATAGCTTTTATAGTTGTTAATGTTGTTTCATGTCAATTTATTGGGATCAATTAGATTCAAGTAATCTTCCCTTTTATTGTTATGGGCCTTATATACGGCATATATATATTTTGCTTGATTCTTACTACTCACTCCGTCCATTATTAATTCTCCATTTTTGTCATTTTTGTCTGTCCTATTAATGGTTCACTTTTACTTTTTATCATAAATGATAGTAGGTTTCATATTCCACTAACTCATTTCACTCACATTTTATTATAAAACTAATATATTAAAGTGAGACCATATTCTGTTAATTTTTTCAACACACTTTCCTTTATATTTCTTAAAACTCGTGTCAAAACCAAATTGGACAATAATTAGGAGACGAAGGGAGTATTTAATTGACTACCAACTGTTTATTATAGTAGTATATAGTTAAGACTTAATTGAAATTAGAATTTAATACGCCAGCTTCAATAAGATAACCAATTAAGTGATACGAATCCTTATTATTATTATTTAGTTTAGATATTATAGGGATTTAGCATATCTTTTTCTATATCTTTGTTTTCTTGTTCATTAAGTCAGTAGCATTATAAATAGGATAGACTGTTATCATATTTAATCATCCATCAATGAATATATTATTTTGGCCAAATGCCTCGAGTTATACTTTGAATCCATAATTCCCTACGCTACCTGCTGCCCGACGGAAGGTCTCCGCGCACAGCCGGAACGTATATCTGATCTGTAGCCGTTGCCCGACGGGTTGGAACCCGCGCACAGCCGCCCAGATCTTTATCTCCGCCGACCCTCACGGGCGCCGGATTATCTTTATCTCGTTATTGTCCGTTTTATTGGATCGTTAGGGATTTAGGTCCTTAACAACTGGTGCTTTCATCGTGATCTCACCCTCCCACCATCTCGAACCGAAGCTACACCGCTGCCCGGCGGAAAACATTCCGCGCACAGCGACTGCTTTGGTTGGCGAGTCCCGCCTGTCCGCCGAGCTCTAGCCACCGGACAACTCTACTTCTGCAACGCCCGACGGGAAGGATTCCCGCGTGCCGCGTCGAAGTCAGACGATCATCCACCACAGCCACGCTTCAGTCCGTCGACATGTCATACGACTACGTCGGCTATCATCGTCGTCGATACGACGTCCCTCAGGCCACACAGTCATTCCGTCCCTACCAGCCGGCCCAACCTCGCCGTGTAACCTGTTGGGACCCTCCGAGCAGCCGGGTGGAAGTACTCCATTCGCCATCGTGGTCTGATCCAGAATCACTCTACGTCTCGCACCACTTGGATCCACCTGATCGTCGCCCACGACCGAGATACCAACTCCAGGATTTCGATCCCTATTACCCTCCACCGACGCGGCAGCCCTCTTGTTGGGAACCACCGCCTCGCCGGGCATCGCAGGGATACTCGGATTATGATCAGCCACCGCCGCGTCCACCTAGTTGCTGGGATCCGCCCAGAGAACGAACCAATCGCCGCTGTCCACCGGCGCAACAGCAGGACCGCGACTACCTGCCCTTTGACCGGCCCCGACGCTCGGACACGTGCTGGGACCGACCTCGCCCTCGGGAGGAGGTGATAGCGCGAGTCCAGCCCGCCTCCCACCAGCCCCGCTACTCCACCGAGAAGCCAACGCGGGACCTGTACAGTCAGCCCGCACGTGTGACTAGTCAAACTCCGGAGCAGCCACGCCTGCCGCTAATACGGGTCTCGCAGGCGGAGAAGTCAGAACGGTCCAGGTTGGGTCTCTGCTGGCACTGTCCCGAGAAATGGGTGATGAGACATGTGTGTAAACAACGCATTCTCTGTTATGCGGATGATGAGGATGAGTTTGAGGAGAACATTCAAGATGAGAATTTAGCCGAAGAGAAAATTGATAATACTCCCACGATAGTATTCGGTGATGATGTTCCCAATGACATTACCGATGTTCACAATGATGGCGTTCCTCTTGATGTTCCAAACAACGAGTTCCCTGGAGAGTTCCTCAAGAACAAAGGGATTGTCAAGAACGACAATGAGCCACCGCAAGTGCTCGTTGGGGTATATGATGAGAAGATTGGTGAAAAGGAGGAGACATTGCTAGAAGATAAAGACGATGATGGTTCTATTGGTGAAGTGGAGAAGATAATCGTCTCACTCAATGTTGTTCAAGTGTCATCCACAAATGTTGTTGGAAATTGTTTGGGCAAGAAAGGAGATGGTGCTTACACCGAATTGCCCGTAATTGCTTGTGTCAATGTGGATTTGAATGTCGGTGATGTTCCAAGTATGAATTATCGATCAACATCGCTCGACAAAGATGCAAGATTGATCCCTCCGAGTAATGACATGCCATGCTTGGGCATTCTGGGAGGCGTGGACAAGCTTTTCGATTTGGCAAGGAATTTTTCCGCCAAAGTTGGGTCTCCTTTGTTGATTTTTTATGGAAGTGAAGAAGGGAGACGTTCAACTGTTCGGTGTGTGTTTGATCCAGGAGGAGTTGCCTCGCCGAAGCTTCTGCTTTCAACTCTCCTTTTTACTTCGTGGTTCCCACCTTGAGGACAAGGTGGATTTTAACCGTGGGGGAGTTGATACGAATCCTTATTATTATTATTTAGTTTAGATATTATAGGGATTTAGCATATCTTTTTCTATATCTTTGTTTTCTTGTTCATTAAGTCAGTAGCATTATAAATAGGATAGACTGTTATCATATTTAATCATCCATCAATGAATATATTATTTTGGCCAAATGCCTCGAGTTATACTTTGAATCCATAATTCCCTACGCTACCTGCTGCCCGACGGAAGGTCTCCGCGCACAGCCGGAACGTATATCTGATCTGTAGCCGTTGCCCGACGGGTTGGAACCCGCGCACAGCCGCCCAGATCTTTATCTCCGCCGACCCTCACGGGCGCCGGATTATCTTTATCTCGTTATTGTCCGTTTTATTGGATCGTTAGGGATTTAGGTCCTTAACATTAAGACCACCATAAATGTGGAAACAAATACTACAGCAATTAATGTAAGCCAAGTTTACTTCAAAGCTATTAATTTAATCGCATTTCATTATTATAAAACTAAAACTAAATAAATACTTTCTGATTTGCAAATAGTAATAGTTTGGTAATGGACGTTATAACTTATAACTTTTTAATTCAAAATTAGTAAAGTCAGCTAGAGATAAAAAAAAGAAAAAGTCATTAAAATATATTACTTTTTAATTCAAAATTAGTAAAGTGAGCTAGAGATAAAAAAAAGAAAAAAAGTCATTAAAATATATTAGTGAAAAATGATATATATCGTTCGAAGAAAAACTTACAATAAAAAATAGAGACTAATTTTTCATGGAGGGTGGGTTAGTTTATTGATGTTCTATCAAAATATACCCCGTTTTAATATGTCAAACTTGGATGTATATATTTGATATATGCCGCACACTGATTTTGCTTTGATAGAATATAATCATTTATTCCTTAAAACATTGCCCATTTCTTTCTTATGCATATTTTAATTAATGCTAAGTAATTATTTAGATATTGCTTTTAATTGTAATTGTAATTGTTACTTTGTGTATGAGTCATATTTTACTTTATATCTACTACCCCATTAAAAAAATCAATGTTAGCTCCATTAATGTCCTTAAATTTCATCATATATACTAGTATGTGATTTTGTTTTTCAATATCTAAATTTGTCCCCTCTAAAATTGACACACCTCAACCCCTCTAACGTATACTCTTTTAATAAATAAATCCCTTATCATAAAAGCAATCAATACATGTGTCTAATTCATAGAACACCCATATTATATAAGTTTAAACCAACACTTATCCGATACATATTTCAAAAATATCCTGTAAAGTAGTGGAACCCTCTCACCACTCTATTTACTATACATTTATCTACATGCAAAAATGATGAGGAGGAGAAGGTTGTCAATATGCGTCAGCCGCCGAACCTAATAACACGTGGAGTTCCTATGACCCATGTCAGTCAAAACTTTACTGTTATCTTATTCCTGAAAATTTTAGTGGTTTATATGAGCCACAACTCAGTATATATAAATTTTCACCTTTAATCTCACATGATACAAACATCAAGCATATTCTTTCATCAATACATATAATCAGAAAAAATATATATAACATAATTTAAAAACAAACCATTTCATATTCATATGCATATTCCACTCTATTCAGTTTATTATTCTGTAACAGTCAAGTCTGGTATCTGCCCGGGATTCCTCTATGACCCGAAGGTCTCTCTGTAATTGGACTCATAGGTCCCTCTGTATTTGACCCGAAGGTCCCTCTGTATTTGGACTCATAGGTCCCTCTCTGTATTTGACCCGAAGGTCCCTCTAAAATTTCAGATCCAGTACAAGGCTGTCACAGATCCTCTTTAATCCAATGATTCACATAATCGGTATCATAAACATATCCTTTGCACCAATAACATATCCATATCATATTCCATCAAATTATCCAATATATCTAAACAAGCATGTCCATTTCAGCAATCAAATATTCGTATCATATTCGACCATCAAAATCAAACAATTCATAATCATATCAATTTCACACCATATAATCCAATAATTCACTCCAATTCAACATATAACAATCAACCACATAACACATGTAACACTAAAAGTGTGATTTATACACACCTGATTAAGACAGATAAATTATCTATCTGAACGCCCAACTCCACTCTACAATCTATAATCATCGCTCCTCTTTACACGAAAAGTTCGATCACTCATCCTTTGAATTTATTTGTTGCTCTTCCGTGTATATTAGTATATGATATTCTTATAAGAAAATCCTCATAATATATTTACTAGCATTGTATAAGCCAACTTACCCAATGACACTTCAAAAATTGACACGTTGCCTACATGTGTCTTTATGAGAATGAAAGTAATTTAGTATACATATATTTGGATAAATAATAGCTTAGGGGAAATATCGACTATCCCCATTACCACTTGCATTATATCATAACTATTTTTATATTTAGTAGTTATTGAATCCATGTATATATTTTATAATATAAATTCGTATTTATATATACACAATTATGTAAATGTCAGGCCCGTCCCTTGGCCCGTGTGGCCTGTGCGACCGCACAGGGCCCCCAATTTTCAGGGGCCTCTAAAATATTTCAGCCCATATACATGTATTCCTATTTTTTCAGCCCAACAAAGCTATTTCTCTTGTATAGCAACGCCCAGGCCTTTTTCTAGCACCGTGACTCCAATTCTGATCGGTTTCTTTTCCCGATCGTAGACCTGGGAGCCGCCTGTTCGTGTTCGGTGTTCCTCATCGACAAACGCCGCAACAGAGACCAGCTCACCAGAGCCATCGTTGATCGCTTCTGCAGCGCCTGCCAGCTCACCAGATTTTTGCACAGGGCCTCTGATTTTGTCGGGACGGCCCTGGTAAATGTGTGTGCATATGTACTATATAGTGCTAGTATTTATCTACGTACATATACATATACATATACATATACATATACATATATGTAATATACATATGTATATATGTTGCATAGGAAATAATAATGATCCTAAATCAATAACAATAAATATATTTTTACACACTTAGTATCTCTATACTAAAAATGACAATATAATATGTAATGACAATAAAATATACTAATATGCAAAATAATGCATGTTTCGGGTTAGGGATGTCACAAAAATTCTTATAATCACTCTCTATATATATTTGCTTCCCATTTAAAATTGTATTCTTGGCTCCACCCTTGAAATAAGTTGATAAAGTGAAGAGAGAATATAAGCAACAGTATAATATTTATCAAAAAATGAGATCGAATAATATTTCGAGAGACATACTAATATAATTATAGTATGAATCATATTATCGGACTAAGATGTGTAGAGCCCTTAGGGTTGGAGTTTCAAACTTTTTTTGTGTGAATAGTATGAACCATATTTATTGAGTTATGCCATCATTTATTAAGGTCAACAAAATTGATTTTGATGAGCTGGTTTCTATACATATAGGATCCATAATGTGGGATACACTTGAGTTTAGTCATATATTGATTGTGACTTTATTTTACATTAATCTTTTTTTACAAATTTCAAATAAAATTGAAGTTGAAATTCCACTTTCTTCCACCTTATAAGGGATAGGAAATTTTGTAGTTTCGACAGATCAATTCGAATTTAAGATTCATTAAAAAAACTAATTAAGTCCCTAATATAAGTAGGGGCCAAGGACTCAGTCCAAGCGTTGTCACTTACATAATCCATAAATACAATCACACACGCGTACTATACACTGAATTCATAAGGCCACCCGCAACGCGTCACGCGGGTGGCCCGTATCCCGTCACACAGGGACGGGATGGCGGCGTGACGCGTTGCCGCACCCCGTCTCATCCCCAGCCCGTCCCCAGCCCGTCACCCGCCCCGTTCCGCCGCGACGAAACGCGAGACGGCTCGCCACGCGCCGAGGCGACGTGGCGCGCTCCCAGGCCATGCGTGACGCCCACTCGCCGTCCCGCGAGTGGGCATCGTCACGCTGGCGTAATAATTCATTTTTTTAAAATTCGAATTAAATTTTAAAAAAATAAATAAATAATGTGAAACGGTAATATTACCGTTAATAGCCGTTTTTCCTTATTTATTTATTTTTTATTTTTGTACTCTATAAATACTTCTAATTCATCCTCATTTCACACACAACTACAGATCTATTCTTCCCAAATCATATCCATTTCCTCTCCAATTTTCATCTAACATCTCATCACAAAATGTCCGGCGACAGAAACTCCGACGGTGGCGGCTCCGGCGGGTGGGATCTCAACGCGTTCGGCGACTGGGGGAGCATGTACAACACATTGGGTGGTTCCGGTTCGTCGATGCCGGGCACCCAGGGTTCGTCGACGCCGGGGGGTACCAACCACCCAATTTTGATGTTGATGCATACGCTTGTCCCTCCGTCCCGCGGTATTCGCAGGGATTATCCCAGATTCAGGAGGATTATCCGGTTCAACCCACTCCGGAAGAAGACCGAGGCCGGGGAAGCTCCACGGCAGAGGCTGAGGCGGACGAGGAGGAGGATCTAGGCCGGCATCCGTACGGCCCCAAAGAAACGCTGGCTGTGTACAACACCTGGATCAGCGTCTCGTACAATCCCATCGTCGGGAATCAACAACCCCGGAAGTGCTTCTGGGAAAAAGTCACCGAGGCCTACCACGAGATTAAGCCGAAAAAGACCCGCCGCCGCACATATATGATGCTCCGCGCTCACTTTGACCGAGTCTACAGAGAGGTCAAACGATTCTACTCCATCCACAAGAATGAAGCGGCTCATTACCAAAGCGGAGCCACGGGAGCCGACATTCTGAGGTCGGCTTTGCGGGTTTACTTCGACGACACCGGCAAACAATTCAAATATGTCGATGTTTGGGAGGTCGTCAAGGACGAAGAAAGGTGGGCCGGCGGTGTGCGGTCCAGCACGGGCTCGGCGTCGAAGCGCACGAAGCACACGGCGAGTGGCCAATACTCGTCTGGTGAAGCCGGTTCGGGCAGCGGGCCACAAAAGTTTGCCTCGCAGGAGGTTGAGACCCCGACAGACAATGTCAGGGGATCCTCCCGTGGGCGCCGTCCGCCGCAAGGGAGAAATGCGGCGAAGGCGGCTAGAGGGAGGAGGGGCAGAGCCGAATCAAGCCAAGCGGGCTCGGGCTCGGGCTCGGGCTCGGGGGGACCCCCCAACTCTCTTATGGCCATATGTACATGACCGCCACAATGGAGGACACTTCCCGCTTTACGCCCGCTCAATATCAAGCCTGGCTTAACGGAGTTGCATTTATGGCGGAACAACTTGGCATTCCGCCTCCTCACGGCTTCAGTGCACCTCCACCGCCTCCGGGGGATGATTCGATGGCAGAGTAGTTTTTTATTTTCTGTAAAATTATATTTTAAATTATGTCATTTTTATTTTTTTTAGATTTTAATTATGTCTTGTTTTAAATTTTAAGTTGTATTTTTTTATGTTGTAATTTTATTTTATTTTTTAATGAAGTGTGTTTTTTTAATTGAATTTGGTTGGAAATAAAAATAAAAAATTAAATTGAATGAATACTAATTTAAGGGACGGAAGGTTGCAGGTTCCGTCCCTTAGTTAAGGGATGGAGTAAAAAAGTATAGTGGGGCCCGCAAATAGTAATTTAAGAGACGGTTTAATGACAGCGTTGTGGATGACCTAATAGTCCAAAACAAAATTAAAAAAAGTACTCCTACATTGTTCATATTAGATTTTCCGGAAAAATAATTAACACAGTTCCATATCACTTCTTTTTATTGCTATATAATAACATAATAAATAACAAAATTAATTTATAATATAATTTAATTCAATTTAAAAAAAAATTGAAAATATCATGTACTTGTACCACATTTATCTTTTTTTTAAAAAAATTCGTGCCGGATAAAACATGACAAATTTGTAGAAGAGGAAAGTAAATCAATTGAAATTGAACATGACAAATTTGTAGAAGAGGAAAGTAAATGAATTGAAATTGGAGCTATAGGAAAATAGAAAAAAAGATAATTGTTGAGGTTTAAAAAATGAGGAGGGGAGTGTTTGGTTGGTGTGGGGCGCCACCGTAAAAACAAACATCATGGGACGTGTCAGATAATGAAGGTAGGAGTCCACAATTCTTGTGACATTTGGCGTATAATTCGGCGCCTCACGAATTTCACCCCGCCTTCATTACTTCTGCGTGATCCTCACGCTTATTCTCTTTCTTTTTTAATTACTTTACTAATTGTATTTTAGTGTTGTGGGACCAATTTCCTAATTTCAACTTTCTTTCATCACTTCTTTTATGAAAATTCAACATTTCATTGATATGTAGTAGTGTTGAGATTTTTTAGCTGGGATGCTCAAAAGTCAAATCATAATAATTCAACTATCGAATTATGTCTTTTTAATACTAGGATGAACTTGAGAATCACTACACGATTCCGTGGACGAAATAATTAAAGGATTATGAATTATTGTTAAGCTTCCGACCTAATATTCAGTATATATCTTTCAAGCAATTCTATTATTGATCATTTAAGCCTATCAAGTTTTACTTTTAGTTTTTACGAAAAAAGGCCTGCAGTTATCTCTAATTACTCAAAACGTGACATTATATTATTGGATTATGCATATTTGCGATTTTCTTGACCATATCCATCGTTAATTGCATTACCCTTGCAAATTTACTTTTATTGAATATCATGAAAAGAAATCTTATTACAATATACTCCATCCGTCCCATGTTACTTGCACTGTTACTTTTCGGTTCGTCACAAACTCCTTATGCTATTTATAGTTGAAGTTAGAATTAATGCATTTAATTAATATATTCGATTAAGTTAAGAGCTCCTTTATTAAGTGATGTCTCATTACACTTAAAATTCTAATTCAATTACACTAAAAAATCAATCCCAAATTTACGACCTAAAATGAAAAGTGCGAGTAACATGAGACGGAAAGAGTACAATTTATGGTTAATTGGGTTCAAAGTCACAAACGTTGGTAGAGAATTAAGGATCAACATGTAAATAAAAACCACAATATTGAAGTCGATATAACCAAATATTATTGGACATACCAAATTTTAGTGATTAAATCACAATTCACTGTATCCTTAAATATAATTCATTGTATCCGTGAAAACATTCAAATTCCAAAAAGTTTTCTACCAAGTCAATAATAAGTAACATACATAGAAAGTTCATAAATTAGTCTTTAACAAAAGAATATTGTAAATAAGCACTCAGCACTATAAAAATATCCAAGAAATTTACACAAATTCAAAAAAGTAATCGTAATTCCTAATTCCAATCGTATATTCTGAAGCGCTTAAACATCACGGCCATCGGAGCGCGTGGCGCGTTCAGTTTCTGACAGCCCATTGCTTTGTGTGTGGCGCCCACAGGAAAATCTTATTCCACCTCCATATCGTAACCAACGGCCGGTTCACACGGAATTCCCTAAAACACCCCTACACTTGACCTTAATTACTCGACTACCACCGCCCAACCTCTCCTATATAACCCTAGCTTCCTTTGTTGTTAGGTTTGCCGAAATAGAGACTCAACCGCCCCTTCTAAAATTCCTTTCCCCAATCTTTTCCGCTTTTTCCAGAATCACAAAAACGCTATTTCCACTCCAACCAATGGAAACGTCTTCCAGAAACAGATCCTCGCACGGCACAACCCTCCACAGCCACTTCCAGCGCTCCCTCTCCCCCTCCGGCCGATTCTTCCCCTCCTCCATCTCGGCGTCTTCCGCCGCGACGTTCTCCGCCCGCTCTGATCCCCGCCCCGGATCCGACCCCGTCCTCGCCCGATCCACCAGCCCTACCCGCGTCAGCCTCGGCAGATCCGTTTCCCCGTCTTCCTTCGTCCGATTCTCCGCTCCCCGGAGGCATCCGATCGCCTCTCACCACCAGAAGCAGCAGCAGAGTCACCGCTCTTTGCCGAAGAAGACGTGCATGTGCTCTCCTACGACGCATCCAGGCTCCTTCCGGTGCAGCCTCCACAAGAACAGCATCGTCCCCGGCTACGGAAACCAGGCGTCGCCGTCGTCGTATCGGTCCAGCCATCAATTGAATATGCGGCGGTCGGCGATGACGAATTCGCTCGTGCGAATCGGCACGGTGGAGGGGGATTTGGTGAAGAGAGCTCTCGCGGCGCTGATTCGGCCGTCGTCGCACAGCTTGCGCCGCCGGCACGACTTTCAACCGCGGCCGAGCCGGCTTTCCGTCATGTCGAAAGCCGATGGGTTATAATTTGAGGGAAAATTGATTTCTGTCTTTTTTTTGTGTACAGGACTGACCCGGTGAGTGAACTCGGCCGGATTAGCCGGTTTTTTACATGGCTGTGGAAATTTTGAATTTGGAAAACCCTCTTTGTGTGAGTTCTGTGGTAATAGTAAAAGAACTCGTGGCGGTTTTCGTTTTTATTTTATTTTTTTCTATTTTATTAGCGGTGAATTGGTATATGATTGAGAATGCGGTATTTTAAAAGCAAATCTAATACTGAATCATGTTTGAGCAGATTTGCTGCAATTTTGGGAAATTTGTAAATATAAAATTTAAGTTCATTTTTGTTGTTCCGTTACAAATTTATTTTTAACGTGGTTTTTATTTTATTTCTTTTGTAAAGTTTTATCTAGAGGTACCTGGAATGCATAAAAATTGACAGAGATCTATGATCCAGATTTACTGACCCAAAACTGAATAAAAATTCTTTATTATCTGAAAGGGAAAATAGGAAATCCTAATTTATTTAAACAGGAAATTAGGAGTATATATATTCATTTAATGATAAAAATTCATGAAGTCTGCTCAAAATTTGGGTATCCTACATTGCACCTTATACAGCTGTGACATAGAATCATAGATACTCCATATAAATTGATTGAGGTATGTTATTCAAACTAAATTTGAATTTTGATTTCAACTAACTCTACATGTTGAAATTCAAATATACTTTCCGATTTTAATTCAAATTTATTTTTTTAGATAAAGTTTAAATTATATAGCATTCTTTCACAGAAAAAATTTAGTGGTCCGAACATATAAATGCAACGTGTCCACTAATTATAATTGCAAAGTAAAAGAAAAAATAGAGAATATTTCAACCGTGATTAATTGGACACAGACACATTGCAATATTTGCATACCACTTAGTAATTACTTCGTGTAATTTTCATTTTTAATTTATCCCAAATAAGATATTCTATTTTCATACTTTGTAAAAAGTTTCTCCTCTCCGTTTTTATAAATGTATTCAACTATATTCTTGTTTTTATTATTCCCTTTATACGTTATTAAATGTCTTATCACTACAAAAAACTTACTCCCATATTCCCTTTTAAATATCTCATATTTGACCGGTACGTGTTTAAAGAAATTATTTGACTTTTAAAAGAAAAGTGGAAAGAAAAAACTAGTGTAATCTAGACCCCATTTTTTATAATATATTAGTTTTATAATAATTGTGAGTAGAATGAATTAGTGGAATATATGGTTCATTTACTAAAAGTAGTAAAAGTGAAATGTGACATGTATTTAGGACAGTCCAAATAATGAAATATGAGATATTTAATGAGGATTGAAGGGAGTATATTTTAAGGACACAAAAATTAAGACGTAATTACTTGTGTTGAATTTTTTTAAAAAATATAAAAAAGTAGAATGCATCTTTCACTAACTTTTTATAACCACTTCTTTTACAAAGTCGGTCAAAATGAGATATCTATTGCCGGACGGTGGGAATATGAATATAATACACTTAAGATTCTTTTTAAAATCCATGTCATTTAAGAATATAAATTTGAGAAAATGAATATTTCTTGAGATCGAACATTTTTTTTTCTTTTTCAGTTCTTTTTCCTCTTGTGGACAAACTTAGAAAAACTTAAAGTACTGTTATTTTTTTTTTGGTTGAATGAATAAATGATAGTGTATGAATAACAAAATGGGTGTGGTGATTATTCTCCTATACATAGATGGTTATTTGAGAATTTAATTTATAATTGGAGTTTTTTTTTAATGGAGAATACTGCACTTTTGATCAAAAGGTAAAAGTGGGAATAAATAGGAGAGGGGCATGTTTGAGGAAAAAGGTTTTCCTAAAAGTATGGAATAATATGTGGATGTGCGAATTTAGAAAGCAAAAAAAATAAGTAAAAGTTCCATTCCAGAAAGTATGGAATAATATGTGAATCTGCCAAACTAAGAAAGTTAAAAAAAATTAATTGGAAACACAGTATTAATGTATACATTACAAAAACCAATTAATGTCTTCAACTAGTAGTCCAAAATCTAGTATGTAGGGTCTCAATTGGCTGTATGGCAAATTTTAATTTGAGAAATTAAATTCCATAATTGTATTGAGTGGGTGGAAGATGTCTAGAATAAATGAATGAATCAATAAATTAAAATAAGAATTGTTTGGGAGCATGTGAGACTATAGGTGAAGGGCCATGTTTCATGGAAAGGATACAATAATTGTGGGAGGTGTGGATTTGTTTATTCAATAAAAAGATCAAAGTGTGTATATGAGTAATATATTTAATTAGATACATAATTATATTGCCTTTGCATATGATGTTTGGCAGTGATGTGATTTAACAAGGGTGATTGATTATAATGATACATGTTATTATGTGATATCAACCAATGTCACCATTAATTTCAATTATTGTGGTTGGGTCAAATTTGCCTATCAAACTAAGATTAGAGAGTCTAACTAGTATCGGTTCATTAAAATGTGAAGCAAAAAGTTTTAAAAAAAAGTGTTTTTACCTAAGAATATCCTTGCTTCGTGTTTTTTACTTCAAGTTCATATACGTACGTTTATTTCATCGAAGTGTATGATTAAAATTTGACATTTATATTGTACATGTTCATAAGGTAAATTGTAAACCGAGCCGAGCCGAGGCGAGGTGAATTTACTGTCATAGTAAAGCTTGGTTGGTTTAGTACAAATCCGAGTTTCGAACACTGTGTTTATCAAATACCTTGAGGCGCATAGAGTTATTCGAGTTCAATCAAACTTTTTAAATATAAATACATGTATAAATATTTTATTATTTAAAATTATTATGCATGTTATATTATTACGTGGTTGTGTTATATTAGTACGTGTGGTCGTTGGTTAAACAAACTACATGGGATCGGAGAACTTATGGTCAAATGTTCGTAGAACGATCACATTAGTGTCATGAATTAAATTAGATAAGAAATGTTGCTCCACGAACTTATTAACTCTTCAAATAACTAATTCTCGGAGCATACACTAGTGACACAACGAGCAATTTTATTGGACGGGACCTAATTCGCGATAGGGAGAATCGCGTTGTAGGGGAATGGGGTGTGTCTAGAATCTCGGAACGGATCACCTATACATACTGTAGAGCACTCCAAACTGTAAGACCAAGGCTAATCCGGTTGCCCGGTACGAATTTAGGCAGGGTCAGAAAGGGTCGATCAATCTCACCGTCAAGGCACGAAAGTCGAAATGTATGGTGTGAGTAGGACCATTAATATTTAATAGTGTAATGAGGGTCGAGGGTTCTAGGCCCATATCATCATGTGGATACTGGTATGCTCAGTATTATGAATCCATTAGTAAAATTTGGTTACAAGTTAAAAACCAAAATATTTAGCTATCTTCTCATATTTTGGCCCATTAGTATTTGTAGAAACTATGGGCTTGTAAAATAATCTTTTGGGCTCAATACAATATAAAATGAGGCATTAACTATTGAAACAACCTATAACACACACAGTCAAAATAAATCTATAGAGATTTTAATTCTGTCTTTGTACAAATATGAGACATTTATTTCATTTTAACAACACGTGTGTGGGAGATAAGAGTGGGATGTGTCTATTTAATGGCGCTAGATTTCAAAACAAATTCAAGTTTGTCTTTGTCATTTCACAATAAAAATTCTATTGAATAGTGTGTTAACAACAATTTGACTGTTGAAAAAGCAATATTGTTTTTGTACAAATAGTAGTCCACTTTTAAGATTCAACACTCACATAATTTTAATATAAAAATTATTTCTACTGTTCCATAAGAATATGCAGTCTTTCATTTTTAGTTCGTTCCACAAAAATATATATACTTTTTTAAATTTGAAAACTCTTTTCTCTCTAATGAGGTGGAACACATTCTTTACTAATAATACTTTAATTATTATTTTTTATTTTTATTTTTTTTTACTTTATGAATTATATATTAAAACTCACGTTTCAAGAGTGCATATTCGGTGGGTGGGCAGAGGGGGTATTTAGAATATTGAATGACTATGAATTGAAAAAAATGGACCGTTTCGATAGTAAAGCGACATGTGATTGAACTGGATTTTATTAATTTTTTAAATATATACATTTGTTATAATATGTATTGACATGTGGTCAAATTAATTGAACCAGATAAAATATGTAAGCAAATTTGCAAACTTGGGAGACCAGCTTCTAATTAATTTAAGGGTCCGTTCACTTTTAAAAATGGCAAAGTGTAGTTTTGTCAAATTAATCTAAAAAAACTTCATTGAGCATCCACAATAGTTCGTGGACAAGCAATAGCCCAGCCAGAAACTCCTTTGCCACATCAGCAGCACTAAATTCCTCCTGTCATATCAGCAGGACAAGCAACTGGACAAGCAATAGCCCAGTCATAGCCCAACCACATCATCAGCACTAAAAACAAATAATTAAACAATCACACAAAATTCCGAATTAAATTTACGACACATATACGGGAAAATTTAATAATAATATTAAAATTTTAAAAAGTACATTAATTAAAAAAAGTCAAATAAAAAAATTACATTACTTAAAAAAAACTCCTAATCCACGCACGAGCCCCCCGCCTCCTCACTCCTCACCGTCGTCGCCGCTATCCGGGACCCCCAAATCTGCGGCATCTGAGCCCGCGTCAGAGCCCCCATCTGTGCCGCGCCGGGATTCAAATCCTCTAGCATACTCACGAGCACGGCGTGAAAAAAAACTCTTCTCCTCGGGGTCAGTTGCATTCTTCCATTAATCTATGATCTTGATCATCTAGCCCGCGCTTGTTGACGCGCCAAGAAGACGAGGTCGGTTGTCGAGCTGCCAACAGGGGGGATGCCGACTGGACCTCCTGGGACCTCTGGCGCTCGCGTTGCGCCCGCCTTTGAGCAAACGGGCGAGTGCGGCGAGTAAACGCGGGAGGGGACGGGGTCTCCTGAGCATCTTCGGGGAGGTCGTGGGAACCGCCGCTGCTACCGCCGGCGTAATACCTGAATAGTTCAGGCGCTGCTTCTTCGGCCAGCCCGCATCGACACCTGCCCAAAACTTCTCGGAATCCATTAGCACCTCGTAGCAGTTCCAGTAGGCGAAGTCCTTGTAAAGCCCGGGCACGGGGAACTCTTTCTCCGCCTCCCTCCTGCAGTCCTCGTCAGTTTGGCCGCTGGACTTCATTCGGAGGGCATAGGTGTACAACCCCGAAAAATCGGGAGACCCCAGACCGGATTCGGTCCCACGCCTTCCGGTACTCCTCCCCGCTGCGTATCCTTCCCTCCGGGCAAAATGCATTGTAGGCTGCTGCTATTTTAGCCCACAAGTTGAGGATCCTCTGATTGTTCGAGGCGAGGGGGTCATCGCAAACACTCACCCACGCCTTGGACAACGCGACGTTCTCCGCGTCCGTCCACTTCCTCTGTGGCTAGCTGTCGTCACCAGCCGGCTGCGACGACTCGCCGACCACCCTCTTCCCCTTCTTGTTCTTGGCCGCGCCCCGATCCCGCTCTACTCCTCCCGTTTGAACGGGAGTGTCCGCATCCCCGAGATATATCCCCAACTCCTCTAAGGAGAAAGTATCACACCCAGTGAACTGCGTCTCCGCTGGGGTCGATGTGTGCGAAGCAGCAGTAGCAAAATCAAGACTGGGGCGATAGACGTTGTCCCCCCCCCCCCGGCGTCCCCTGTATCCCCGGGTACCCCGGCGTTATTTGCATCCCGGGTGCCCACCCCGACATCATCGGCATTCCGGGTTGCATCCCCGGTACCCCTTGCCCGCCTAGAACCGCCGGACCCCCCGGCATCCCCTGCCATCCCGGCATACCACCCTCGGATTTGTTGTAGTACCCGGGCATCTGACCCCATCCACCTCCCACGGGGACCGAGGGAGTTTGAGACCCGCTCGTCCTTGGAGTAGGCTCGTTGTTGAGATCCATTTCTCGTTGTTGCTCTTGTACATAAATTAAGATAGAGAGAGTACTCGTTAAAATAAGTGGTGCGAATGAAAATGAAGTTCAAATCGCGTATATATAGACTTTCGAAAATAAATAAAAATAAAAAACAAAATTGCGCTCGCCAGTCGCTCGTCGATCGGGAGGCTGCAATAGGGGCGAGCCGATCGGTAAAATTCTCGCCGATTTGGCGCTCGCCGGCTGCAATAGTTCAGCGAACGGACCGACGAGCGCCAAAAATCGGCGAGCCGGTGCGCTTGCCTTTATTGCGGATGCTCTCGCGAAACAACCCGTGTGGCTTTCCCAGGTGTGAAACAAAACCATTTTGAAGACGTCTACCTATTAAAAAAAGCAACGACTACAACAAAACAAATAATGAAATTAGCAATGTATTTAAAAAAAGCAATAAATAAGAAATACTCCTACCAACAAAATAAAATATTCCATTTATACCACAAAAGAAGATCCAACATCTCCAAAAGCATTTTGATTCTCATAAACCCACCCAACTGTTATAAGTCTATCTCTCTCTCTAGACCAGAATCAATGGTGGACCTTAAAGCAGGAAGCCGGCCGCCGTGGGTGGGATTAGGCGCGGCGGTGTGGGTGCAGATAGCTGCCGGAAATGCCTACACTTTCTCTCTCTACTCTCCCGTTCTCAAATCAGTTCTCGGCTTCAGCCAGCAGCAGCTCACGATTCTCGGCGTCGCCAATGATATTGGAGAAAACGTCGGGATTCTTCCCGGAATCGCCTGCAACAAGCTCCCTCCTTGGTCTGTTCTTCTCGTTGGCGTTTTCACCTCTTTCTTCGGCTATGGCGTTATCTGGCTCGCTGTTACCCAGACTCTTCCTTCCGTGCCTTATTGGGTTGTAAGTTCCCTTCATCCCTTTCGTATTGGGTTTTCATAGAATAATAATTGTGATTTAGTCAAGAATTTAGCTATTTAGTTCTTTGGTTTTAGGCTTTTAGCTATTGAAAAAATTGCTTCTGGTGCTCAAATTTGATCATTGTAAAGATGAATTTAACAAATTGATGTATTGAGTGACTATTGTTTGGTGGGAAATGAGATGTTCAACTAAATATCTAATAACTGTCGCAGTTGTGGTGTGCGTTGTGTGTTGCCACGAACAGCAGTGCGTGGCTTGGGACGGCAGTCTTGGTGACCAACATGAGGAACTTCCCTCTCTGTCGGGGCACGGTTGCTGGGATACTAAAAGGCTATATTGGTTTGAGTGGTGCTGTCTTCACGGAGGTGTTCACTATGGTCCTCAATGGTTCGGCTTCGAACCATTTGCTGCTGTTAACGCTCGGGATACCAGCGATAGGTCTGGCAATGATGTACTTTGTTCGGCCCTGTACCCCGGCCTTGGGAGAAGACTCACGGGAACATGGCCATTTTCTTTTCGTGCAAGGAGCTAGTGTTGCCCTTGCCGTTTATCTTCTCACCACAACCATCTTAAAGGGCTTCCTGTCTCTTGGAAATGCAATCTCCTACACGTTCATTGCTGTGATGGTTGTTCTCTTGATGGCTCCACTCGCAATTCCCTTGAAAATGACTTTGTTCCCCGTGACTAGTAAGAAACAGGGCGAGCAAGCTGATTTAGTCGGTGACGAAGGTGATTCGAACACAATGGATCCTCTGCTGACCCCATCTTCATCCGCAACCAATATTGGAAGTTATTACGAGTCTGAAGATGTGTCAGAGGTGGATATGCTTCTTGCCGTGGGTGAGGGCGCAGTTAAAAAGAAAAGGAAACCTAGGAGGGGAGAGGACTTCACGTTTCGTGAAGCTATTGTAAAGGCTGACTTTTGGCTTCTATGGGTTGTTTACTTCTTTGGAGTTGGCTCGGGAGTGACCGTCCTTAATAATTTGGCCCAGATTGGTGTTTCACTTGGTGTCAATGATGCTACCATATTACTAAGCTTGTTCAGCTTTTGTAACTTTTTGGGTCGCCTTGGATCTGGAGTTGTCTCGGAACACTTTGTGAGGTAAACTTACATAAGGTTTCGAAATTTGTTTCAATAGTTTCTCCAAATATGTAAATTTTCTTGCTAGAGGGACTTAAACTTACATAAACCCCTCTGTTGATATTCTTACTATTGGATAGTTTGTACGAAGGGGAAGTACTGTGTAAGATGGTCTAATCAGGTCATGTCCCAAATCTAAATATTATAGAGCACCGGATAAATATTAGTACATTGAATATGGACTTGAATCACGAAGAAACCCATCAAATTGTCTTAAGCAAGGCTCTGTGATGTGTGTATGCCTCGTTCTAAATACTGAGGTCGTTGAAAGGTTGTTCACCATTTCACCCATTGCAGGTCGAAAACAATTCCTCGGACATTTTGGATGGCAGTGACTCAATCAATTATGGTCCTGACGTTTCTTCTCTACGCTTCAGCCATGAATGGCACCCTCTATGCTGCAACAGCGTTGCTAGGGGTTTGCTACGGCGTCCAATTTGGAATAATGATCCCAACTGCTTCCGAACTCTTTGGACTGAAACACTTTGGCATAATCTTCAACTTCATTGGGCTGGGGAATCCTGTTGGGGCGCTTCTCTTCTCCGGTTGGCTTGCTGGTCAGGTATACGACACAGAGGCTGCTAAGCAGTTAGGGTCCTCGTGCATTGGTGTCAACTGCTTTAGGCTCACGTTCCTTGTGTTGGCCGGGCTTTGTGGGGTGGGGACTTTGTTGAGCATAGTGCTCACCGTAAGACTAAAACCGGTGTACCAAATGCTTTACGCAAATGGCTCCTTCCGCCTGCCTCAGAGCTCCGATCACTGATTACGAGAGTGTTTATGAAACCATTGACTTGTGTGTGTGTGTGTGTAGAACATAGTCATCGTCTAAGTTATTACCTCTTGGAATTTTGTTGTGTAATATTGGCATGAGTTTTATATATGTATAAGCCTACCACCATGTCTATACTGTGAGGAGAAGAACAAAATCTTGATGACATAGTTGATATGGAGAGTTGTCTATTTCTGTATTTGATATTCTAATTTGTTGTCATTGTGTTTTTCTTCTTCTGCGTGTGTTTGAATGTGTTCATCTAATGCCAGAATTTCATTTTAAATGTTTTCAAGTAGGAGTAGTACTTTGTAATGCCTTTATATAAGAAAGTTAATTTACATAGCAATTTCTTTAAATTTATTTTATTTTAGCATGGCACAGTTCAATTATTATCAATACATTTAAAATAACCATGAAATAAGAAAATGAGTATGAGTTGGCTTAAATAATAATAATAATAATATTAATAAAAATGATATTATATGTTAATGCACACAAGATTGCTTCTTTTATAATATAATGAATTTTATCAATTATTATCAATACATTTTATTCATGATCCACAGGATCGATCCATGGCTGATATCGATGCCTAATTAATTACTACTTTAAATAAATAACCATGAAGCATCTTGCATTTTGAATGCTGATAATTATGTTAGTGGAGATAAATATATATACTCTCTTCCTCCCATAGAAATAGGCAAATTGAAAGTGACACGAATTTTAATACTACCATATAGTAATTGGTAAAGTAAGAGAAATAATGGTAAAAAATAATTGAAATAAATAGAGGTTAATGGGCTCCATAAATAATAAAGTAGAAGAAAATGAGTAAAAAGATTTCATAAATGAATATGGACTATTTTTATGGGGGGAAAAAGAGAGGAAATTTAACTTATTTATATGGGGAGGGAGTAATCATCTGACACATGTTACCAAATAAGGAATTAAGGTTATTATCCCATAGTTCCTTTCTGAACTAAACGTTACTTTTAGGTTGTTAGATGACTATATACATGTGAAAAGTATTTGCAATCTTTATCATGCATACATACCTTGGTATTTGTGCAATGTATCTAAATTAATTATCTAAACTTGTTTTGGGCGTAAACTTGTTTTGGGGTTACTGGAAACTATAACGGAAATTTTATTCATAGCCCATTTTCCCCTTTATGAATTAAAATATTTTGCTAAATGCTACTATATGTTATATGTGTATCCCACGTTATGTATAATACCACTCGAAATCACTTTAAATCCACTACTTCAATTATTGCTATGTTACCCACGAAGAAGTACTTTGTCTAATTTAATGTAAATTTTTGCGTCTATAATCATAGGTTAATTAATATGAACGGTTACCAATTAAATTTTTCTACAACTTGTGATTATGTTTCATATCATCGAGGATAAAATTGGAAGTTGTGAACTTCTTGTTGTACACAATCAATATCCCATCAAATCAATTATGGCTTTAATTATCTTGTTTTCAATATTTATAAAGACTAAAGATTATATAGTGTGTGTTGGTCTAATAGTTGGACGTGCAAGGCCAAAGATTCGGGTTAGAGTTTACCGTGATGCATTCTTTTAATATTTCTATATATTTTTTCACTAAAAAAAACTATAGAATAATCGTGCTGGGCTTTTGGGCCTTAAAGTACCCAAACCAGCCTATCTTATCATTTTTAAATTTAAAAACGTTCAGTAATTTTATTTTACCAAATTTGTTCACAATTAGATAATTATGTTAATCATGTTTTAAAATACTAAAATGTTATCTGCGCCAAGAGAGGCAAGTCATTTTCTAAAACAATATGTCTAGTAAAACAATAATGAATAAAGTATATTAAATGGATTAGATAATAGAGCCCCTCAAAGGACTGCGTCGTTTCACAAATTTAAAAGCCGTCCAAATCCTAGTCATATATGTACTTCAAACTTTGTCTTTGTCGCTTGTCTAATGATCATACTCATAAAAAGTTGGAATTTTTATTTAAACAAATAATTTATTTCCCACTATTGAAACTAACTTGCACATAAACAAAATATAATGCCTAAATCAATAGCTCCGTCGTAAAATTCGGTCATACCACTTTATATTTGGTAGACGTAAACTATATTGATAAATTTGCTTCGTCCTCACCCGACAGATAGTCCACGGAGGAAGCGCGGACGATGGCATCCACTTTATATTTGGTAGACGTAAACTATATTGATAAATTTGCTTCGTCCTCACCCGACAGATAGTCCACGGAGGAAGCGCAGACGATATGCCATCGCCCGCGCCATCGTCCGCCCACTGTAGGCGACGTGGACGATGGCGCGGACGATGCAACGCGTTTTTTTTTTTTTTTTAATTTTATCTATTTATTAAACCTCGTTTCTCATCTATTTTTCATACAAACATTTCTCGCATCTCTCATTTCTCTCATCTCTCACATTTCTCCATCTCTCACAAACCAAAATGAACCACGACGACGGCCGGAGTTCCTCGGAGGGCGGTAGTCCGACCTTGACTCAAGCCTTAAATGCAGTCGTTCAAGACGCAATGGCGGAATGCTTAGCCGAAATACAGGTGAGAGCATCACCGATTGGACCGATGATGAAGGTGCATCTAGCTCCTCCAGCACGGCGACCGCGCCCCCCGCTCGATGATTACCGACGGGCTTCAATGAGGTTCTATCTAGACAGGCCTCAATGCGCAACTAACAAGACCATGCTCAGCTCATGAATGACATGATTGAAAAAGTGTGGGCCCGTAACCATCGTCGCTGAGTTTGCATATTTTTTTAAATTCGTATTGTAATGTATTAATTTTATAAATGAAATGGAGGTTTTTTCCAATTTTTGTATTTATTTAAATATTCAAATAAAAAAAATGCTTAGGGCGCCTTTAGGACGGCTTATAGGGTGCCCCACTGCAGGTGAAAGGGTAAGAGGATAAAGTGCTAACATGGCGGTGCATAGGGCGGGCTTTAGGGCACGTTAAGATGCCCCATTATAAAATTGCAATCTAGCTTTAAATTATATGCTTTCTTTTCAAGTAAAGGTGCTCATTGAAAACAACAAACACTTATGTCAGTTCGTGTATTTATTAATCTATTCAATTCATGTCTAATATCTCTATATTGAATAATATAGTTTTCAAATTATTAAATCTTGACTTGTGCGATGACTTTTTACACGATATTCCTTCATTTTAAAATCGAGAAAATATTCTATCATACTAATACAACAATATATTTATAATTAATAAAAATAAACTGATGACGTTCAATATTAGAGAGAGAAAATTGATAAAAAAATATTTTAAACCAAACAATATAAACAAATACAGTACTCATAGGGATAAAATCATTGCTAGTATAATAAAAGTAAGGCGCTGTCCAAATACTACAAAAACAATGTAAAAAGAGCTTTTAGATAAGAGTGATGCTAAATGGCCATAATGTGGCCGGCCATAAAAAGTTAATTTAGTCCATTTACATGTATAAAAAAAATTAGAATTACCGATATAAACTTATATGTGTGTGAATGGACTTGTGAGTTGATATTTATCTTTGAATTCCATTACGTAAAACACATTAATATCACGAATTACTGTATACGTTGAGCAACAATCAAGAAATGACAGTAGTAATAAGTTGAGCAAAAACTACGAAAGAACAACAATAACATGTTGAGCAACATATAATGAAGATGATATAAAAGTAAAATCAAATAGTATTAAACAAAAAATTTGAAAAAAAATCAATTTTTTTTTGTTATTTACTTAATTTATGGCTGGCCATAATGCGGCCGCATAGCATTATTCTTTAGATAAAGGCTTGCGGTAGCGAAAATCCATCTTTTTCTAGATTCCATCTCATACAGCGCGTGTCGCTACATTCCTCCAGACGCGTGGACCAATAAGAGAGATTACGAAAACTGCGTGTACCGTACATCAAACCTATCTTTTCGCACTTTATTCTCTTTCTCCCCAACTCTTTTTTTCCAGTTTTTCGCGAGAAATTGAAAAGATCGCGTCGGGAATTGGAGAAATTTAAAGGCGGGCCGACTGACGTGACTGTCACCAACCTCAACTTTCTAATCCCCGAAATGCCCTTACTTTTACTTTTAATGTCATTGCTGCCCTTCGCCTTTTTCTAGTTTTTTGTTACTATAACATTTTTGGGCTGTAGGAGGATACCGATAGCATAAGAAAACTCAAGATTTTATATTTAAATTTGTGGGTCAAACATTGATCTCATATCCCTCTATCTCTAGAATCTCTTGAAATTAGGGTAGCAATCATTTATTTACTAATAACCATGCTAATGCGTCCAAATAAAATGTAAATTGTGTCCTCCTTTTGATTTTTTGTATTAGTAATATTTTCATTTTTCCAAAATATGTCCATTTAAATGACACAATATAAAATAAGAATATATCACTTTTAACTGGGACAAAGAAGTAGTATATTTTTAGTATTATATGAGTTTAGAAATAATAAACTAAAGTTGACACTTTAGTTTATATAGAGTGCCTAAAATTTGTAAATGAAACCGAGTAACAAAATTTCAACTTTCAACTGCATTTTCTGCATGAGTTCTTTCAAAAGTAGTATGCCATTCATATAAAAATTGGCCCGATTTAAGTAATATAGAATTTTGATATTATGGCTCCTACGAGTCTCAGATTTTGTTTAATAATTTTAAAATCTAATTATTATTTTCCAATAGTTTATAGGAGTATATGGGGACAAACAACAGAATTCAAGCAATTTACGGAATATATTTTATAGGACAAGTTGCCGTTGTGGTCCCACAATAAATCAGATTATACTAAATTCTATAATAATTTGTGAAAAGAAATCGTCCACATATGTAATATTTGTACGGCAGCATTGTTATCCTCCCGCATTCCATCCTTTTCGTATTTTAATCGAATACATATAGTTCTGCAGAAATGAATAGCATAAAATTTTAAATGAAATTGTTAATTGAAATATAGAAAATATAATCAAATATTTTACTACATGAAAAAAGTAAAAAAATTGTATTATAAATATAAAAAAGCATTGGGATAAAATAAATACAAAATGGAGATTTTAAATGGGACGATAAGTATATGGAGTGTTAAATAGTTTAAATACAAGGAAAGGAGTAACAAATAAAATAAAAGGAAATGCATTTTATAGAAAAGGAAAGTAAATCCTTGCATTCAAATTTAAACCGTCTGTTTTTTCATTAGGATTCATACACATACAGTGCGTCCCAGCTCCAACTCATTAGGATTCATATCCACTTTTATTATTCGTCTTACATTCATTTCTAATGACAATCCTAATAACTTCGATGTCGACTTTTTTTCATTGTATCTGCTGCTCCATGACTCCGTCACTATTGTGTTCTATTTAAATCCATCATTATTATGAAAGCTATTACTATTATAATTTAAAGTGAGATATTTTTACTTAACATAATTGTTTAAAGGAGTCAAAATAGATTATTAATAGTAACGCCGAATCAAGAAGTTAACGGTTTGTAGGTGCTTTCGTGTACGATTATTTATGAATTATTGAATAAAATATATTCCCTCCATCCTATAAAAATATAAACATTTGAAATTACACAATTGGCAAAGTAAAGAGAGGATGAGAGCATCCATTACGCTGTCCCCCCACCGTCCCTTAAACTACTATTTGAGGGCCTCACTGTACTTTATTCCTCCATCCATTCACTAAGGGACGGAACCTGCAACGCTCCGTCCCTTAACCGTCCCTTATTCCGTCCCTTAAATTACTATTCATTCAATTTCATTTTTTATTTTTTTTCCAACACAATTCAATTAAAACAAACGCACTTCATTAAAATTAAAGTTAAAATAACATTACAGCATAAAATAAAAATACAACTTAAAATTTAAAAAAAACATAATTAAAATTTTAAAAAAATAAAAATGACATAATTTAAAATACAATTTTATATGGACATCCTTGAATGTTTTATGTTTCACTTTCGATGTGGGACAAAATCATTCTTGGATGTCTTTATAAAAGAGAAACAACCAAGAATGATTTTGTCCTACATCGAAAGTGAAACGTAAAACATTCAAGATTGTCTCTATAAAAGAGAAGAAACCAAGAATGACATTGTCCCACATCGAAAGTGGAACATAAAACATTCAAGGTTGTCTCTATAAAAGAGAAGCAACCATAAATGACTTTGTCCCACATCAAAAGTGGAACATAAAACATTCAAGGTTGTCTCTATAAAAGAGAAGCAACCAAGAATGACTTTGTCCCACATCGAAAGTGGAACATAAAACATTCATGGTTGTCTCTATAAAAGATAAGCAACCAAGAATGACTTTGTCACACATCGAAAGTGGAACATAAAACATTCAAGGCTGTCTCTATAAAAGAGAAGCAACCAAGAATGAGTTTCATAAATTCGCAAGCCCATCAAATATATGTGGGCTATTACGAATTTCTTGTATTTATTTATTTGTAAAAATTGTTTTTAAATATAAAAACAATATTTATAAATAAAAAGTATTTTTTTAAAATTTGATTTTTTTAACAAAAATTGATTTATTGCGTCAGCGTGACGACTCCCACTCGCGGCCGGCGAGTGGGCGTCACGCATGGCGCAGGGGCGCGCCACGGTGCGTGGCGTGACAGCCTGTCCCGTGTCTCACAGGCACGGGCCGCGGGACGGGATCGGGACGGGACGGCGTGTCGCAACGCGTCGCGCGTGCGTTCCGTCCCTCCGCGACGGAACGCGGGACGGTGGCGCGCCGCGTAGTGGATGCCCTGATAAGGTAGTGTTATTGGATAATGTGACCATATTATTATTAATGTTTAATGAGTTGTAATGGTGGGTCATAGTGGTGTAAATTATAATAAATTGATATATATGGACAATTTTTATTTTATAAAAAGTACTACTCCAGTTTCATAAAAATAAAAATTGTGCAGACGAATTTTAATGTGAAATTGATAAAATACGATAAAGATAAAAGAAAATTTTATTATGGTATTATTAGTGAAGAATAAAGTTCACTTCATAAGAAATAAAATTTTACTAAAATTAGAAGTAAATTAATTTTATGGTACGGCCTAAAATAAATAAAGTAGACAATTTTTTAGGACATGGATAATATATGGTGACATAAAAAATATGGGACTATCTCAAAAAGACATATTTTGTGGAGCAGTCGCTGCGATAGATATGGCAATAATTAAATCAAAATAAAACTTTTATCTCATCGTCATAATTAAATAAATTTACCACCGGATTAATTTCGTTTATTACTAACATAAAACGAAAAATATACATTTTATAATATACTACTACTAATTACAAATTTATTGTCATATATAGTTAATTTACTTATCAGGGAAAACTTTTATATTCCGTTTTCATAAAGTTCAGTAACTAATTAATTATTATCATATGAAATCAAAGATAAGAATACAGATGGATTATAGTTTATAGATAACAAACATGAGGCAAGAAGAACATTTGATGGATTTTGTTGACCGACATAATATATAAATATTTGTCACATTGCTTGTAACGACAAAATAAAGCTAAACTTTAAATAAAGACAAAGAAGACTGTGACATAAATAGACGCTTTTATTTACCAATAAATACTTGTGAATCGACCAACCCTCATTAATTGTGTTTTCAGTTTTGTGAATACATTTGGGTGCTGAAAAATCGCCAATATAGACATATAACATATTTTTCTGAGTCAAAATATAAATAACTGTTAAAAGGTTAGCTTTATTCTTCTAATAATATCATTTGTAAGTACTCATGCGGAATATATTTTATTACCTTAAATCGATATAATTAAAATTTTATAAAAATTAAATTAATTAGAATTTTTATTCACAATTAGAAATTCTATTTTTAAATTGTTTGGTCAAATTAAGAGACTAAGAAACAAAAATAAAATTATGTATGTATTTAATTAGAGCCAACAATCCACATGAGAGACAGAATAATGTTCCACTTCCACAATATACACGAATACTTTATTCCGATGTTAACCACTCATGACTAATTCAATTAATTGTATCTAAGTAATTAGTCATTATCAATAATTCTATGTAGGTAGTGTGTGTCACATGAGATGTGGAATATATTTAGAATTGTTGGACTCGTGGAGGCAAAAAGTTATTCATTTTTTTTTTTTTTTGTGGAGGCAAAAAGTTAGCTATCCTATACCTTTCACACTAAAACAAAGCCCACTTACCGTTTTATCGATTCGTGTATTATCTAATTATGTATGGTTAAGAAAACGACATCAATGGTTAAGAAAACGACATCAACTAAAGTCTCGTATACTTCTCATTATTACTAACAATTTCAAGTTAAAGAATCGTCATTTCGAAATTACTTTGCTATCATACAAATTACTTTGTCATTTTGCGAAATTTCCACTCACAAATTTCTAGTGCTTCCCATCTAGAAGTGGAAAATATGGCGGAATGTCGTATACTACATTTATAAATTATCAAGAATATTGAAATTTAGTGGTAAATTATAGCGAAATGTCATGTACCATATTTATCATACTAAAAATTATAAATAATACTATTAAATTTTGATATAATGAATTATTTTGAACAGTGTGATACTATACGAGAATATTTCAATACGCTAACGACATGCATTTATGTATAACGTGGTGTACCAAAATTTTGGTATGTACCATAAAAGTATAATATATACCAAATTTTTTGTCATACCAAATATATAATAATATAATTAAAGATTCTGATATAATGGTATTTCATTACTCCATGTTATACCAAAATCTGATAAAAATACGATAAATTGAAAATTAGTAACTTCGAAATTTTTGGTATATGAAAAATCGGTAAGGTGGTGATATTGTATTTACTAACACGTGAAATTTTTTTGGTTCTAAAGAGCATGGCATATTTATTAAATGAGGCATTGAGTATTTGGGCATCTCGGAATAAATCGCCACAAAAGTTAAACAAAGTGATATTTTTTGTTCGTTTTCGAATAATTTGTGTACTTTATTGCAATCAATTTGGATGTTATTTTTAGTGTTTGGATGGTTGTGTATTTTACTATATTTGTTAATACTTAATTGTTTTGATAAATGACCAATAATTTAGGATATTAAGTTATTAACGGTAACTTTTCCAAGAAAAGAGTGTTATTATTAAAAGTGAATAACAATGTGACTGAAATTTTTTAGGTTTTGTAAATTGTGAGATAATTATGCCTTTCTCATAAAGTTTATTCAATAATGTGTGCGGATCGGATGGCCATTCTTTCATGCATTTATATATCCATCAATAATGGTTGGTGGAATCGGAAAAATAATTTAACATTCATTCTGACAATTCATGGCCCAACATATCTAATATAGCTACATTTCTTTTTACCTTTTTGCCAATGTTTTGTAATGCCATTCTTATTTATTTCGGATTTCAAAAGGAAAAAGACATTCTAATTAGTCCTAATGAGTATCATTTCACTATTGTTTTGTTCAAATAGAAATTAATTTATACATAGAGAAATGATATTATATGACACGTGACTCCTATGAGTATTTTATTTGAACATTGCTCATATATTTAATTCACGTTAGCAATTCTTCTACTGTACTTTATTTATCTATTTAATGATTAAGATAAATATTCAATCCTTATTTGTTAGAGTATGTTATAATAAATGAACAAAAGATAACTCAAACTTTGATACATGTTCCTAAATTTGAATAATAGCCGTTGTTCTTCGTTTTTTATTTATGAAATCCATCTTCGTTACAAAATCAAAATTGTTGAATACTAGCTAGTATTACTCAACCAAAAGACCTTTTAATTGATACTCCACTTTTCTCAAAATTCAAGACTTCTTTTTGTGGAATAGACTGAATAAAAGTTCAAGCTATAAGTTGATTTTTTTTTCTCAAAGTTCGGACAGTAAGTACTCCGTATCACATTATGTGATAGAGTATTATTAGTATTCTATACGAGTTTAGTGTAAAATTGATTAAAAAATAGTTCGAATATTATAAGTTGAAATTCAAAACCGGAAGAAGAGAAAAAATGGGCCATGTTACCAAGAAAGAAAAGGTGATTTTTTTACTATGCAATCAAGATGATAAAAGACTATTCATTATAGAAGAAGAAATTACTTAATTATGTTATCAATATCTTTTGTAGTGATTTATTAAAACCTAAAGTCAAATAAATATACTTACACCTAGTAAACAACTTATGCATTAGCAATGGGGCGCCCTAAGGCGCGCCCTAAGGCGCGCCCTATGGCGCGCCACGTCAGCAGTTTTATCCTCCTACCTCCCCACCTGCAGTGGGGCGCCCTAAGGCGCGCCCTAAGGCGCGCCCTATGGCGCGCCACATCATCATTTTATTTATTTGTTTAATTGATTTAAATGTTTTCAACTAACAATTAATAACGAGTAAATAAAAAGGTCGAAATAACAAACGGGGACACATTAATAAAAAAAGAAGTTACACCGTTCAACTTACAAAAAAAAAAACTAAGTCGGTGCAATTCCCAACTTCCGACGCAGTTCATCTATCAATGCCCGGAGGTATTCGGCTTCGTCGGGGTCGGTACACTTCTTGAGGGCCTTGTGCGTCTCCAACAACGTCCTCGCCATCGACGCTGTCGCCAACGACGAATACACTTCGGCTGCCTGGGGCGGGAGCATTTCCGGGAGCGGAGGTGGGGTTGCAGCGGTCGAGGATGAGGTCGCGGCCGCCTTCCCTTTGGCCTTCGCAGCCTTGACGCCGGGAGGACGTCGGGAGGACATCGGTGTGCCGGAACCGCTGTCGTCCACGTACAACCGGTTGAGGTCAACCGGTTGATTGCCGCTGCCGCTGCTCGTGTAACCACCAACTTCGGTGGTCTTCATCCTCTTTGGCGCACTAGTGTGCAGAATTCCACCTTGGAATTTCTGCTTGTCCCTCAAAAGCGTCCAGATGGCCTCGTGCTTGAACTCGCCGAACATCGACCGGTACGACAATATCGCTTTAGCACGCACGTCTTCCCAGCTCTCGCCGCTCCCCTGTGCCCGCGCGCACTTCTCGAACTCCGCCGCGTACAAGTTCACTTGCTTCTTCACTTGATCCCAGTGCTTGCGGAGTTGCTCACGCTTGCGCTTGTACGCGTTCGGCGGCTTGGCCGCATTGTAGAGGTCGGCGATGCGCTCCCAGTACGCGAACTGCCTCTGGTTGTTCGCGAATATCGGATCTTCCGATATATCTACCCAACACCGGGCCAAAATGAGAGTTTCCTCGTCGGTGTAGTTTGTACGACCGGGGGCGTACTCATCGCAATCACCGGGAGGCGGCAACTTCTGCGCCCGCTGCCGGTTCCGCTTCTTTTTGGCTGGGGCGGAAGCGGTCGCGGCGGGGTCGGGATCGGCCGCTGCGGCGTCACGTCGGGAGGGGGCGACTGGTCGGGTTGGAGACGGCTCCATGTCCGACAACCCATACGAGTCCGTACTGAAATCGGGATCGTATTGGGCGTTGGTGTCGAACGAACGATATTGGCCGGGTTCTGTACCCGGCCAACGCGCATCTCCACTAAACATAGGACTATTTGGACTTGAAGCCATTTCGTAGTAATTATGTAAATGTAAGTTTCGAAAGTGAAATTGTGAAATGAAATGTAAAACGAATGAACTCTATTTATAAAACAACCAAACCGCGTGCCATCGTCCGCGACCTATCGTCCGTGTACGCCACAATGGGGAGGACGATGGCGCGCCCGATGCCTATCGTCCGCAGCCATCGTCCGTGTACGCCACAATGGGGCGGACGATGGCGCGGACGATAGGCATCGGGCGCGCCATCCTCCGCGCCCTTAGTATCGGCCGCGACGATCGTCCGCGACCTATCGTCCGTATCCGCAATGGGCGCGGACGATCGATGGCGCGGACGATGCGCGCCATCGGGCGTGCCATCGTCCGCCCATTGCGGATGGCCTTATGGACGAAGTCAAAATTTATTACATTTTCCAGAACTTTCCAAAATACTTGCTAGTGGTAGTATTAATTTCTGAGAGCTTTTCTTTTTTTTTAAAAAAAAAGAATAGAAGAAAAGAAAAGAAAAGAAAAGACAATGAGAGACGTATAAAACTGAGAGATAGCTGTCAATATATGCAGATAATAAATGCTCATATTGGCGCGGCTAAGGTAGCAGTTGAGCCGAGCTGAAGCCGCTCTCATATTTTCATTTGTTGAATTAATTTTTATACTCCGGCAAGGGCCCACCACTCCGCAAAACCCATTCTTTGAAGGGACCCACATTAGTTACATTTAGTGATGAGATAATCTTGACATTTCTATATTATTTTAGGAGAGACTACTTTTCTTGATTTATATACAAATAAAATTTTAATTAATGTGTCATGTCACCTTTTCTTCTTTATTGATATGAAAGATCTCGATATCTCGTGTTCAAAATCTCGTTATCCGAGTATGGCGAGAGAATCATTGAAGCAGAAAATTGTGGAAGAAAGTGGTGGTGGCATCATACATCATAGAAGTGAAACAGATCTAGTCAAGAGGCTCATGAGTCTTGTGTGAGAAAGCAAATAAAGTTTTCTTTGTACTGGGAAAATTATTACTTATAATGTATTCCCTAATATGAGTTCTATTTAATTATGAGGAATTTAAAGAAATATAAAAAAGGATTAAATAAAGTAATAGAATATGAGTCTCAGTTATATATATTGATTTTATAATAAAATGCGAGTAGAATTAGTTGTGGAATGTAAGACCTACTTATCATTTATAGTAAAAGTGAAATATAATTCTTATTGTAGGACAGACCGAAATGATAAAATAATACTCATATTATGGGACAGACCAAAATAGCAAATATGACTCTTATTGTGGGATGAAGGAGTATTATTCTTTTTAGGATATCCATAATGCAGCCTCGTTGGGGGTAGCCGCCTCACGGAACTGCATTGTAGCTCCCTGAAAACTCAATGCGGTCCCAAAACCCGCCCCACTTGCGGCTGAAAAGCTAGCTGTCCGGCTGTCTTCCGGCTGCAGTGCAGCAGCCGCAATCTTTTCCATTTTTTTTCTTTTGTTTTAAATTATTTTAAATATCTCTATTTGTCTCTCTCTATATATATATCTTAATTCCATTTATATATCCCTTTTTCTATCCATTTATTCACACAAAAACTTATTCACTAATTTCTCTAATTTTTTATTTTTCAGTATTTAAATTTAGATTCTTTTATAAAATTTATAAATTTTTTGCTATTTAAATTATTGCATTTTTATGGGTATTTGTTTTTTTGATTTCAATTAAGATTCAATTATTTAAATGACTAAAAATTATGTTAATAGTTGGGGCTGAATTTGGGTTTGGGTGCATGCAATTTCGGGGATGGAATTAGAAAAACTGACATGACAGTTAAGAAAGGGGTTTGTAGCTTAGGGCATCTCCAGTGGCTTTCGCTCAGCAATAGCCCAACCATAAACTCATCCTGCCACATCATCAGCACTAAAAATCCTCCTACCACATTATCAGGACAAGCAAATAGCCCAGCAATAGTCTAGCCACATCACCCCTAATTATATATAAAAAATAATTAACAATCACACAAAATACGGAATTAAATATACGACACATATACGGGAAAATTCAATTATTTTATTTAAAATTTAAAAAAAGTACATTTAAAAAAATTACATAATTAAAAAAAAACTAACGTCGTGCAATCCTCCGCGCCCACAACTCTTCAATTAAATCCTTTTGGAGTCGAATATGAGAATCCGTTTGGCGCATGTCGGCATGTGCTTGGAGGAGGCCGGCTTCATCGTGCGGGACCCCATTTCGTACGTTGGGGGCGGCTATGCCGTGGCTTGGACCGGCTTCATTATCGTCGTTGGCCCAACTAGTCAGTCGTACACCTTCATCTTCGATAATCATGTTGTGCATGATAATACAGGCGTACATTATATCAACAATGCAGTCGATATGCCACAAACGGGTTGGACCCCTAATTGCCGCCCATCGAGACTGGAGCACACCAAATGCGTGCTCCACGTCCTTGCGCGCCGACTCCTGGCGTTCCGCAAAGTAGGCCTTCCTCTCATCCGATGCGCATCTGATCGTATTCACAAAGACAGGCCACCTAGGGTATATTCTATCCACCAAGTAGTAGCCCATATCACGCTGGGTCCCGTTGGCGACAAAACTGATGGCCGGACCGACGCCCTGGAACTGCTCGTTGAAAAGGGGCGACGAGTTGAGGACGTTGAGGTCGTTGTTCGACCCGGCTATCCCAAAATACGCATGCCAAATCCATAGCCGGTAGTCAGCAACGGCCTCCAGGATTATCGTGGGATTCTTTCCCTTGTAGCCGGTCGTGTAGAACCCCTTCCAGGCAGCGGGACAGTTCTTCCACTCCCAATGCATACAATCTATGCTACCTAACATACCCGGGAACCCATGCTTCTCCCCGTGCATCTGCATCAGATACTGGCAGTCTTCGCGAGTAGGGCTTCGAAGGTACTGATCACGGAAAATTTCAATCACTCCCTGACAGAAATACTTCATACAATCAAGGGCAGTCGACTCACCGATGTAGAGGTACTCGTCCCACATGTCTCCCGCGCCTCCGTAGGCCAACTGCCTGATTGCCGCAGTGCACTTTTGAATAGGTGTGTGGCCGGGTATGCCAGCCGCATCGTGCCTGAGGCGAAAATACAGATATCGCTGCTCCAAGGCTTTAACAATACGCATAAACAGGGCTCTGCTCATCCTAAAACGGCGCCTGAAATGGTTGTCGTTGAACCGCGGCTCCTGTGCGAAGTAGTCTGCGTATAGGCGCTGATGTGCAGCTACGTGATCACGTTCAATCACTGTTCGGCGGTGGACAACTGGTCTTGGTCGAGGTCGAGGTACCGCTGGTTGCAAGGCCCTCTGCAGCAGCCGATCAATCTCACGGTTCGTATAGGCCTCTAACGCTTCGTTCATTCGACGATCGTACTCCTCATCATCGCCACCACTACCACCACTACTACAACCAACGTTGCTCATTTCCCCTTGTTGATCTTGTATAGAAATTAAGATAGAGAGAGTACTCGTTAAAACAAGTGGTGCGAATGAAAATGACGTGCAAATCGCGTATATATAGTGTTTCGAAAATTAAAAAAAATATTAAATTCGCTCGCCAATTGCTCGCCGGTCCTGAGCCTGCAATGTCGGCGAGCAGACCGGCGAGCGCATCGGCGAGTGCTCGCGAATCGGCCAGAGCTCACCGATTTTTTCGCTGAAATGGTGCTTTCCGGTTCCAATGGTTCGGCGAGCGCCGGAAATCGGCTAGCCGGCCCGCTCGCCGCCATTGGAGATGCTCTTAGATTTTGAGATCAACATTGTGGATGCCTTTAGAGCATCAACAACGCGTGGCGTAACCGGGCTGCGTTCCGTGACGGAGGAACGAAACCGCGGAGAAACGCGTTGCAGCCGACCGTTTCGTCCCCAGCCCGTCCCGAGACCCGCCACCACGAGACGCGGCACGCGACATCTCGCCACGCGCCGAGGTGACGTGGCGAGATCCCAGGCCATGCGTGACGCCCACTCGCTAGCCCGCGAGTGGGTTTCGTCACGATGATGCAATAATTCATTTTTTTTAAAAAAATCAAATTTAAATAAATTTTTATAGCCGTTTTTTAATTTTTTATTTCTTTACTCTATAAAATACTCCTATTTCATACTCATTTCACTCACAAACACACATCTATTCCTCTCAAATCCTCTCTATTTCTACCCCAATTTTCATCTCAAATCAACTCTGTTTTTCTTCTCCCAAATTTAATCAAACTAATAGATCCTTTTGAACAAATGCGTCAAATAATGGAACAATCACTTGAAGAAGATCGACGACGGGAGGCGGAGGAAGCCGCGCCGCCCCAACGACGCTCCCGTACGTACATCCATCGTAACCGGGAGGAAGCCGCCACAAGGTTAATACGCGACTACTTCTGCGATAACCCGGTTTGGGGAGATACGTTCTTCCGTCGCCGTTTCCGCATGGGGAAACCGCTATTTCTCCACATCGCGAATACTTTGGCAGCCCGGGAAGAGTTCTTCCAGGAAGGGTTCGACGCGGTCGGCCATCCCAGCCACACGACGCTGCAGAAATGTACTGCAGCAATCCGTCAGCTTGCGACTGGACAAACGACCGATATGTTCGACGAATACGTCCACATCGGAGACACAACTAGGTGAATGTGCTTGCTCAAATTCTGCAAAGGCGTCCGAGCAGCCTTCACCGACGAATTTCTTTGGAGGCCAAGCCAGACCGATTGTCAATTCCTGCTCGACCTTCACGAAACAGTGCACGGATTCCCCGGGATGCTCGGCAGCGTCGATTGCATGCTCTGGCAATGGAAGAATTGCTCGGTGGCGTGGAGGGGGTCCTACACGAGCGGCCACAAAGGCACCCACCCAACCATTATACTCGAGGCCGTTGCCGACTACCGGCTTTGGATCTGGCACGCGTACTTCGGGGTCCCGGGTCGAACAACGATGTAAACGTGCTCCACCAATCCGACCTCTTTACCGAAGTTTTGGATGGTAAAGCGCCAGCCATCAACTTCGTCGCCAACAACCGACTTTATATAATTGGGTACTATCTCGCCGACGGCATCTACCCGAAGTGGCCTACCTTCGTGAAGACGTGCAGCAGACTCTTTTTGCGCAGAAGCAGGAGGCTGCTCGCAAGGATGTGGAGAAGGCGTTCGGGGTTCTCCAAGCGCGCTTCAACATCATCAAAGCCCCGACTCGTACGTGGTTCATGGAGAGCATGGTCGACATCATGTATACGTGCATAATCTTGCACAACATGATTGTCCAAGACGAAGGACCCGAGGTGGGAAATTGGTTCGACCCCGAATCCCCCGGAAGCTCAACCGCAAGTAGTCCGCCACGAAGTGGAGCGCAACCGTCTATACAAGAACGGTTATCTATTCGTGCAAGGACACGCGACTCTAGCGCCCACACCCAACTCCAAGAGGATCTAATTGAGCACATTTGAGCAAACTTTGGCGGATGAAATTATTAAATTGTGTACTTTTATTTTTTAGAAAATTATTAAATTATGTTTTTTTTACGAATTTTATGTTGTAAGTTTATTTTATTTAATTAAGTGTGTTTTTTTTAATTGAATTTGGTTGGAAATAAAATTAAAAAATGAAATTGAATGAATAGTAATTTAAGGAACGATTAAGGGACGGAGGGTTGCAGGTTCCGTTCCTTATTTAAGAAATGGAGTTAAAAAGTACAATGGGGCCCGCAAATAGTAGTTTAAGGAACGGTTAAGAAATGGTATAGCAACAGCGTTTAGAAATATATGCAGGGCTGAGTACAAAAGTACTCAGTGAACACATTGCCGAAAATTACACATATACATTTGAAAATATTGTCAAGCCATCATCACAGTAATACTCGGGGCTTTATTGAAAGACCCGAGCTTACTAAAAATATTCACATTGGGCCATTTTTTCTGTACTTAGCCGTATCTGATCACATTGTGCCGTCGAGATAGTGTTCTCGCACGGTCACCTTCTCTGCCGTTCACGGTCAGAGGTTCCAAGTAGGGACACCATCCTACCAGGACTCACAATCGAATCGATTCACATATATCATCATTCATAATTCACTTGGCCTTAGCCAAACAAATAGGCATCATACACAAAACATTTATGGCAAGACAACTTCTTTAAAGATCACGAACACGTGTTCGTGTGCTCATAAATTGCGATTTGTGTTTTAGTATAGGAAGCTCACCTTGTTCGTTTAGCTCTTTTAACTTGAACCTTTCATTCCAACGTTACTTGCGAAGGTAACCTTTTGAAAAAAAAAAATCACAATAGGAAATACTAATTTAGTTTTAAACTGATATAATTAAATGAGAAAGAAAGATCTTAAGGTCTAACCCTATTATTATTACTATTATTATTATTATTATTATAGTTATTATTATTATTATTATTAGTGGGGTTATCCTTCATTACGATTTTTCTTACATTATTTATTTTTACTTTGTTTGCAAATTCTATTCCAACTAAAATTGGTGTTCTATACTTTACTAATTATTTTAGCTTAACCATTTTATTCTTAGGCTCACAAATAATTAAATTTCGAAATGGGATTCAAAATACCCTATGCATTGAAATGCCTTGAAGCCTCTAATTAAATTGAAGTAGTTGGGCTCTAATAAATTATATGGCCCATTTAATTAATTCATGAGCCCACAAAGAAACCCACATACTAAATACCCTACCATTTGTCTTCTTCCCTCATTTACAAACACAATGAAAAAAACAGCAGCTTCTCCCTCCTCTCCTACTCGGCGCCTCGGCGTAGAAGGCCGGGGTGGGAGGATCAGGTCGGGTTGAGGATCTACTGGCTGCGGAATGACCAGCTCGGGCTGAAGGTCTGCTAGCTGCAGGAGGACCAGCTCGGGCTGAAAGTCTTCTGGCTGCGGGACTCCTGGGTCTCCTACCGGGACTAAATCACCTGGTCGCATGTATGGTCCCCTCGGTGCCTGGCCATGTAGGATAAAACACGAGTGAATTTCCCCGATGAACTCGGGAAAATCACCATAAGAGTCGAAGAAAGGGGCTACAGAAAATATATAATCACGGGATCGGTCGATGGCAAAGCCTACCCAATTCGAGGGTAGAAGCTTGATAAGTCGCTGGATACCGTCATAGTGGGTCACTCCTACTGGGTGCGCTCTCTCCCAAAGCCATCTAAACTGTGCTAGAAATATCCCAAAATCCTCTCCTTCGACCAGTACAAAAGTGAGGTACTCAAGGAGAATGTCCTCGTCTGTAGGATAAACCATCTACAAGAAGGCGTGTCGATCAGATCCTCGTATCCCCATACATAAATACGCGTATAAAATAACACATAAAGAAGTAAACGTGATGTGATGCAAATGCTCGGTCATTCCTACTAGTCGTATCCAACTATGTTACACTTCGATACTAGGAGCAGTTCCTAAAAGTCACTTCTACGTCACCTCATACATGTTCACTATCGTTCGGAACTACTTGTTATAACGTTTTTAGTATTGTTGCCTAGCTTAGGAAACCGTTGGCAAATTTACGATTACTGTTCTATCAAGGCTGTGTATAAAAATTCAATACACAATTCAGTAAACATAAAATACACACTTGCGTTCAAATTATAATCACTTACCGTTGCTTTGGTTGAGCGTGTTGGGGGTGGGTGCTGGGAGTCTCTTTTGTTAGACAAAAAGCCTAGCGAAACAATGCTAAACCCAAGATTTTCAAAGAAGACTCTCGGGTTCAGAGCGAGAAGGAATGCTCTGATACCACTCTGTCACTGCAGTAAGTCAAACAGGCGCTCTAGCGCTCGTATCCACGATTCTGCTTCAGCGGGGTCGCCTTTTCCGTCAAATGTTGGTGGTTTCTTTTTCAGAAAGGTATTAACGACAGTTCTATCTACTGTCGGAGCAGGTGGAGGCGAAGGTGATCGAGGTGGGGATGGTGGCGGAAGGTTTACACGTTGTCCCTCGGGCTCGCGGTGCGGCCCTCTACCACGTCGTCTTCCTCTTCCTCTTCCTCGGGGTCGTCCAGCTATCCTTGGCTCCATTTTCTATTGATAAAACAATTTCTTATAAGTTACTATTATTGGAAATAAATTTAACAATTAGGAGAGTAGAGAATTTTAATTTATTTAAACAAGTATTATCAGACTCTGCTAGAGACAGAAAGTAAAACATGTATATATTCATATAAAAGTTTATGTACAGGGAAAAATTGCCTCCACCGATGACTTTCATACAACCAGATGTAGCAAAATATTAGATCTGTTACTAAACAGATCTTAGTCAAAATATGTCAAGCCACGGAACACTCGCATGAATGTTTCCGTGATGTCAAAATACTATAGCTAGTCAAAACATAATCCAGAACGGTCTCATAACAGATCCGTTTCTGAGATACACACATATATACAAAGTTCACATCCCTATCTAGTCAACGATCAGGCTGATGTCTCTGTGGTACTTGCACCGGTCCCTGGGTCCCCCTCATCTTCCTCTGGCTCCTCTTCGTCCGAACTCTCATCTAGGAGAATAGCTGACTCAATAGTGCTACCCTGAGGATGTGGTCCACGGGTCACAGCTCCCCAATGGCGTACAACCCGTGCGACGGGTCCACGCTCTGGTGATATAAACTCGTGACGACTAGGAATGGTAGGAATCGTCGCTCCTGGCAGTGCGTCGGAAGTTATCTCAGAAGGAATAGGCAGTGGCTGTAGGCGACTGATGCCTACTATGATCTTCTGCTCAACTGACTCGTCCTCATCTGAAGGAGTGGCGGGGGCCTTACCCCTCCTACGCCTCTCGGCTGCTGCAGCTCGTAACTCTCTCGCCTCGGTGTTAGCCAACCCTACTTCCTCTAGGCTCGGTGCGGGGTCGGGGCTGGCTGAGTAGGGGTCCTCCTCCTCTCCCACAGGGTCTGTCACGACCGCAGTTAGCTAAGGATAGCATAACCCGGGAAACCGTGACTAAGGATGGATTATAAGAAGCGGGGATAGAATTTAGGGGAAATAAAGCCAAAGCAGAGCGAGAAACACAAAAATGAAGTCAAGCAGGGAAATTACTTATAGCAAAATACACTCGATTATACAGAATCGAGTGACTGTTCATACAACTCCTGTTTATCAGAGTCAAAAGTAAAATAGACATTCCCTTTTTATTTGGCATAGCGGAAACAAAAGAACACGGTCCATGTGTGGAGACATGAACCTCCGAGAGTTTTATTCATAGTTAGCTACTAGCTTGCTCTTCACAGCACTTGTCCCTCCCCCTTTCCACGACTCAACCTGCACATTTAGAAATATATGCAGGGCTGAGTACAAAAGTACTCAGTGAACACATTGCCGAAAATTACACATATACATTTGAAAATATTGTCAAGCCATCATCACAGTAATACTCGGGGCTTTATTGAAAAGACCCGAGCTTACTAAAAATATTCACATTGGGCCCTTTTTTCTGTACTTAGCCGTATCTGATCACATTATGCCGTCGAGATAGTGTTCTCGCACGGTCACCTTCTCTGCCGTTCACGGTCAGAGGTTCCAAGTAGGGACACCATCCTACCAGGACTCACAATCGAATCGATTCACATATATCATCATTCATAATTCACTTGGCCTTAGCCAAACAGATAGGCATCATACACAAAACATTTATGGCAAGACAACTTCTTTAAAGATCACGAACACGTGTTCGTGTGCTCATAAATTGCGATTTGTGTTTTAGTATAGGAAGCTCACCTTGTTCGTTTAGCTCTTTTAACTTGAACCTTTCATTCCAACTTTACTTGCGAAGGTAACCTTTTGAAAAAAAAAATCACAATAGGAAATACTAATTTAGTTTTAAACTGATATAATTAAATGAGAAAGAAAGATCTTAAGGTCTAACCCTATTATTATTACTATTATTATTATTATTATAGTTATTATTATTATTATTATTATTAGTGGGATTATCCTTCATTAAGATTTTTCTTGCATTATTTATTTTTACTTTGTTTGCAAATTCTATTCCAACTAAAATTGGTGTTCTATACTTTACTAATTATTTTAGCTTAACCATTTTATTCTTAGGCTCACAAATAATTAAATTTCGAAATGGGCTTCAAAATACCCTATGCATTGAAATGCCTTGAAGCCTCTAATTAAATTGAAGTAGTTGGGCTCTAATAAATTATATGGCCCATTTAATTAATTCATGAGCCCACAAAGAAACCCACATACTAAATACCCTACCATTTGTCTTCTTCCCTCATTTACAAACACAATGAAAAAAACAGCAGCTTCTCCCTCCTCTCCTACTCGGCGCCTCGACGTAGAAGGCCGGGGTGGGAGGATCAGGTCGGGTTGAGGATCTACTGGCTGCGGAATGACCAGCTCGGGCTGAAGGTCTGCTAGCTGCAGGAGGACCAGCTCGGGCTGAAAGTCTTCTGGCTGCGGGACTCCTGGGTCTCCTACCGGGACTAAATCGCCTGGTCGCATGTATGGTCCCCTCGGTGCCTGGCCATGTAGGATAAAACACGAGTGAATTTCCCCGATGAACTCGGGAAAATCACCATAAGAGTCGAAGCAAGGGTCGTCGTTGGTTGGCGTCGGAGTGTCAAGCTTACTGCCGGAATCCGGCAAGTTCATAAAGATAAGTATTCGTCCCTTTTCTAGTTGTAAAAGCAGTAGGATCCTAATTGTTTTTTTTTCTTTTTTATCTACAAATTTTGGTGATTTTGGTGAACTAAGAGTGTATGGTTGCTATGTGGATGAATAAGTAGTGAAGGTACAGTATGATTGAAATTTCTAGGGAGGGCAGATTTTAAAAAAATGCATATACTTGTATGTAAAAGTAAAGGAAAAAGGATGGTTTGAGATTCACCTTTTTTTTTGTGCAAAGATGTTAGATTGTAATGAAGAAGTTGTGCAATCTCCTTCGTACTATTTATCTTTTGTGTGGGTTGTGTGTAGAGAAATGGGTTGTATATTTGAATATACAAAAGTGGCAGCAACCTGACAAATCTAGAGATGTTATCTCAATTTTTTTTTATTAATATTTTTTTTTGACAAGGAATGATTGTCCTTTAGAACTTTGGTAGTGATGTTGCAGCTTTAAGTGAGGTGTAGGAAAATAATTAAGCCCTTTTGGTTGCAGCATTAAATGATATGTCGGAAGTGACACATTAAGCCTTGGGACTTGCCTCTCCTTTTAATTATTAATATTACATATATAATTGACCTTTATGTAATTAAATCCGAGCTACGAAATCATCGTCCTTAGTTTGACGTCAAGTAAATGAATAGAACACGTAGATATATTACATATGCATAAATATAATAAATTTAATACAAATAAATAAAGAAGAAAAAAAATTAAAATTTAATGTCCGATACATCCAACAGAATTTATAACATCCTACGATTTGAGAAAATCGGGTACTTCAACGAGGTCGGCCACCAACTTGAGCCGATTATACCTACACCAAATAAACAAGTAAATAAATAAATGATAAACATATATATATAGATATATATGTAATATTAATAATTAAAAGGAGAGGCAAGTCCCAAGGCTTAATGTGTCACTTCCGACATATCATTTAATGCTGCAACCAAAAGGGCTTAATTATTTTCCTGCACCTCACTTAAAGCTGCAACATCACTACCAAAGTTCTAAAGGACAATCATTCCTTGTCAAAAAAAAATATTAATAAAAAAAATTTGAGATAACATCTCTAGATTTGTCAGGTTGCTGCCACTTTTGTATATTCAAATATACAACCCATTTCTCTACACACAACCCACACAAAAGATAAAGAGTACGAAGGAGATTGCACAACTTCTTCATTACAATCTAACATCTTTGCACAAAAAAAAGGTGAATCTCAAACCATCCTTTTTCCTTTACTTTTACATACAAGTATATGCATTTTTTTTAAAATCTGCCCTCCCTAGAAATTTCAATCATACTGTACCTTTACTACTTATTCATCCACATAGCAACCATACACTTGTTAGGATTGGTATACTGAAAAGCACATTTCGAGCATGTTGCACGGATAGAATTGCTTGTATACAATAAACTCTACAATCCACTTTTAACCCAAGGCGAGAAGAAATAATTTTATCGCATTGGTGTTTGCTTATGCATTTATAAGATGTTTCTCAAACATTTAAATGTATAAGAAGCAAATAAGTCTAATTCTTCTGCATAGTAGACTGGTCGTGAACGACGTTCACAGAAGGTGACGCAGTCGGTCCTTTGCAGAAGAGAAATAGAATTTTACAACCTAGATAGGATTTGGCTACCTATCGTGAAAGGTTGCAGTGTCAGTCCGCATGTTTCCTTACCTTAGGAAATAAACGACACCGGTGTGGTATAGCACTGAAGGATCTAACAGTTGAGATAAGTCTTTCTTGCTATTTACTGAAAGACGAGGTCTCGGTGATTGTTATTTCTTAATCATTGTTGATATAACATTGAGCATACGATATTGATTATGCAATACTTTGATTTATCAAATGGTGCGGATTTTTCGCAATCCAAGAATCCTGATATCTTGGGTAGTGGTGATATATGTCTAGAGGTGCTAGTATTGTTATTGCAATGAATCGTGTGCTGGGTGACTCCAGTTTGATAATATCCTCAAGAGGTGTTCGAAAAAGGTTTTATTATTCAGAAACCCGGCCGGTTGGAATTTATTCCAGAATAATAAATAAAGATTTTGAACTAGACAACTCTTGGAAAAAGATATTAATTAATTAAAGTCAAATAGCAGACTTAAATTAATTAATGGATATTTATATCTTAAACACGAGAAATAATAAATTAAAGAGGTAAACCCGGATTACTCGTAATTTGGGATTGGACGGGCAGTCAATATTATTATTCTATAGTGGATGATAATAATATTCTATTGGACTTGTATTAAATTGGGGCTCAATTTAATTAGTAAAAGTCCAACAGGTTTGGCCCAAGTCCAACCTCCATGGATCCCTAATCTGGCCCATCATAACTCTATATATAGGAGACTAAATAGAAGACAAAAGGGAGGGATTTGACTCTTAATTTTCGTGCTCCCCAGTGGGAGTGGACGAAAAATCGGTTTTTGAGAAAACTGATATTCTGTCTTCTTTCTAGTCAAGCCTTTTTCGATTATGACAAGCTTTGCCCACCCAAAGGTCATTATCTGAGTTCGGGATACAGATTAGAAGATTCGTGGTTGAGTACGAAGAACATTACGTGGAGAAGGCGCAAGCAATCGTCGATTCTTTGGAGAATCAGATCGGTAATCCTAAACCGTAGAATATCATGAATTAGGATTTTAATTCCTTAAGCATGATTTTTGTGCGTTCTTGTATGCAATTCAATGTTTTACATGTGAATCAGTTAATCCCATAATCAGTCAAATAGATCCATATGTATGATTTATTTGTGAATGCATGTCTTCCGCTGTGCAAGGGGCACCAAACCCCAGCAATTGGTATCAGAGCCAATTTTTGGCTCTGATTATGTGGATTAATTTCATGTTATGTGAATTGCTTGAATGTATGAGTTTCTTTGTTGGTTCGTGTGGATTATTTATCTTATCACAATAACGAAGAATGGTTATACGATGACGTTGCCGAATTGGCAAGCCACGCCGTCGAGAATAGCTGGGATGCGTTGGAAATTAATTCTCCACACACATCACTAATTAATGTAATCATTACTTGGTAATTAATACATGTTGAATCAATTCGTACACAATTGTACGTGATTTGAATCAAATCAGAATTCGATCGTTGTGTGGCCGAGGACGGTGGTTTGCACAATTGCACATGTGCATCGCCGGCGGCTGCAGATACGACAGGGAACGGCAGCGGAACCACCGGTGATCCGGCTCGGGGCGATGACGCAGCAGCGTTGTCAACATAGAGACGACGCAGCGTCAGGTGCGTCCTCGAGAGCAGACGGACAGCAACGCAGCAGCAAGGCGGCGGCGAAGTCGACGTCGCAGCAGCGATGACGTCTCAGCAGCAGCGCCAGAGATGCAGCAGCACGTTGATGATGATGGTCACGCAGGCAGCTGCGCCGATTTTCGAGTGGGAGCCCTTCTCGGGCAGTTTCCGGGCTCGGAGAAAGCTGTTGTCGCAGCCACTGCGAAGGCGACGTCGCACCAGCGACGACGCAGCAACAGCAGCTGCGCCGGAGAAGATGCAACAGCGGCAGCGGCTGCGGGTTCAGTTGGAGTCCAGCCGAGCCATGCAAGGTTTGGTCAACAGTTAGGGTTTCCTAAATTCTTGGAACTAACTTTGGATTTAATTCAAGATATGATTTTGGAATAATATTTGAATATATCTTAGGTGGATTATCTAAAATTTAATTTTTAATTAAATTATGGATTAAATTTGGATTTTGTCCTTATTTTATGGATTTAGATATATTTAATTATATCTGGAGAAATCTTAGATAAATTTGGATAACAATTAATTTTATTGTCTTATGGATTTATATAGATTTAATTCTATGTGAATAAATCCTAGATAGACTAAGATAAACATTAATTAAGTTTATCCATATCTTGTAGATATTGATAGATTTATATCTATCTAGAATATATCTTAGTAGATTTGGATGATTAAAATCCATGTTTATCTTTATCTTGTGGATATTTATAGAATTAATTCTATTTAGAAAATATCCTATTAGATTTAGATAATTAAATGTATCTATATCTTATAGATATTGATAGATTTATATCTATCTAGAATATATCTTAGTAGATTTAGATAATTATTAATCCAGTATTGTAATTATCTTTTGGATTTAAGATAGATTTAGTTCTATCTAGTTAAATCCTAGTTGAATTAATTAATATTAATTCTAGTTTATCTTAATTTTATGGATATAAATAGATTTATTTCTATTTAGAAAATATCCTATATAAATTTGGATAATACAAGATATCCTTTTTTCTAATTGGATTTTTGATAAAATTAATTTTATCTAGAATAAATCCTAATAGATATGATATATTCTAGGTTCTTATTCTAAATAATCTAAGATTTCTTTAAATCTTGGAATGATTGGGTTTTATCTTCGTCTTATGGATTTGGAGAAATTTGTTTTTATCCTGAAATATCCTGGTAAGATTTAGATAATGATAATATAAGGTCAGTTTTATCTTGAATTTTAGGATTTGATTTTACCCCTGTAAAATCTAGAATAATCCTAAGAGGATTTAGATAGATTCAACTCTATCTAGATAAATCCTAAATTAATTTGGATAACCATTATCCAAGATAAATTTTAACAAATCTGAAATTCCTATTTTGGATAAGATAAGGGATTAATTATTTAATTCTAATAATTATCCAGTGAGATTAATTACCATGAATTAAATGGACTTATCTGTTTATTTGGTGTTAATCTGGTTTAAGTGGATTATCTGCCTTTTCTGCTTATGTGATAATTATGCAAAAACCATGTTTAAAATGACTAAACGATAATTACAACAGTGCGTTGTATATGGTCTCCATAAATTGGTCTATATATGAAGCAGTTTCTAATATTATCGCGACCCACCTTAGTGGGAGCAATAATCCTACGAAATAGCAAGTTCATAAGATTAGACTTCTTAATAGTAAATTGTTTAAACTAGAAGCGAGTTTCTAATATTATCGCGACCCACCCTAGTGGGAGCCATAATCCTGTGAAATTGCAAGTTCATATGTTTAAACATATTTATAAGATAGCTATGGAATTTTGTTAGTGGCGTACGACCTTCCCTAGAAGGAGTATCAAAACAGAAATGAAATTCCTAGATGCAAATATTTATGGTAAATGCTTAGGCAAAATTTGGCGGCCATGCCACCTTAGTGGTCTCTGGACTATCCGTCGGTATTGTGACCAGGAAATTGTTGGAATCCGAATTTGTATGACCTCCCTAGAGGCGTACTTATTTTGGTTTTGGCAGCTGCGAGATACATAAATTGTTTTGTGGTTGTTTGCAATTATGTATTAAGCATAGTATGTGATAAATATTTTTATTTCTTCTTAGCCAAATTCTTAATAATGTCTGCGAACCTTAATGAAATCAAACTCGAAGGCCAAAATTATGTAGACTGGAAATATTAAATGGATAAGATTCTCATTGCTGAAAACTTAAAGTTTGTACTCACCAATTCATGTCCTCCATTTCCTCGACAAAATTCTATAAAGAAAGTCCAAGAATGCATTTCATGGATGTACTTGACAAGTTCTTTGAGATAGAAGGTCAAACTACTTTCTTTTAAGTAGTAAGACACGTCTTGGTTTATATTGATGAAAGAGGGATATCCAATGAGGACGTTGTCCAGATTCTGTTGAAACATCCAAAAGAGATAGAATGTTTTTAGGAATCTTCTGATTCAGTTACTCAAATAGTTTCTACACTCAGTTCATCGCCAAATATAATAGGAAGTGATTATATGAAGGTTAGTACTTAAAAGTTGGAAACCTTCTACATGATATTCACTTTATTACTAATAGAGGAAGATATCATGATAGATGACAAATTCGTTAAAGCTGCATCTTTCCTATGTCTTAGTTCAGTCGAACAGAAGACTAGTAATGGAAAGAGGGAAGAGCTGAATTGTCATCAATGTCTGCTCAAAACAAGAAAGACAAGAAAAATTTTGGTGAAAATGCAAAGAGAAGATGCATTGTGAGTCGGATTGACCTCTTCTACAGAAGGACAATGACTTAGATAACAATGCAATTTCTAAAAGAGAGATCTAGATCCAGTTGGGCAGTTGTTGCAGTGGGAGCTATTTATTTATGCTCACTTTATTGTTTTGTTTTGATGTTAGAGATTTTGTTTTATTGGTATAGTCTTGTTTAGAATGAATTTATATTAAGTTTCTAAACTCATTTATGATTCTACGATGTTCAATTTCATTTTATAATGCTTGCATTATTGAGAAATGTGGATTGAATATCAATCATGGTACCATAGAAAAACAAATTATACATCATAGTATCTAAACAATGTAATTGCAACAAGATTGAGTTTAACACAACAGTTCAACTTCTTATACAATGAACAATAAAGTATTTATGGCACTTAGACTTAAGGCCAAGAAAGTACTTAGTAATTGTTCAAACTGATTTTGTCTAATTCAAATGACTATCGAGATTTTAACAACTTGCTTGTTAAATAGCTTGAAGGTCAAGAAAGTCTGGTTGATGCACTAAAAGTTAGAATCCTTTGGTGGTTCAAGGGATTCAGAATACTTATAGAGATGCAACATAGAAAGACTAGTAAGTCTCAATATTTTATACCATGGGAGACGAGCAAATGAGTTAAGATCAGTAGTGGGAGTTAAATCCTAGTTGACTACTCCAAGCATTCTTCTAAAGAATGGGATAGTCATATAAGAAGATATCGAAGTCTCTCGAAGACAAGTTCGATAAGTGAACAGTTTTACTCAATAGCACCTTATCATTGATGGGATATACGTTGGAAACAACGAGTTATACCTTAAAGAAACTACCATAACATCACTACCTTCTACAACACACGAGTTGTGGACTAGAGGTAAGTTTAGTCCAGCACATCTCAAGGTGTGGAGTTATTCCAAGACATGTTTTGGAAAAGGTATCCAAGTAATTGGAGTTGTGTACTGAGGTATGTTTTAAGGTTGTCCCAAATGATAGAAAAGGTACAAGTTCTATAATCTTCCACGCAAGATAAGTGTTTGTTTACACGAATACTAGATTCTTTCATGAAGATTACGTGAAGAACTACAAGCCTAACAAGCATGATAATTCTCAAGATAATGAGAATATATATTTTCCATCTTAACCAAGAAGTCATACCATTAGAAACTTATACACTAAGAAAATCAACTTTTGTACCTAAGATTGTAAGAGTCGTGTCGTAGTGGGAGCGTTCTTTGCGAACATAATAAGTTCATGGGTCTAGAAGAGTCTTAAGACTCAGTCTTAGATCAACTTGAACATAATCCCTGTAACTACAAGGACGCAATGACTTATTCAGATAATCATTCTTGATAAGATGATAGATTTTGAATAACAATCTTAAATAGACAAGAATGTTTGCAAGACTTGCGATACTACCCATAGACTATTTCTGTCAGTGGGAGCTAGTGGACCTGCAAGTGTAAGCATGGATCTCAAAAGGCTAGAATAATGGCAAAGGGTTATACCCAGAGAGAATTATATTCTCGTCTGCTATTTTTGCCTAAGTCGATCTGTATATTCTCTATTGTAGCCTACATAAATTAGGATGTATGTACTATGATTGTCAAGACAGTTTTCTTTAAGTAGAAGTCTTGAGGAGATCATCTGCATGGAACATCATAATGGTTATGTAATACAGGGCAAGAAAGTTGAAAGTGCACTATATTTGGTATTCTTGGTACTCTACGATGATGACATCTATAAAAGTTGATAAACAACTAAGAGGGTTATCTAGCGTAGGAAACTGGTCGTCTACCCAGTTTAAGGATGATGGATTTAAGTTAATCTAGTTACATTCTAAGCATCTATGTCATTAGATTGCTAGAAAAAGAATGTATGTTTTCTTAAAGAATCCTACATCTACACAATACTTAGACACTTTAGCATTGAAAATTCCAAGAAAAGGTTTTTCGACATTGAATGAGATAAAAAAAAGAATGAGACAAGTTCCATAATTGGAAGTCTCTTATATGCTATGATGTGTATTAAGTTAGATATTAGCTTTGCCGTTGGCATAGAAGCATGATATCATTTTAACCATGGCCAATGACATTGGATTGGTAAAGAATATACTATAGTACTTGAAAAAGACTAAACGGTATGCTCTAGTTTACCAGACATTCATGTTATGTCCTTTAGGTTACATTGACTCGATTTTATAATTGATCGGTGATCGAGTTATCCTTTGACTATGTGTAAACGTTAGGAGTTGAAAACTGAGTCATGAAGGAGTGTGATTACATCACAGACTCTATCATGAAAATTTACAAATATGGTTTCATCAGAAACTACTAAGGTAGTTGTTAATCTCAGTAACTTCCTAATAGCTTTGACTGTGATTCCGAGTATGTGTATGAGTATTATATTTTGTTATAATTACTCTAGTCATATGTCTAACTCGAGGGAAACACGATCTGATAAAGCTAAGCAATCACATAGAGATGAAGTATGAAATTAATTAAGGATTAATTGCGCAGCAAGATATTATGGTTTCCAAGATATCATCAGAGAACAACCTGGCAGAATTTTTCACAAAATGCCTATATGGCTACATGTTTTACACATGAGGTGAAAAGTATGGTAGTTCGATGTATCATGGCCCGAGACCTGCTTAGAGTATAAGTGGGAGAGTTTTGGCAGTGGGTATACTCGAAAGCATGTTTTGAGTATAAGTGGGAGATTGTTAGGATTGGTATACTGAAAAGCACATTTCGAGCATGTTGCACGGATAGAATTGCTTGTATACAATAAACTCTACAATCCACTTTTAACCCAAGGCGAGAAGAAATAATTTTATCGCATTGGTGTTTGCTTATGCATTTATAAGATGTTTCTCAAACATTTAAATGTATAAGAAGCAAATAAGTCTAATTCTTCTGCATAGTAGACTGGTCGTGAACGACGTTCACAGAAGGTGACGCAGTCGGTCCTTTGCAGAAGAGAAATAGAATTTTACAACCTAGATAGGATTTGGCTACCTATCGTGAAAGGTTGCAGTGTCAGTCCGCATGTTTCCTTACCTTAGGAAATAAACGACACCGGTGTGGTATAGCACTGAAGGATCTAACAGTTGAGATAAGTCTTTCTTGCTATTTACTGAAAGACGAGGTCTCGGTGATTGTTATTTCTTAATCATTGTTGATATAACATTGAGCATACGATATTGATTATGCAATACTTTGATTTATCAAATGGTGCGGATTTTTCGCAATCCAAGAATCCTGATATCTTGGGTAGTGGTGATCTATGTCTAGAGGTGCTAGTATTGTTATTGCAATGAATCGTGTGCTGGGTGACTCCAGTTTGATAATATCCTCAAGAGGTGTTCGAAAAAGGTTTTATTATTCAGAAACCCGGCCGGTTGGAATTTATTCCAGAATAATAAATAAAGATTTTGAACTAGACAACTCTTGGAAAAAGATATTAATTAATTAAAGTCAAATAGCAGACTTAAATTAATTAATGGATATTTATATCTTAAACACGAGAAATAATAAATTAAAGAGGTAAACCCGGATTACTCGTAATTTGGGATTGGACGGGCAGTCAATATTATTATTCTATAGTGGATGATAATAATATTCTATTGGACTTGTATTAAATTGGGGCTCAATTTAATTAGTAAAAGTCCAACAGGTTTGGCCCAAGTCCAACCTCCATGGATCCCTAATCTGGCCCATCATAACTCTATATAAAGTAGACTAAATAGAAGACAAAAGGGAGGGATTTGACTTTTAATTTCGTGCTCCCCAGTGGGAGTGGACGAAAAATCAGTTTTTGAGAAAACTGATATTCTGTCTTCTTTCTAGTCAAGCCTTTTTCGATTATGACAAGCTTTGCCCACCCAAAGGTCATTATCTGAGTTCGGGATACAGATTAGAAGATTCGTGATTGAGTACGAAGAACATTACGTGGAGAAGGCGCAAGCAATCGTCGATTCTTTGGAGAATCAGATCGGTAATCCTAAACCGTAGAATATCATGAATTAGGATTTTAATTCCTTAAGCATGATTTTTGTGCGTTCTTGTATGCAATTCAATGTTTTACATGTGAATCAGTTAATCCCATAATCAGTCAAATAGATCCATATGTATGATTTATTTGTGAATGCATGTCTTCCGCTGTGCAAGGGGCACCAAACCCCAGCAACACTCTTAGTTCACCAAAATTTGTAGATAAAAAAGAAAAAAAACAATTAGGATTCTACTGCTTTTACAACTAGAAAAGGGACGAATACTTATCTTTATGAACTTGCCGGATTCCGGCAGTAAGCTTGACACTCCGACGCCAACCAACGACGACCCTTGCTCCGAAAGCCACTGATCTGGAAAATTGAATGCAAATAACAAAGTTATCAAAAATAATAGTAATAAAATCTTTAAATATATATTGAAAAGAGAGAGGCTGACCGAGAGAGAGAAAGACGGAGCATACCGACGGCGGACCTCCGGGAGGAGGGCGACGAAGCCGCAGCCCGTGCATGCGCGGCGGCGGCGGCGAACCTGGACCGACGGAGGAGGAGGATGGCGGCGCGACGGTGAAGAGGGGAGAGAAGAGAGAGAGATGAGGAGGAAGGGAGCACCGATCTACCGTTTTCCGGAGACGACCGGACTGCCGGAGGAGGGCGGCGAAGCCGCTGCCTCTGCATGACGGCGGTGGAGGAGGATCCGCGGCGGTGGCGGATCCGCAGTGACAACGGCGGCGGTGCGGTGAAGAGAAGAGAGAAGAGGGAGAGAAGAGAGGAGAGGGAGAGAGAAGATGGAGAAAGAAGGGGCGCCGCCGGAACGGCGGCGCTGGTAGGGCGGTGGCGGGTGGCGGCGCCGAGTAGGAGAGGAGGGAGAAGCTGTTGTTTTTTTCATTGTGTTTGTAAATGAGGGAAGAAGACAAATGGTAGGGTATTTAGTATGTGGGTTTCTTTGTGGGCTCATGAATTAATTAAATGGGCCATATAATTTATTAGAGCCCAACTACTTCAATTTAATTAGAGGCTTCAAGGCATTTCAATGCATAGGGTATTTTGAAGCCCATTTCGAAATTTAATTATTTGTGAGCCTAAGAATAAAATGGTTAAGCTAAAATAATTAGTAAAGTATAGAACACCAATTTTAGTTGGAATAGAATTTGCAAACAAAGTAAAAATAAATAATGTAAGAAAAATCTTAATGAAGGATAATCCCACTAATAATAATAATAATAATAACTATAATAATAATAATAATAATAGTAATAATAATAGGGTTAGACCTTAAGATCTTTCTTTCTCATTTAATTATATCAGTTTAAAACTAAATTAGTATTTCCTATTGTGATTTTTTTTTTCAAAAGGTTACCTTCGCAAGTAACGTTGGAATGAAAGGTTCAAGTTAAAAGAGCTAAACGAACAAGGTGAGCTTCCTATACTAAAACACAAATCGCAATTTATGAGCACACGAACACGTGTTCGTGATCTTTAAAGAAGTTGTCTTGCCATAAATGTTTTGTGTATGATGCCTATCTGTTTGGCTAAGGCCAAGTGAATTATGAATGATGATATATGTGAATCGATTCGATTGTGAGTCCTGGTAGGATGGTGTCCCTACTTGGAACCTCTGACCGTGAACGGCAGAGAAGGTGACCGTGCGAGAACACCATCTCGACGGCACAATGTGATCAGATACGGCTAAGTACAGAAAAAAGGGCCCAATGTGAATATTTTTAGTAAGCTCGGGTCTTTTCAATAAAGCCCCGAGTATTACTGTGATGATGGCTTGACAATATTTTCAAATGTATATGTGTAATTTTCGGCAATGTGTTCACTGAGTACTTTTGTACTCAGCCCTGCATATATTTCTAAATGTGCAGGTTGAGTCGTGGAAAGGGGGAGGGACAAGTGCTGTGAAGAGCAAGCTAGTAGCTAACTATGAATAAAACTCTCGGAGGTTCATGTCTCTACACATGGACCGTGTTCTTTTGTTTCCGCTATGCCAAATAAAAAGGGAATGCCTATTTTACTTTTGACTCTGATAAACAGGAGTTGTATGAACAGTCACTCGATTCTGTATAATCGAGTGTATTTTGCTATAAGTAATTTCCCTGCTTGACTTCATTTTTGTGTTTCTCGCTCTACTTTGGCTTTATTTCCCCTAAATTCTATCCCCGCTTCTTATAATCCATCCTTAGTCACAGTTTCCCGGGTTATGCTATCCTTAGCTAACTGCGGTCGTGACAGAGTAGGAAGCTCACCTTGTTCGTTTAGCTCTTTTAACTTGAACCTTTCATTCCAACGTTACTTGCGAAGGTAACCTTTTGAAAAAAACAAAATCACAATTTATGAGCACACGAACACGTGTTCGTGATCTTTAAAGAAGTTGTCTTGCCATAAATGTTTTGTGTATGATGCCTATCTGTTTGGCTAAGGCCAATTATGAATGATGATATATGTGAATCGATTCGATTGTGAGTCCTGGTAGGATGGTGTCCCTACTTGGAACCTCTGACCGTCTTTAGAAATAGAATCAATTTATTTTTAATAATAAGAACGAATAACCTTGACCAATCAAAGGCCACATCATTATACCCTACTAGTATATGGCTATATATATCATAAGCAGTTACAATATTTTCATTGGATTCATTTCTTGAATGATAGATATTCCAATGGGAAAATGCCAAAATAGGCAATTCTAGTACCCGGATCTTGGGTACATCTTCAAACCGGACCTTCAGTTGGTGGTACCCGGATCTTAAGTCGATCTTAGAAAATACACTGGCCCCCTTAAGCTGGTCAAACAAATCATCTATCCTTGGCAATGGGTATTTATTTTTGAGTGTCATCTTGTTCAATTCTCGGTAGTCTATGCACATCCTCAATGTCCCATCCTTCTTCTTGACGAAAAGTACAGGAGCTCCCCATGGCGACACACTGGGTCGGATAAAACCCAGCTCTAAAAGTTCTTGCAGTTGTAATTTGAGCTCTCCCAGTTCCTTTGGGGCCATTCGGTACGGCGCTTTTGAGATTGGCGCGGCTCCTGGTTCTAAGTCAATGGTGAATTCCAGTTGTCTGTCTGGGGGTAACCCGGGCAGCGAATCAGGAAACACGTCTGGAAATTCACGTACGATTTCCACAGCTTCAATCTTCTTTTCTTCTTTCTGTTCTTCGCTTAAGTAGACGAGGTAGGCGGAACACCCTTTTCTTACAAGCGCGGCTGCTTGTAGGACCGAAATTATGGATTTGTGCTTATTCATAGTGATTCCATGGAATTCAGCTTGCCCTTCTCCTGGAGTTTGGAAGGAAATCTGCCTTTCACTACACTTGATTGTGGCGTGGTTCTTGTCCAACCATTCCATCCCTAGTATAATATCGACATCCTCCATTTTCATGACCCCCAAGTTATTAGCAGTAACCTTACGTTCCCCGAGTATGATTTCTAGGGTCGAGCATTTTTGTGTGATTTCTATAGCTCCCCCTACTGGTGAGGACACCGTTACTCTAGGTTCGGCTGGTTCTGGTGTGAGTTCTAAAGTGCTTACACACGAAGTTGATATAAAGGAGTGCGAAGCACCAGTATCAAACAATAGGACAATAGGTATGTTTAGTAGGGTGCCCATACCTGCTAGGTTCCCATGGTTATTGCTCTGCTGGTTTCGTCCCAATGCATATGCCCTGGCTTGTGTTGAGAGGGTCGGGCGTTGTGGATGCGAGGCGGCCTGGTGGTCCTGAGTGCCTGACTGTAGAGCTCGCAGTTGTTGCCGTTGTACTGGCTGATTGGTTGGTGCACTTCTTCCCTGAGGTCCATTTCTACAATTCCTGGCGATGTGGCCATACTTTCCACAAGTATAACAAGTTATCTCTCTGGCCCTGCAGATTCCGCTGTGGGGCTTGTTACATTTGGGACAAAGATTAGGCCTTGGTTGAGTAATTCCTGTCGGTTTAAAAGTAGGCTGCCTTGTAAGGTTTTGTGGGCGGGGTGGTCCATGCCATGGCTTCTTTTGTCCCCACTGGTTCTGGTTCCCTTCCCACTTCCTTTTGTCCCTTGGGGCTTGGGACGAGGTCTGAAATGACATATTTGTAGGGTTGGGTGTCAGTCTTTCTTTTGGCAATGCAGCTTCGATATCTAGGGCCAGTTTTAGAGCTTCGGAATATGGTAGTCCGCCACGGCTAGCCAATGCTACTCTTATTTCGTGCCTCAAGCCAGCACAAAATTTCTCGGACATCTTTTCATCCTTGTCCACTTGATCGGGTACTTCAACGAGGTCGGCCACCAACTTGAGCCGATTATACCTACACCAAATAAACAAGTAAATAAATAATGTAAGAAAAATCTTAATGAAGGATAATCCATCCTTAGTCACGGTTTCCCGGGTTATGCTATCCTTAGCTAACTGCGGTCGTGACAATTGCTGAATGAAAATGAGAGTTATTTCATTATAGAAAATTTACTATGAATAAATACGAATTTTTAGTGATCATACTGAACTAGTAGAAAAATATAACTGTTTCACCTGAGTATAGAGAGTATAATGTATTTATAAGCCAGTAAATTAGCATATCATTTCAATTCAAACATTAATTCAAATTTGGATAATATGCTCTATGTAGTTCCATCCCAACTATAAACTATTCAACTATCAACAATAAATCAATATTAAATACTATTTGGATTATAAATATGACATACGAAAAATGAACACAATACCCTACTACTAAATATGATAATTCCATGTGAAAAAAATTAATTCCTCTATAAAGTAGTACTTACAATTTATCACATCCATTGCATTCGAACTCAATACCATGTTAATCTGACAAAACTATGAATCGGTCTAATTTTAGAGGACGACCTAAAATGGTAAAATTAGTCTATTTTTTATGGATTGATGTAGTATAATACTCCCTCCGTTCCACAATAATTATCAGTCTTTTCATTTTGGTCCGTCCCACAATAATTGTCACACTTCATTTTTACCATAAATGGTAAGTAGGTCATACATTCGACTAACTCACTTCACTCACATTTTATTATTAAACCAATATAAAAAAGTGGGTCTCACATTCCACTAAATTTTCTAATCAACTTTTCTTTACATTCCTTAAAACCTGTGTCAACACTAAGAATGACAATTATTGTGGGACGAAGGGAGTATAAAATAAATATTTATTTTATCCAATCTTTATACACATATATATGCATGTGCATGTGTGAAATGAATAATTATTTTAAAAATTTTATATAAAGAAGCACGATTGTGATAGTATGTGATTTATTTAATAACTGCAAAATTATTCTTTAGAAATAGAATCAATTTATTTTTAATAATAAGAACGAATAACCTTGAACTATCAAAGGCCACATCATTATACCCTACTAGTATATGGCTATATATATCATAAGCAGTTACAATATTTTCATTGGGTTCATTTCTTGAATGATAGATATTCCAATGGGAAAATGCCAAAATAGGCAATTCTAGTATACAGTTATCGGCAGAAACGAGGTTTTCAAGTATTTGATGCTCTGTACTACAAAGTATATTTCAAATGACTAATGTATGGAATAAGACAACCACATAATTTAATAGAATACGTACAACTACTTGTTTTCAACGCCAACAAAGTTTGAATTTCTCATAAAGATGAGTCCAATTGTATAGTATAAAAAATTTATTAGTAGTTAATTATAATAAAGTTTTTCATGTCAGTGACAATAATGAAATGATGTGTCTAACACTCTTTAATTTGATGAAGATATTGACATATGATTCCTAATCTTAAATGATGCAGTGACATTTGATTCCTATTTAATTTGTACACGAGTAGTTGCACCTGTCACAGTTCAATACGAGGAATGGTCAATCTTTTTTTTATGGTCAACCAAGAAAGAGTTGCTTTATATTCTACTGTATCCTTTAGAGAGGTTTATTAATTTTTCAATTTTGTGTTCGTTTATTTTTAATTCTTCGATAGCAAGGATAATAAAATTTGTTTGAGGGCCACTGCATAAATGAAATCATAATTAGGTTAACCAATTTAATAGAAGTAGCGTTATAAATTATCCAACCCACCAATCATACATGACAAATGTGTTATTTTATTGTTTATTTATTTATTTAAGTACTACGCAGATTTCAAACATAAAATTATTTTATATGAAAATGAGATACTCCTATTAATTAGGATATATTCATGTGAATCGCACTAGCTATGCATTAATTTTCATTTTGATCACCAGCCTCTATTTATTTTATGTTCGAGTCAATCCACTTACTACTAGTACTACTATATTGCTTGGCTTAAGTAACGTCATGGTTAGCAACTCATCCTATCATACTAGTCACATTAATTATCATGTATTATACTTATATTTATGATCATGGGTGTGCATGACTTTTTTTAGGATTAAAAATACTCCATACCAACAAAATTCAGTCACAAAAATAAAGTAAAAATATGTTAAGGGGAGCAATCATAACAACAACATAAGATATACAGTACTAACTGAAAAATCCAATATAGCCTCAGCAACACAATTGGAGAGTGATTGTACTCACTTTTGTACAAGTTCTTGCATCCTATCATACTTGCTATCAGTAAAATTATCCAGCACGAGTCCCGATGAGTGGGAAATGTGTGATCAAACGATGAAGACATTCTATATTCTCATTTTAGTCATTGTTTTACGCAGTAATTTGTTTCATTTTTCTTCGCTTACCTTCTATATATTGTAATTTGTAAGTAATTTGATTAATACAACAACAGATGATATGTAATCTTGAGTCAAATTTCAATACAAAATTATGGTTTCAGCAAAAGATGGCTGGAAGTATTTGATAGACCTTTTCTTTCACCAATAGAAAGATAGACGAGATTTGAAATGCCATATATATGTTTGCATATTTCTGAATCCTCGTCAACTAATTAATTTAACTAGCGATTGATATAGACTGTTCAATGTTCATACTAGCAAATTTTTTTCTGACATATACTATATGATTTATATCACATCTTATACCGATTGACGAAATTCAATATTTTATCTAATTGAAGTATTCAAAGGTTTTGAATAGAGACACGAAACCACTTTTTAAACCCAGTCCTTATAAACTTAGATTAAGTATGATTTGATTTATCTGAAAACGTCGAAACTTATTTTACACTTGGACTCATTTGATCCACTCCATATCGATGTATAAATGCTAATATTAGTACTTGAGAGTAAAAACACATATTGTGAATATTTTAAATTGTTAAGTTAATAAAAAATATAATAACGGTCAATTTATTTGAAATTATATTATTTTGTTGTCACGTTTTATTTCATCCTGCCACTCCAATTTTTATTTTGACGTAAGATTAAATAGTTTTGAATTTATATTTTAATTGAAATAGTGGTGAAATAAGTAAAAAATGAATGAAAATGGATTATTATTCCTAAAATAAGATAGTGAAAAGAAAAGAGAGGATGACGTGAGGCAGAAAGCGATGGGTGAAGGAAAGTGGGGGGACCACTAATAAATTATTTACTAATATTAATAATATTAATGGCGTAATTGAGATGCTACCACTTTCCCAAATCCCTCTTTTTCCCTTTTCTTCAATTTTATAAATTAATAATTGAAAGCGCTAACTCTGACACTGACACCCTATATTTGTCTCCTCTTACCGCGATATCTCTCAACAAAAACTCGTATCGCGATATCATTTCTCCCAATATAATCCTTTGTAGGAGTATAAGATATTATATGCGTGCGTGTGTGTGTGTGTGTGTGTGTGTGTGTGTGTGAAAGTGCATTTATTTAGCAGCAGGCAGAATTAACAAAAAAAATCAAACCTTTATTTCATTTAAGAATCTTATCATTTGATTCCAACTTATTAAGTCCATTAAATAATTTTTAAATATGGCATAACCATGTCTACGATTGCCATTTATGACTACTACGTGTCGGCTCACCCGCAATTATCACCTCCTACCCGCGACACGTTTCTGACATTTTCTTTTTATAGATACCTTTTATTTATATTTTTTTATACAGTATGTATATGAACATATTGCATACTAGTATAAAAAAAGCAATACATATTCCATCCATTATAAAAAGGAAAATAATGTAAAATTAGTGGACTGTCACTTT